>NC_043713.1:81984912-82000360 GCF_006229205.1 Suricata suricatta | reverse complement strand
GTTTGGTGAGTTCCTTGTAGATTTTGGATACTAGCTCTTTATCTGATATGTCATTTGCAACTATCTTTTCCCATTCTTTTGGTTACCTATTAGTTTTCTTGATTGTTTCCTTTGCAGTGCAGAAGCTTTTTATCTTGATGAGGTCCCAAGAGTTCAGTTTTGCTTTCATTTCCCTTGTCTTTGGGGATGTGTTGAGTAGGAAATTGCTGCGGTTGAAGTCAAGGAGGTTGTTTCCTACTTTCTTCTCGAGGGTTTTGATGGTTTCCTGTCTCACATTCAGGTTCTTCAGCCATTTTGAGTTAATTTTTGTGTATGGCTTAAGAAAGTGGTCTAGTTTCATTCTTCTGTGTGTCCCTGTCCAGTTCTTCCAGCACCACCTGCTAAAGAGGCAGTCTTTTTTCCACTGGATACTCTTTCCTGCTTTGTGAAAAATTATTTGGCAGTAAATTTTTGGGCCCAGTTCTGGGTTCTCTATTCTCTTCCATTGGTCTATGTGTCTGCTTTTGTGCCAGATAATCAATTCTTCTGTCTCCTGATGGGAAAATCTATCCTAGAGCCCCTTTCTCCTCACCTCAGTCTACTCTCTAGTGCTGGAATTGAGTCGCACTCCTGATCCTCCCCTGGAAAGCAAGAGGAAATGATCATGACCAGCTTGGATCAATCATCTGGGTTAGGGTGGATGTTGGGCAGTCATCCACAATGTCTATTACTCCAGCACTGGCAAGAAAGTGGTTAAAATGAGGACCAAGGAATCTCTGCTGGATAGTGAAGAAAGGAGAGTCCTGAGAGGGGAAAGGTAGAAGAAGCAAAGGATCCTGGAGTTCAAAGAACTGCTAAGCCTGAAACAACTGAAAAAAAAAAAAAAAACCAGAGAATATGACTGGTGGCCAGAGAAATGTTAGACTTTAGAGGAAGATTAGTTCGAGGAGAAACTGACATCCAGGACATGGTCAAAGGACGTGGTGGCTAAAATAGAGTGAAGGTGAAGATCATTGGAACGAGCAGAGACAAGAGGCAAGGGATCAGGAGGGTGACCAGGTCTTGGGTTATCTTACAGTCATTAAAGTCATCAATATGGTGGTAGGACCTGGGTTGGGGAAAAAAGATGAACTAGATGCCAAAGTCTCCTAAGAATAAGGGTTGCTTAATCAATTGACTGATTGATGGTAGACAGCAGCAATGGAAAAGCATAGAAGGTGTTTCAACCAGATGCTGTGAGCCTCTGAGTTTACTCGAGATGGAAGATTACTGATCTGGAGCCACGGTGGAGAGTATGGAGGACACGTGGAAAGTGGAAAGGGATTATCATCCTCTGGGGAGGGCTCCAAGGACTCTCAGTGGGGAGTCAGGTTATGCTTGGGGCAGGAAGTAGAAGGGACTCTGTGCTGAGGTCATGACCTAAAAAAGAAAAGAGCATCCCCTCCACTCTTCTCTTTCCCCTTTTCACAGGCTGGAGTGACACCTGGAGGTGAGCTATTGCTGACTATGATCAGAAATCATACTCCTCACCCACTTAGTTAATACAGAGACAAGCCCAAAATAACTCTTTCCAAGATTCAGTTAATCTCCAGAGCTTATCATCATCTGGGGAGTTAGCAGACACTTGATTGTCTGTTCAAAATCTGTTCTTTTTCTTTGTTAACAGTGTCCCTAATTTTGTTCAGGTTTCAAACCCTCAGGAAAGAGAACTCGATTGCCAACTCAGGGGTATCATATTAATCCCATTCTATCTGTAGGTTCTATCTGGTTCAGGAATGAGTCTGAAAGCCCATTATGGCCACTGAAACATAAAGGAAAGTTGGGATCTTCTTTTTTTTCTAACGTTTATTTATTTATTTTGAGAGAGAGAGAGAAAGAGAGAGCGCATGTGCAGGGGATAAGCAGAGAGAGAGAATCTCATATAGGCTCTGCACTGCCAGTGCGGAACCTGAAACAGGGCTCAAACTCACGAACCATGAGATCATGACCTGAGCCAACATCAGGAGTTGGACACTTAACTGACTGAGTCACCCAGGCACCCCTTTTAGGAATCTTCTGAAGAAGGAGGTCATTCCTAAGAAAGAGACATGAGAAGAAATGGTCTTTCTAATGTGACATGCTCAGGATGGCAGAGCATGGAAAATGGAAAGACTTGATTGAAGTTCCTGGACTAACTACTTTATTTTAAAGTTTATTTATTCATTTTGAGAGAGAGAAAGCACAAGTAGGGGAGAGGCAGAGAAAGAGAATCCCAAGCAAGCTCTGCATTGTCAGCACAGAGCCTGGTGCAGGGCTCGCACTCACAAACAGCAATGCCATGACCTGAACCAAAGTCAAGACACTTAACCAACTAAGCCACCCAGGTGCCCCAAGGGCTAACAAATTCTGAACCCACTCTACCTGGGACTTCTTTTTAAATATATATTAGGTCAGTTTAAGTGGCCTTTCTTTTACTCCTACCCAAAGCATTCTGATTTAAGAAGCATTGCTGGGGAGCCCTTATAAAGTTCACTGGAGGCTGGCAGACAACATCTCTGAAACCCAAAACAGGTAGAGGTACAACTTATGTGCTTTCCCAGTGAACAGTATTCCTGAAGTACAGAGACAAACAAGAATCTAGATGGCAAGAGGCAGCTTTCCTGGGTGCTGGGATGTGTCTTCGGTCCATCACCCTGGCAGGCCACCTCCTCTGTCATCTTTTCCTTGGTGCCCTTGCCCTGGCATCTCCTGGTAATAGATGGATCATGGAATGTGCTGTTGAATCTGGCTCAGGTACCTGCTACCTTGTATGCCTGAAGCTTCAATTTCCTTCCCTTTTCTCATTACCTCTGACAGTTCTGCCCACTTCTCGTTTAATCCACCCAACACAAGAGATGCTCTCACTCAAATGAGGGATGGGTTGATTACCTCTAACTTTCCAAAACCCAAAAACTTTTTTTAAGATGGTGGTAAAACATAACAATTTTTTAACATTCTAACCATTTTTGTAAAATGTTTATTTATTTGAGAGAGAGATCATACAAGCAGGGGAGAGAGAGGGAGGGAGGGAGAGAGAGAGAGAGAGAGAGAGAGGGAGAGAGAGAGAGAGAGAGAGAGAGAGAATCCCAAGTAGGCTCCATGCTAAAAATGTGGGCTTCTATCCCACAAACTGTGAGATCGTGACTTGAGCCAAAATCGGATGCTCAACTGACTGAGCCAGGCAGGCGTCCCACCAGTCTAACCACTCTTTAGTATGACGTTCAGTGGGATTAAGCACTGTCACATGGCAACCATCACCAACAGCCATCTTCTGAACTCTTTCATCACCTCAGACTGAAACTCTGTCTCCATTAAACACTAACTCCCCATCTCTTCTCCCGGCTCCTGGAAACCACTTTCTGTCTCTATGAACTTGACTACCTAAGGTCCCTTATATAATTAGAGTCCTACAATATTTGTCCTTTTGTGTCTGGATTATTCAGTTTGGCATAATGTTTTCCAGGTTCATCCATATTGTAGCATGTGTCGGAATTTCCTTCCTTTTCTAAAAAAATTTTTTAAAATTTTATTTGAGACAGTGGGGGGAGAGAGAGAGAGAGAGAGAGAGAGAGAGACTCTTAAGCAGGCTTTGTGCTCAGCATGGAGCTCAACACAGGGCCCAATCCATGACTCTAGGATCATGATCTGAGCCTAAATCAAGAGTCAGATAGATGCTCAACTGATTGAGCCACCAAGGTGCCCCAGGGTTTCCTTCCTTTTTAAGACTGAACAATAATTTATTATGTGACTTCTAGAACACATTTTGTTTATCCATTTATTCATCGATGGATAGTTAGGTTATTTCCACCTTTTTGGCTATTGTGAATAACGCAGCTACAAACATGATTGCACCAATTTCTGTTCACATCCCTGTTTTCAATTCTTTTGGGTATATAGCCAGAAGTGGAATTAATGGATTATATCATAATTCTATTTAGTATTTTGAGGAACCAAGTTAATTTATTCATTTACTTATTTAAAAAATGTTTTATCTACTAAGATAGCCACATGTGATTGACAGCTTCTCTTTTTTAACACAAAAGCTGAATACAGAGTCGCCTGTCTGGATCAGTTGGTGAAGCATGAAACTCTTGCTCTCAGAGTTGTGAGTTTGAGCCCCACATTGGGTGTAGAGATTACTAAAAAAATAAAATATTAAAAAAAACTGAATACATCATTCTTGGAAGGGGAAATACCTTTCTTGTATTAATGAGTCACCATCTCTGTCATTAACTCAGAGGTAAAAACCATTTGTTTAATTGCAGCAAGGCATTCAGGTTCAGAGAACAGAGGAAAGAAGAATAAAGTTGCGCTGAAAAGGTGCAAATTTAGGACATGAAACAAAAAGTAGGAGCAGAGAGCCAGAGGGAAGGCAGAGGGGAGCTGGGGGCGGGGCTGTGGCATGAAGACCCACCAGCGCCACGGGTCCCTAGAGTGATCCAGAATAGAGAATTCCTCCCTAGTTCCTGACTCCCAAGAAGCCTGACCCAATTACAACTTCTCTTCTTGGGTTGGTTTTTTTTCTTTCTTTCATGAAATCATCTTCCATATTTCTGTCTGAGCATGTGCGTAGTAAGTCCTTGTGTGAATGAAAGGAAAAACCTCGGTCTGTCTCCACTCTCATACCATTTCTGATGCCAAATGTGTGGGGTTTCCACACTAACCAATTCTTCAACTGTGTCTGGACACCAACTAAGTGTCCTACAATTCAATTTGACACTAACTACCTAGAGTTAGTGTAGACCCCAAAGGTGAAGGGCTCAGTCTCCCAAGACTGCTCCCCCAACTTCAGAGCACAATCAGAAGTAGTGGGTCCAGATGACTGACTTGGCTACAAATTGGGGGTTCCCACAACCCTTCCTCAGGTTTGGTAATTTGCTATAGTGGCTCATAGAACTCAGGAAAACATGTTTACTGGCTTATTACAATGTAGATAATAAAGGATACAGATGACCATCCAGATGGAGAGGTGTATCTGGTTGGAAGGATTCTGAGTGCAGGAGCTTCTGTCTCCACAGAGTTGGGGTGCACCACTGTCTCAGTATGTGGAGCTGTTCACCAGCCTGGAAGCTCTCCAGACTCTGTAGTTTAGGGATTTTTATGGACACTTCATTATGTAGGCATGATCAATTACTAACAGTCTCTAGCTGCTCCTCTCCCCAGAGGATGCAGGGTGGGGTTGAAAGTTCTAAGCTTCTAGTCATGGCTTGGTTTTCCTGGTGACCATCCCCCATCTTGAAGCTATCCAAGAGCCCACCAAAAGTTGCCTCACTAGGACCGAAGTGAGGAACCTGTGTCAGGAACGAAGATCAAAGATCAAATGTTAAAATAAAAGTTGCTCTTAGCATCCCTCTCACTCAGAAAATTACAAGGGTTTTAGGAAACCTATGTCAGGAACTGGGAGAAGAGACGAAATCTATGCGATGCATTATATGCCACAGTGACATAGTGTGGCTGAATATTTATTCCACACAATAAAGCTTAACTAAAACACAGCCTCATGGTCTTGGCCCTGCCAAATTGACAGTACCTCACATGAAAGATGTTGACTTGCTTTGACCCTTTTTGTTTTGCCAGTGACGTGGCATTCATCAGGGTGGTCTTGGTCCAGCTCAAGAGCACCAAGTTTCGTGGAGAAGTCAACAGAATGGGGAGGGCCTGGGGCCAGGCACCAGCCTGAGGAGATGAGGACATGGGCTAGGACAGGCGCCACAAACAGGAAGTGAGGGCTAGAGCCAAGGGGCAGGCCGGAGGCTGAGCTCAGAGTCTCCGGAGGCCCCAGGAAGAAGGGGTAGGGTAGGGAGAGCACCCTAGCTGTGCTCACCTGCCAGAAGAGGGAGCCCATTTCATTGCTTTTATCAGAATTCTTACTGTCCATTTTATCCAGTCAAACCTAATTTCCCTTGGCGCGCGCGCTCTCTCTCTCTTGCTTTTTTTTTTTTTCTTTTCATACCCACCCCCATTTCCCTTATGCTTGGAACAGTCTCCCACTTAGCATCTGCCTGCCCAGTGCCTTGCCTTCCTTTATAATGCCACCTACCACTTAGTTTCTCTGATTAAGTGAAAGTTGAATAATCATACTTCTTTCCCCAAAGCACATTACTTAAATCCCAAATGTCCCTTGGGTTGCCATACATGATGAAAGGTCTCTGACTGACTGATTTTCTTCAAGGGAATGAAATGAGATTACTCATTAAAAGCACCCTGCCTGGTACATAAGAATGTTCACTGAATTGCAGCTATTAATTAGTAGTGATATGTTGTTCACAATAGTAACAAGAAGAAGACATAGGCTCTGAGAAGACAGGAACAACCGGCCAGTGGTCCAATCAGCCATGGTTAGGCCTGCAAAGGGCTGCTAACTTCGGGTTGAGTTAGAGGAGGAGTTAGGCATGGCATAAGAATCTGTTAATTTCTGCTATAATTCAATCTTTGAATATTAGGTTACTGAACGTGGGTGCAGAGTAAACCATTGTCCTTGTGCTGACCAGTGCGCCATCTTTGTGCCCTCATGCCACAGCTTATCACTTTGTATCCGGAGTGGCAGTTATTCCTGAATACATTTCGTGTCTCATGGTCAACTGTGAGTTCTTGAAACTAGTCTCCTGGAGAATGCTTGCTGGATGAGTGGATGGATCACTGGATGGATGGATAATGAAAGAAGTAAAGTAATACACATCCTTCTGAACCCCAAACCCCAAAGTAGCAGCCTGTGCTTCTCCAGACCTTTCTCATAATCCTTTCCCCTTTCTTTTGTTCATTCCTTCAGACAGCAAATGTTTACTGAGCACCTACTATGTGCGAGGGTCTGGAAATCCTGTTAAACATCCTACAATACCTAGATCAAACCCCCCATGACAGAGAGTTAGTTGTCTGACCCAAAATATCAATAGTGCTGAGCCAAGAAATGCTGGTCAATACAGTGCTGGCATCTAAGCTGTAAATTCAACTATAAACTGTGAAATCAAGGACCAGAGTATAAGGCACATAGTAGGTGCTCAAGGAATGTTTGTTAACCACATGAATGAATGAATGTTATCTTCCATTTGTAATTTGGCCCAAGGCCTGGTACGGGGCTGTGTCAGAGTAGCTGTTCCATAAATGGTTATTGACCTGTTCCTGTAAATGTTCTCCCCTGAAAAGCCACCTGTGCAGCAGCTGGGGATGATGTCGTCCTGGCTGGGGGACAGGATGGCTTCATAGCTGTGGTCTGGGGTTCCCATAAACTGCTGTGGGAAGCCACAAGGCAGAGGAGCAGACAGTGCTTCCCTGCATTGTGACAGATTTGTGGTCCCTTCTGCTGTCCCTCTTCTTTTTTTTTTAATTTTTTTTTTCACATTTATTCATTTTTTGAGAGACAGAGAGAGAGACCGAGCATGAGAGGTAGGAGCAGAGAGGGAGACACAAAATCTGAAGCAGGCTCCAGGGCTCGAACTCATGAACTGTGAGATCATGTCATGAGCCAAAGTCAGACCCTTAACTGACTGAGTCACCCATATGGCCCATGTCCCTCTTCTTTCAAACTCTCAGAGAGAAGGTCTCAAAGGCTCAGCCCAGTGACAGCCTGTCAGCTCATCAGGAAGGGAAGGAAGAAATGAGCCCAGACTAAGGGTTATTGGTGAACACATTTGAGGATCAAGAGCCCAGCTTCAAGGGCAGGACTCTCCTTCATCTCGTCCTTCCTACTGCATTTACACAACAAATGTTTCCAGAACCAGATGCTCTTTGGGGAGATGTGAGCTAACGGAGACCCAGATACTCATCCTCTTGGAACTTATATACTAAGGTAACAGGATGGACAACTGATAAGTAAATCAGTTATAGAGTGTGTGAGAGGGTCATGTGCCTGGTGGAGAAAAACCATGCAGGGTAGGAAAATAAGGTTGCTTGGGATTGAATTTGTTGGTCAAATCGAGGTGAAATTCACGTAACATAAAATTAACCGTTTTAAAGTGAACAATTCCATAGCGTTTACTGCATTCACAATGCTGTGCAAACATCACTTCCATCTAGTTCCCAAACATTTTCATCACCAGAAAGAAGACCCCACACTGATTAGCAGTCACTCTCCATTCCTTTCTCCTGGCCCTGCAGCCTCCCATAACCACAAATCTGCTTTCTGTCTCTATGGATTTACCAGCCCCTGGTAACCACTAATTTTCTTTCTTTGTGGATTTACCTATGCTGGGCCTGTCACATAAATGGAATCATATATTGTGCGGTCTTTTCTTTCGCTCTGCATCATGTTTTCAAGGCTAACTCGTGTTTTAGCATGTATCAATTCATTCCTTTTTATGGCCGAGTAATATTCTGTGGAATAGCGAGATCACATCTGATATATCCATTCATCAGCCGATGGACATTTGGGTCGTTTCCACCTTTGGCTATTGTGAATAATGTCATCATGAACTTTCAGGTACAAGTAGTTGAGTTTCAGTTTTCAGTTCTTTCGGGTAACAACGTAAGTGTGGAAGCACCTAACTGGTTTCCACAATGGATGGACCATTTAATGTGCCTACCCACAGTTTACAGGGTTTCCAAATTTTCCACATCCTTGCCAGCACTTAGCATTTTCTATTTAGTAAATAATAACCATCCTAGTAGTAAGAGCTGATATCTGGTGAGGTTTTGATCTGCATTTCTCTGATGCAAGTCATTAGGTGAGCATTTCTTTGTGTGCTCATTGGCCATTTGCGTATCTTCTAAGAGAGATGTCTCTTTAAGTCCTTTGCTCTCATTTGCATTGGATTGTCTTTTTGTCATTGAGGTGTATGAGTGGGGGTTGGCCTTTTAAATAAGGTGGTCAGAGAAGGCCTGAGAAGATGACTTTTAAGTGAAGACCTATAGAGGTTGAGGGAGTGAGCCCTGGAATGGCTGGCAGAGGGAGTGGCAAGTGCAAAGGCCCTGAGACAAATTATTTTCACTTGTCTGTAACTGTTTTCTGGTCTGCAAGTAGGGAAGAATGAGATTGTGAAGACAATATCACATAGAATACTAACAAATTATCAACATCAGGGAACATAATCGTTATCTACTTCACAAGTGTTCTCACAATAATTATATTAAATAATATACCGAGCCCAGGCCTGGCACATAGTAGTGCTCAGAAATGTGGGCTTGAACCCAGATCAGGAGGACTTCAAATCGCGAGGCCACCAGAAAGGAAATGGTTTTCTAGAGAGCCTGAAGGGTTTCATGGCTGGGAGACCTGCAGGCCAGTCTGAGCCAGGCCACCATGTACTGTCCTTTGGTTAGGTTTTTATGTTTCTGTTTTAGAATTTATTTATATACTCACACTAAGCAGAGTAATTCAGGTTTGGATGCCAGCTTTCACCAAGTGACATGAGACAAATTTAACTTCTTGAACATAATTCCTTCATTTGAGCCTCCATATTGTGGACAGGATTCATGATCATATGTGTCAACAGGAGACTGAGTAGATATTGTATGTAAATGTCACCGCTATATGGCAGATACTCAAAAAATTCTCCTGATTATTTCATCATGTGGCTTCCTAACACATACACCATTTTCAAAAAAACCACAAAATTACCTTTCAATTGTGTCTTCAACACTAGTTGCCATGTTGTTTTGGTTTGTTTTGTTTGGCAGGTATAGACTGTGGGCTTCAAGGTCTCAGGTGAGAGTTCAGATCCCAGCTCCTGTGTTTCTTGGCTGTTGTACATAGTGCCTGTGTCTTAACCTCTCTGAGCTTTAGTTTCCTAGCCCACTTTCCAAAGCAGTTGTAAGGATTCAGATCATTTCTGTAAAGTGCCCAGCATCCAATGAGGATTCTTGGTCTCAGGGCCAATAGTGGCTACCTTGAAAAGGTAAAGGAAGTCCAGGTAGTTTGGTTGGTGAGGGAAGAATAAGAGAGAGAAGTCCCAAACAGACTATCCAGAAAAGCTCCTTAGAAGTCTAGCAAGAGTGAAATCATAATGGATGAATTTCCAGTCCTCCTTCTTCTCCTTCTAGAAAGAGCTAAGAGTCAGGAGTCTCAGATACTGTATCCAAAGCTAACTCTGCCCTCTGGCGAGTCCCTTACCCTCTGGGCACCTTAGTTTCCCAGAGGTCCTTCTCCAGGGACCCTCTCCTCTCTGTAAGCACTGCAGCACCGCTGCTGACCAGCAGAGGGCAGCGATGCCCCAACATTCACTGCAGACTCTGAACCTCTCAGTCTAATTTTGTTTGCTCTGCTGCTATTGTCTGACTCCAGACAAGAAATAGTAATACTGGTATATTTCTCTTTTTCAAAAGAGCCTTATTTTATCCTCAGTGCACAGTCAGAATGAGGTCTTGCCACAGGATACGGATGAGGAAATAGAGCTCAGAAGCATAAGAAACTTGACGAGGCCACATAGAAACAATTGACAATTTTGGTCACACCACATCCTAAATTTAGACTGTTCCAATTCTGGATATGCATTGCAGTATGTCAGATCTGCTTAGTGTAGATAATCCATTTTTTACTTTATGGCTTATGAAGTATTTTCTGATCCTTAATGTCAGAGGATCTTCATCTTGTTCTCGCCAGTGTACAGTTGAGCAAATGGAGGCTTCTAGAGGTTATGCCATTTGGCTTAGCATTTCCTTAATCAGCTCCATCTTAGAGGCTGTTGGGTAGACTCCCAGAAATATTAGCTTACAAAGTACAGAACTTGGTGTTTTGCAGCAGTTTTCATGTGATGGGACATAGTTCTAGTCCAAATATTGTTTCTTGTTTGCAAAAGGCATTAAGGCCCCTCTCTCTGTCTCAGCAGGGTGCTTAGCAATTCCATGTGGGACTGGAATAGCTATAGGCTAACAGTGGTTCTCAAAAGGGACTATCAAATGACATACCTGTCCCCAACTCCAGATTTTGATATCCACTCCCAACCAATGAGAGAATTCCTGGGATTTTTTTTTCTTATTTTGTTTTAAGAGGCTTCATGCCCAGTGCGGGGCTTGAACTCACACCCTGATATCAAGACCTGAGCTGAGATGGACCCTTGACCAACTGAGCCACTGAAGAGCCCTGAGCATCCTGTTTTTGAGGACTGTCTCATTTGTATGTCTTGCAATGTCTTTAATAGACCCTTGGGTTGGTTAAGATGCTGTAACAGAAAGGCACAACTCACATTAGCTTCAATACTTAAGGCAGTAAGGAAGATTTTACTTCATATAACAAGTAAATTCCAAGGTGGCTCATGAAGCAAATTAACAAATCAGTAGAATTATCCTCCCCAAAATGTCAATAGCGCTGAGGTTAGAAACCCTGAATTAGACCAGATTTCACCGTCTACAGCAGGGGTTGGGTCTGGGGTCTACTTCAGTGAAGGACCTGGCTGTGAAA
Source organism: Suricata suricatta (assembly GCF_006229205.1). Lineage (NCBI taxonomy): Eukaryota > Metazoa > Chordata > Mammalia > Carnivora > Herpestidae > Suricata > Suricata suricatta. The sequence continues at coordinate 81,989,031 of NC_043713.1, read as the reverse complement.
ACGAGGTGGAAGGACACCACCCACGGTTGGGTTTGGAGAGTCTGAAAGAGGGAAGGAGGACTGGCTTTTAGGAAGGAAATCAGCAGTCTGTTGTAAATCCTGATGCTGTTAACTTAGCTCTCTCGGAGCTCGGACTGGCTTCCACTGAGTACACTGGGCTGTTGGGAGTTAGGGGAATATAAGAGAATCAATACTTGGCCCTTACCCTCATCTTGCTTATAGTCCAGCTGTTTATTTTTTATTTACTTAGTTATTTTAAGTTTATTTATTTGATTTTGAGAGAGAGAGAGAGAAAGAGCAAGCATGTGCAGGGGAAGGGCAGGGAGAGAAAGGATCCCAAGCAGGCTCCGAGCTGCCAGTGCAGAGCCCAACATGGGGTCTGAACTCACAAACCATAAGATCATGACCTGAGCCAAAATCAAGAGCCAGACCCTCAACCAACTGAGCCACCCAGGAGCCCCTATAGTCCAGCTGTTTAAACCAGACTTGTATTACTTCCTTTTTCACTATTATCATTTTTTTTAAATTGTAGACAATACTGAAAGGAATCAAGAAGAGTGAGAATCACCAATAACCAGGCAAGGTAGCTACCACTAATGTTTTTGTTTATTTTCTTCTAATGTAGGCCTTGTTTTCTAGTTGTTGATTTCATGCACCTTGTTTCTTCATTCATTCATCCAACAGCTATGGAACTGAGTGCTGGGTGTGGTTCAGATTCTCACTGCACAGGACACAATTTCATTGTAACTCATGGTGGTTGAACAGGGGAGGCTTGACCTGGGTCTTGAAATCCACTTGCGTAGGAAAGAGCATATGAGGATGAGAATGAGAGGAGGTGAGTGTCCCAGCAACAAAGGCAGAGAAGGTAGGGGTAGGAGGGAAGATTAGTTTATACTGGAAGGCCAGCGGAAGGAGTCCGTGGCAGGGAAGATTCTGGGTGTAAAAGACATGCCTGTCTGGCATTCATCCCCGCGTCTGATAACAGCATGCAATTTTACTTTGGGGGAGTCACTCCTTCTCCACTGTCAAGCATCAGCTCCTGTTTGGGTGTAGCTAACCCCCCCCCCCCCCCCCCCCCCCCCCCCCCCCCCCCCCCCCCCCCCCCCCCCCCCCCCCCCGCTCCTTTGTTTGGCAGTGGTCACATGACCGAGTTTGGCCAATCAGCACACCATATCCCTTTGGCTATGATTGGCTCCCGGGTGCATAACTAGAGTATGCTAATCAGGATCAAGGAGACTCTGTTCCATTTGTTGGCACCATCTGGAAGGAGACGCTCTCTTTCTATTGGATTCGAAGCTAGGATAAGACGAACTGCTGGTAGAAGTCTTGCCGTCATGAGTGGAGAGCTACATGAAAATAAAGCCAATGGGGTACAGAGTAAAACCAGGAAAGAAGGATTGATGACGTTCTGAGGACAATATTTGATACCCCAGATTCAGTTGTGCTTGAAGCCTGTGGCTCCTCTGGATTGTCCAGTATATGAGCTGATAAATTGCCCCCCTTTTTTTTTCTTAAGCCAGTTTCCGTTAACTTTCTTTTGCATCTGAAAGTTCTAATACACTTTGCAGCCTAAAGTAATGGAAAAAGTATCAGACTCAGGGTCAGTAGGACTTTGCTCTGCCACTAACCAGCTGTGTCCTTGGACAAACCACTTCGTTTCTCTAGGACTCAACTCCTCTCTAAAATGGGGGAAATAATATGGGTTCTTTTTAGAAGTGAATGACAGTGCTCTGTGCACGAAAAGGAAACAAAAATGTAGAGGATTCTTATGTAATTGCAGGGATAATTTTAGGAAGGAAATTCCAGAAGGGCCTAGAAGGCTGGCAAGGTAAACTCAGATCCTGCAAGTGCCAGGTGGTGATTTAAGTGAAGTGAAGTGGGATCAGGTGCAAGAAAGATCATAGACCTCCTGGTCTACCTTTTCCTCTTTGATAAATACATGAGAAAAGGAATATTATTCTAAGAAAAATGGGAGCACACAAGCTTCAGGCTGACGGGGTGTGGGAACTGTGGAAAACGGGACAGGGATGTTCCATCTGCTGCGGGCAGCCTCTCCGTCCTAGTCGATCTGCCACACAGTCCATCCAGGCTTTCTAAATTTTCGAGGGGACCCAGAAATCCAGACAGCCTGAACAAATAGAATTGAGACACATTGGTTTTGATTGTCCTCATCTTGAAATATCTCAATTTTCAAACGTTGGTTCATTCTATCAGTTTGTTTAGCACTCTTTGAACCAAACTCAACTTTCCTACCTGTCAAACTTAGCCCTCGGAATGCTCGTTTGTTGTCCCTTGCGTAAGTGCCCAGATGAATCTCCATTGGAAGAATGAGAGAGGGTGGTTAGCAGGGAGATATCTCTGTAAAACCAAGAGATAGGCAGAAGCTTCATGCAGGAGGACCTCCATCTTCTCCTGAAAGCAGCTCCATAAATATTCAATCAATTCTCACATCAACCCTACAAGATAAGGCAGGTTGACTTCATTGTGCAGATGGAGAAACCGAGGCCCAGGGAGTGCCCACATCCACAAACTACAAAGTAGCCCCTCAAGGCAGCACTCCTTACCTCCTTGATGGTGGTACCCAAGTAGGAGATGACTTTGAAGTTCACTAAGAAGCTCAAGGCATTCCAAGGAAAATGGACCCTTTGGCCTAAAGGATGCCAGGCTGGCTTTGGAACCCACTATATCTCCAGTAACTTTGAGATCTCCTTGCCTTAAAGTGAACGTAAGTACTGGGTAGCACTTTTCTGATGATGTGGCAGCTACAGAGTGTACCGTTCAGAGACCTTCAGGAGAGTCTACTGCAAAGAACATGGCTGACTGACAGCCCTGGGTTCTGCCCTCCGGCTCTGCCAACTTCACAGTAAGGCTGCATTTCCCCCTGGCTGCTCCCAGCCAATGGCTGAGTGCAGTGGGACAGTTATCTCCTATCAAGGAAATAGGGTTTCACATTGTAACGGTGATGCCCACGGGCCCTGGAACCAGAATTATCAGGGTGTGAGCCCTGCTTGCCAGTGGTCTGACCGTTAGGAAGTTTCTTAACCCACTCTGAGTCTCTACTTCCTCGTATGTTGAATCAGTGATTCTCACCCAGGAGCAATTTTGTCCCCCCAGGGACATTTGGCAGTGTCTAGAGATGTGTTCGGGTAGTGACAACGGGAGGGACTAGAGGGAGAGGGGGTTACAGCTACTGACCCCGTGTGGCAAGAGACCAGCGACATGGCTGAATAGTCTACAATGCACAGAGCAGCACCCCAGGCCCACACCGTGCGTGCACACACACACACACACACACACACACACACACGCACGCGTGCACACACGCACACACACACGCATGCACGCACACACATGCCAAAGAATGATGCAGCCTGAAAAGTCCATAAGTGCTGGGGTTCAAAAACCCAGAGTCAGATGGAAATGGTAATGGTAGCTATTCAAAATGCTGTTGTGATGGTCCTCTGGCCTCATGTTTTCAATTAGCTACCATTTCCAATTTCCTCCACCCCTTTGCAAACTCCACAGGGCAGGGGCCAGATGATTCTAGATCAATGTTCTGGATCACCAATGACTAGTACATAGAAGGGGCTGAGTAAATTATTATGAATTGAAATATTTGTGAGTACAAATCAACAAATGACAACTACCATCCTCATCATCATCCACTATCAACAGTCTTCCCAGCCCCTGGCCCAGTGCCTGGGGCATAATTGGTCTTCTATATTTGTTGAACGAACGAATGAATGAATGAATGAGAATTGAAGACATATTTATTCACTAGCCACTAATTTATGTACTTTGGAGAGATATTGGAAACCCTTGGGAAAGAGGCCCAGTCTTTCCCTTTTTATTTGCAAAGAGGAGTTTTGTTCGTCAAAGAAGCGACTTGAAAGGGTTGAGACCTCTGCCAAGTCAGAGTCAGGGGGCCTGAGTCAAAGTCACGTAGAGTTTAGGACGCACATCTTGCTCGGCTTAGGCAAAAAAGGAAAACGGGCCAGGCTTTGTGCAAACTCCTGTGAAACAAGAGCTGTTTTCAGGGCCCGGGAACACGCTCTGTCCCATGTTTAATTTCTTCCATCTGTCTGGTATCTGACCTCTGCTGCACTCTAAGGGATTGCC
>NC_043713.1:81924723-81984812 GCF_006229205.1 Suricata suricatta | reverse complement strand
GGGCGCAGGGACTGTGAGGTCATGGGACTCACCTTTTCCCACTGCCTGCGTCTGATTCCCAGAAAGACAAGTTTGATCCTTCAGGGAAGCAACTGCAGGAATTGAGATCTGTAACCACTTAGATTGATCTCTGGGTAAAACCCAATGTTTGCTGCAAAATGGAGCAGAGCCAGGTCAAGGTAAAATTATTAGCTGTGTGACCTTGGGCAGGTTGCCTGACCTCTCTGACTCTCAGTTTCCTTATCTGTCAAAATAGTATCAACAGATCTCAGTACTATTCTAGTATCATAGTGAAATGTAAACTCGGTGGGGGCAAGGATTATCGTCTCTTGTGTTCACTGATATTCCACCAGCAGCTAGAATAGCACCCATCACAAAGTAGGTGCTCAAATAGGTGTTGAATGAATTAAATGAGACAGTGCTTTAAGTGCTCAGCGCCCCATAACTGATAGCTGTTGCTACCTATTTTACAGCAACAGATGTTTACTAGGCACCTATTAAGTATCAGGCCCTGTTAGGTGCTGGGGATGTAGTAAGAACAAGATAGAGTCCTTGCCCTCAGATAGCTTATATTCTAATGGGAGTAACTTGAGTTCAGAGAGTACTAAGTGATTATAGAACCTTAAAAAGGGATGAGGAAGACATGTGTTTTTCAAACCTTTTGATATGACTCACAGCAAGAAATATGTTTGTCGAGTGACCCAAAGAACACACATGCCTTTTTATTAAACTGAAATAAAACCTTCACAAAACAATCATGGTAGATTGTCTGCAAAGATGTGTGCCAACCATTTAGCAAACGTTGTTCCTGCTGCTTGATCCAGAGGTAGAGTCTGTTTCTTCTTTTCTTGAATCAGGGAAGGTCTTCAGACTTCCTTGGATCACAGAACGCAACGATAATGGCACTGCCGTCCGGGTGTGTGCTTTAAGAGGCCTGCCTGGTGGCTCCCACGTTTATGCTCTTCTTACCCTGCTGTCATGTGAGGAGGGCAGGTGAGGCCCCCGTGATGACAGACCACAAGGGGACAGGGCGTCCACATCAAGGAGAAATGGCAGCCGGATCTGAAGCCTGGAGAGGAAGGAAGCCCTCCTGGGTGTTCTAGCCCCAGATGACCCCCAGCTGAATTCAGCCACAAGTCAACCCCAGCACATCCCACATGGAGCAGAAAAACTGCCCCACTGAGGCTCGCTGCCTCACAGACTGGGAGGGAGGTGGGGCGTTGTTTTTAAGCTAATAAATTTGAAGTGCTTTATGACACAGCAAAAATATCTCTGACACAGAAATGTTTACCTTATTCTGTGTGATATTTTCTACTCCACTTCATTTCCCTCTCCTGAATGAGGAGGCGGAGGCAGGCCAGGGAAGATCTGGGGCCAGGGAGGGGCCAGGGAGGGGCAAACAGCAATGCCAAGATCCTGAGGCTGGGACAGCTTTGGTGTGTGTGAGCCACTGAAAGGAGGCCAGTGGCCGGGGAGTAGAGAGAGAAGGCCAGCCTGGAATGAAATCAGGCTTGCAGTGCTGGGACTTCAGCCGAGGGCATAAAGACAGCCCTGAAGACTTAGAGTGGATGGTTGACCCCCCGGGGGCCCTGACTGCCCAACCTTTCTTTTTGATTCAGGTGGAATTCACATTGTATAAAATTAACATCTTTAAAGGGAATGATTCGGTGACATCTAGAACATTCACAATAGTGTGCACTGACTACCTCCATCTCCAAAAGATTTCCATCACCCCAGAAGGAAATCCTGTGCTCATTATGCACGTGCCCCACACTCTCCCCTCCCCTCACCCCTAGAAATCACCAGTCTGCATTCTGTCTTTATGGATTTGTCTGTTATAGATATTTCTCATAAATTGAATCATATGGAATGTGGACTCTTGTGTCTGGCTTCTCTGACTCAACAAAAGGTTTTCAAGGTTCATCTATACTGTAGCAGGTGTCTGTACTTATGTCTTTTTTTATGGTTCTATAACATTCTGGTGTATATTTATACCACAATTCATTTCACCATTCATCCATTTGCCCATCATTTCGGTCCTGTCATTCCATCTATAGCACACTTATAGACTTGGATTTGGCGTCATCAGCCCAGAAGGGAGAAAAGTTCTTGGCAACATGAAGAAGAAGGCCAGTTTGTGCCCTGCTGATCTTGGCCTTTACTTGTCCCCTCCCATCAACCTTTTCCTGCGTGATGTGGATCTTCCTGATGGCCTCAAATGCAGCTCCACTGCTGGTTACCCTTAAATACTCCCCCTGAATTCTATAAATACACCAACATTCAGCTGGGAAAAAAAGAACTTGAAAGGCATTTGAAATGAAAATACACTTTTTTTCCCATCATGGACCAAGTGTTTTCTCTCTGTCTTCCCCCTCTGTGATTCGAGGGTGAGCACTTGGATTTTAAACCATTAGCCCTACCTGGGTAAGAGAAGACTTTCCTTGGCAAGCCCTTGTAGGCAGAGAAAGCCAGACGGCATGTTAACACTGGCCCTCCCACACAGAAAATCCCTTTGCCTCCTGCTCTGATTTATGATCCTTCCTTCAGACTCTGTTGGGCCGGTTTTCAGCCAGTTTAGTAGGCTGGTGAAAATGGCTTTGGGATCAGGCCGACCCATGTCTGAATCTTGGCTCAGTCAGCTACCAGGTAGGTATGTCACCTTGGGCCCTCTACTACCTCCCCAGGCCTCAATTTCCTTAATTATAAAATAGAAAAAACAATATTGTCTTTGCAGACTTGTAAAGATCAAATGAGACAATGTGGATGTGGGCAGTGTGCTGAAATGAAATCAGGCCTAACTCCATGCCATGCCTGGAGCTAGAGAGCCAGGGGCACTTGGAGACATGGGGCTAGTTTGGGTAAACTCACCAGGCCTTTGTGCGCATCACTTGGATTGTATAATTCAATTTAGAATTCAATTTATAATTCATTCAGTCTGCCCCTCAGATCCTCAGTCCACCATTTTCTTCCTGGCTCTGTGTCCTGGGGGCCCAGTCTGTACTGATGATCCAAGCAGGGTTGCCTGCCCCTCTGGCACTCTTTTGGGGTTAGCCAATGAGAAGCCAGATGGGAGATCAGAGGGTGGAAGGAGTGAGGTCATGACTGGCCGCATCTAATGGGTCCTGTTAGGCAACTTTCCCCACAGAGCTGCTCTATCGGGCTTTTGGTGCCTGTTCCCTCCTCTTGCTGACTCAGCATTAAGGCAGCAATGGCTGTCTTTGTTGTTGGTTCTTTGTTAGTTTCCCTAAACCCTGCCCACACCTTTATAAGTGGTCCTTTATTAAGCTCTTCTCAATTACCCAGACCATGCCATCTTTCTCCTGCTAGGAAGCTGACAGTTACAGAGATTAGCCATTTTACCCCACAGCTCAGATTTGCAAGAGGAAGGACATTATTTTATAATCAACTGAAATCCAAGTCTGAGATCCCATCCTGTCGCAATCGGGCATCTCCTTCTCACACACATCTTGGGTGTTGCCAAGTCCGTGGGCTCTTCTGAGGGGGCAAGGCTTCAGAGAGTCACTTGTAGTCTTCTGTCACTGGCCCATCCTGGGGAATGTTTGATTACCCACCCATCACCCCAGACTGCCCGGTCCTTTCAGTTTCAATAGAATCAACTGATATTTCCATGTCAGGCCTGGGACAAGGAGTTTGGGCCACACCAGAAGCTACTGGATTCATAATGTGGCTTCCACAGGGTATTTCTCCCTTCTTAGGAGCTGCTCCAGAACCATCAACCTGTGATCCTTTCTCATTCTTAGCATCTTTCTTCTCTCTCCTTACTCTGGAAGGAACTCCTCTCTCCACAGCCAGTATCATCTCCCCCAGAGACTAAAGACCTTTACAAAAGGCAGGAAGCACAGCTTCTGGTTTCAGCCTGCAAATCTCAAGGCAATGTAAATTGTTTCCAGAGGAGGGGAAACAGAAGGAGTGCGCACATAAATATTTTAATAAATTCCAACACATAGGGGAAGCATTTAACAGAGTTCCTGACAAATAGTAAGCACTTAGTAAGTGACATGATTATTATTTGAGCCCAATAAAAGTGTTAGATACATCCTATTTTTCAATCCATACTTGTGCCCAAGGACTTAATAGGAATTGCATATTATTTGACTCTTCTACATTGCCCATTAATCTCCCCAAACCCATTAAAAAACTATTTTACAAAAATGTAGTACCAGACACACATTTAACAAGACTTCTGGAATCTCATCCATCCAACTGAATATTTCACATATTATTTATCTTCTTACCTTTTAGAAAAGCACATTGTGCTACTAAACATACCCACAAGATTAAATTGCCAGAACGAAGACAATTTAGGATATATGCAAAACTCAATTCAGGTTTCTGTTTAAATTGGATGTCTTTTCTCTCCAAGTAACCTAGATGGCAACGGCATTAAATGACAATTAATGGATAGCAGAATAACCCACTTCCAAATTTGTTCCTGTGTCTGGGTCATTTTTCCCAGTTTTGAAAGAATGAGCTAAAGCGGGCAGTGTGCAGAGGAGCCCCAGATGGGATAGCATCTTGAAAACTGGCATTCTCTGAATACTCATGCAGAATCCAGAAATATCTCATGGTCAGGATGAAAGGTCTAAATTTAATACCAAAAACAGAAAAATTGGCTTAGCTTCCCTGTACTCTGCACAGGAAAGTTCTTGTTTGGAAGTTCTGAAATGAGCAGGGGCTGGAGGCATTATGTTCACAGCATCCTCAGATTTTTGTGGGGACCTGGGGGGTCTGCTGACATCTCAAGACCACACTTAGCCCACGATGGAAGCTTGAATTGATGAAAGATGATTTGTTGGGAGCAAATCAAGGAGAAGGTTTGCAATGATACAGATACTCCCCACAATAAGTACAGGCTTATTTCTTCCTCTTCTGGTTCTGCTTACCCCCCTTTTAAGATTTAACCACCTTCCCTTGGGGTGCCTGGGTGGCTCAGTCCATTAACAGGCCAACTCTTGATTTCAGCTCAGGTCATGATGACTTCACAGTTCATGAGACTGGGCCCCATGTTGGACTCTGTACTGACAGCATGGGGCCTGCTTAGGTTTCTCCCTCTCTCTCTCTCTCTCTCTCTCTCTCTCTCTCTCTCTCTCTGCTCCTCCCCTGCTGGCACATGCATGCACATACACACTCTCTCTCAAATAAATAAATAAACTTAAAAAAATATTCAACCTCCTTCACTGATTACTGTAGGAGACATCTGCTGTTCTTGTTTGCGTTGGATCTCTATCCCTGGTAACAGAACCCTGCTCTTCCTTTTTTGGGAGTTGCCCTCACCTGACTCAGCTATCAGAGTCATAGCAGTTGATTCAAGAATGGTCTGACATCCTTGAGACCAGTGAAGAGTCGGCCCTAGGAATTTGCTGGAACTATTGGAGAAAAGATTCTACTTTTAGGGAGGTTGCCAGGCTGGATGAGTGTAAACCTCTTGCTACTAGCAGCCCATTCAGAGGGAAGTGGAGATAAGAGACAGAGAAGTGGAGGGAGAAAGAGTGTCAAGATGACATCATTGACCGAATCAAGCCATACCTGAAGGTAGAATATCCTTGGACTTCACAATTGCATGAAATAATGAACCCCACCTTATTTTAATCTTGTACTAAACTGGTTGTTAAAAAATACACTTGCCAGGAGTGATTTTTCCCTCTATGAATAAGCAGAACAGAGATTCACAACAATGGATGGCCTTGCAGTAGCAACAAAGTTAAATAAGGGCGTCGTAAGGGGCAGCTTCTAGTTTCTCTCACCTCCTCCACACCTGTCCCTACCCTCTTCTCCACTAGAGGCTCGTGAACTTTTAAAGCATACTTCCTTGTAACAGCATTTTTACAGAGGGCTTCCGGTGAGAAGCATATTGGGAATTTTAGTGCTTTGGTAGCAAGGGACAAGTAGGCTTCAACAACAGTTTGTTGTGACAACCAAAAACTGCTAAAGAATCCACATCTTGGGTTCTGTAGTCTACAACTATGAGCACCCAAGAGGCTAAGATGAACAAGAATTGAAAAGACAAACCCAAGAATGAATGGCCACCCACCTCCCACTCACCAACGTCCTTGATGTACATACCTTGTTCATCTGACTTGGCCAATGGAAGTGCTTTATCTATGAGACAGTGGAGGTATGTACATGGATGTTCATAGCACCACTGTTCATTATAGCCAAAGTGGAAACAATCCAAATGTCCACCAACTGAGGAATGGATGAACAATGGAATTTTATTCTGGCCACAAAATGAAATGAGGTACTGATACATGCTACAGCATGGATGAACCCTGTGAAAGAAGCCAGACACAAAGAGCCACATACTTTATGATTCCTTTTATATGAAATGTCCAGAAAAGGTATATTCATAGAGAAGGAAAGCAGATTAGTGGTTGCCATGGCTAGGAGGTGACAGAGTTTTTGAAAATCAGGAACTAAGAGATGATGGCTAAAGAATATAGGGTTTCTTTTTGGGGTGATGAAAATGTTCTGTATTTAGATAGTGCTGATGGTTGCACAAGTTTGTAAGTAAGCTAAAAGCCATTGATTGTATACTTTATTTTTTATAATAATTTTTAAAAATTTGAGTATAGTTGACACACATTGTTAACACTGTTTTCAGGTATACGACATAAGTGATTCAATTTTCCTGTACGTTATATTAGACTTACCACAAGTGTAGATGCCATCTGTCACCGTACATCACTATTACAATATTATTGACTATACTCTCTACACTCTGCCTTTTATTCTCATAACTTAGTCATTCCTTAACTGGGAGCCTGTTTCTCCCACTCCCTTTCAACTATTTTGCCCATCTCCCCACCCCTTCCCTCTGACAATCATCAGTTTGTTCTTTGTATTTATAGGTATGACTTTGTTTGTTCATTTGTTTTGTTTTTTAGATTCCACATATGAGTGAAATTATATGGTATTTGTCTTTCTGAGTTATTTTGCTTAGCACTATACCTTCTAGGTCCATCCTTGTTGTTGCAAGTGGCAAGATATTCCTGCGTATGTGTGTGTGCGTGTGTGTGTGTGTGTATCTTCTTTATCCATTTGTTTATCAGCGAACACTTGGGTTGCTTCCATATCTTGGCTATTGTAAATAATGCTGTAATAAATATAGGGATGCATATATCTTTGTGAATTAGTGTGAATTATACACTTTAAATGGGTGAATTGGGGGCGTTTGTGTGGCTTAGTTGGTTAAGCATCCAATTTCAGCTCACGTCATGATCTTACACTTGTGATTTCAAGCCTTGAATCGGGGTCTGCTGTCAGCACAGAGCCCACTTTGGATCATCTGTCCTCCTTTCTCTCTGCCTCTCCCCTGCTCTCTCTCTCTTTCAAAATAAATGAACCTTAAATAATAAATAAATAAAATAGGGGTGCCTGGGTGGCCTAGTTGGCTAAGCATCTCTACTCTTGGTTTCAACTCGGATCATGGTCTCATGGTTCATGGGTTTGAGCCCTGCGTTGGGCTCTGTACTGGCAGTGCAGAGCCTGCTTGGGATTCTCTGTCTCCCCACCTCTGTCCTTCCCCAGCTCGCTCTGTCTCTGTCTCTCTCAAAATAAACAAACAAATAAACAAACAAAATGGGTGAGTTGTATGTATGTATGTAGCTATTTTTTTTAAATATAGAATCAGGGTAAGGGTGGGAATCTTTCAGAAAAACTGTCTCATATAACCGGACTTCCCTTCAGCTATTAAAAATGTCTCATATAGGGGCACCTGGGTGGCTCAGTCAGTTACACATCCGACTTTGGTTCAGGTCATGGTCTTGTGATTCGTGAGTTCTAGCCCCATATCAGGCTCTTGCTGTCAGTGTGGAGCCCACTTCAGATCCTCTGTCCCTTTCTCTCTGCCCCTCCCCCACTCGCATGCTGACCCACTTTCATCCTCTCTCTCTCTCTCAAAAATAAACATTAAAAAATTATTAAAATGCTTTAAAAATGCCAAACATAGTTCAGCTAAGAGGCATCTTTGGAGGTTTACAAGGAAGACTCAACATAGCATCCAAGAGGAAAAAAGTCGTCATGCGGGTGGCTTGACTTGGTATGTTATCAGCCCTCAGTGGTGTGGAATTATTGCTGAGAAGTTCCTCTTGGACTCTTCAATGAATCCATTCAAGGTTTTCTTAAATGAATCAGAGGGTGGTAGCAAGACTTCCTTGGCCAGTAAGGCCCTATAGATAGGCAGAGACCTAATATGAGCTGGCTTCTCTATGTCTCTCTTTTCTTATTTCAAGTTGGAATATAAGCTTCTCAGTATATGGATGCCAGGAAGCATGCTGCCCAGCCTCAAATTCATGTGCTCCAGAGCAACCACACTAAACATAAAATCATTCATGTTTGAGTGCAGAGGGGATTCCATTACTTACTTGAATTTACACAGGATTGCCTTCTCATAACTGAAAAGTATAGTGTTTCTATAGTAGCTGCAACACGCAGAGGAGGAACTAAAAACTACTCGATAAACCACTCTTCTCTTTCTATAGCCTACATCTGTAGACTCTATAGAAGGAGCAAATCTAACCATCTCTCTCTCTCTTTTTTTTTTTCAGGTAGGGGAAAAAAGGTAAACCTCCTCAGCTCCTCCAATGTCATGCACTGTTGTAATCACTTTCCCTTTGCCAACTCCATCCTCACATCAGCCCTTTGAGGAAGGTGTTATTAGAACCACATTTTATAGACAGGCAAGGAACGTTCAGAAAGGTGAAGCCACAAAATGGCAGACCCAGGTTTCAAATCCAGTTGCCCAGAGAATCACTTAATACGCCCACAAGGATCAATTATTTATGCAATCCCTACGGAGAATCTTTTGTTTTTTTCCCAAAGTTATTTAAATTATTTAATTTTTCAGGGTTTGAAGTGTTATCTCCTCCAACTCCTCATGAGCATCTATCTGTGAGCTGGGTCTTTGTTTTCCTCCAAATGCCCCACAGGACGCCTCTGCTTGATAGTTCAATAGTCAGAAGGCAGCCAGCAATGGATTCATCTTGCAATTTTCTGTTCTCTCTGCCAAAAAATATCCCCTTTCCCAAATGGTTAGTTTTCACTGGTCCCTAAACATCATTTTTACCAATGGAACCTTTCCGAAGAGTATCGTCCGTTAGGCCCCAAATAAACTTGGGATACTTCATCTGGGTTCCCCCATCTTTGGGTCCTTTTGTGATGGCATTTATCATAGTATTATTGGAGTTGCCTTTAAATTGTTTCTATCGGCCCTCGAGGGCAGAACCCTCATAGTTCCCGGCTTCCTTTGCATCCCCAGCAGCCAGCACAGGGCAAGACACATAGGAGATGCCTACTATGGAATTTGTTTCTTTTGTTTGTTTTATTTTGCTCTAAGACTAATGCTAAATCTGTAGTTGGTTTTTTCCAAGATGTTTGAAAAGGCAACTACGTTTTCAGGGTGTGAGGAATTCAGTTGTTTTTTTCTTCTCATAGTTTCCTTGCCAGCTGACACCACGAAGTACAGTGTTCTCCATTCCTCACCGTGGCGCAGGACCCGTGAACCCACTTCGCACGTGGGCCGGGCACGCCACTCTTCCGGCCTGGGACTTCGACCCCAGCGCGCGCCCCCGAGGGCCCCGCGGAACCGCCTGGCCCACCCGCCGGAAGTGACGTAACGCCACGGCCTAGCAACCGTTGCCAAGGAGCTCGTCTCTAGGAACCCACTAGAGCCTGGATCCCTCCTGCGGGGGGGGAAAGTGGTTTCTTGAGGAGAATTTGAGGTAACCTCGCCAACCCGCGCTCGGAAACTCCCCTGAGCCCCCGCAAAAGGAAAGAACGCCGTGCTCCTCCCGCTTCCCAGGGCAGCGCCTCGCCCGGGGAGGGTCGCGGCCGTTAAGCCCTCAACGCCGGGGTCGGTGCCTGCCGGGCCTCGCGGGGCTGCAGGCCTCTCCTCCGAGGGTTGAGCAGTCGGGGAGCCCAGATGACCCCCAGCGAGGTGCCTGGGTCCGACGTGGGGTCCCCTGTCCCGTTTCCCGAGCCGCGGTGGCGGGGGAGGGGGAACACTATTTTGAGGAATCCTAAGAGGCTGCTGGTCCCGCGCTGGTGCCAGCCTGGGACCAGGGCAGTGTCGTTTCTGTCCCGAGTTGTGCCAGATAAACGCACGTCCTGGTTTTAATTCCACCCCCACCCCCTTGGGCTCTTATGTGGGTAAGTGCTCGTGAATTAGTGTGGCGACTTTCCGCTGGCAGAGGGAGAGTAATTGCTTTTGCTATTTTTAGAGCTCTGAGCCCACTGGGCTTAGACAACCTACCTGTTCAGTACGTCTTTGTCCTCAGCCGGTGACCATCTGAAAGCTGGTGGGCGACCAGGGTGGGGGACCCAACTGCCTTGTTTTCCTCTCCTGGTGACATTGTACTCGTTTATCCAAGTGGTTTGTTTTTTCTGAAAGGGAAGAAAAGTATATGTGTGTGTATATATTATATACATAATTTCTAAATCATTAAAATTAAATAAATATTATGTGTGAAGATTATGCCATGGACTTTTACTTAAAATGCTTTTGACAATGAAAAGCTTGCGTCTCCAGTGTGGATTTTTACCTAATTTACGCAAGTTTTCCTTTTATGGATTGCAGGGCACCTCAAAATTTTAAACCTCATTGATTATCCTTTCTACTGTCTTTTGACTTATTTTTCAGCCATAGTAATCTTTACTCATAATTTTTGTATAGTTATGGGGAAATGATAATATCTTTACATTTGATGTTTTCCAAATATCCAGCTCCACCCACCCAATTAAAAAGAATCTATTTTAGAGCAAAATGCAGGCAGCCCCAACTTTGATAAAATAGCATCTATTCATTTCATGCTTAAAAACTGTTAGGGAACACTGAAGTAGTTTTTTCTGTATTTCTTTTTTTAGCAGTTCATCTTTTAATTCATTTTTAAAATTGCTAGTTTAAAAAATTGTCGCCTGCAAGTTTCTACCACTGCTTCCCCTACTAAACAAGCGATATCTTCATGCAGGAAACACTAGGAACCTCGGTAAAGCCATTTCAGCTGTTAAATAATCAAATATTTAATTTTTAAAAAAGTTATGATCACCACCAACCTACTTATGCATATGTTTTTTGTTTTTGTTTTTTATGGCCTTGGGCCTGTGGACGCATTCATCCAGTCTATGTTTTGATGAAGTCACTGTTTTGATGCAGTGGGTAGTCACAGATGGAATTAGGCACGGCTATGTCCTCATGGAATTTATAGTTTTAGTAAAGAAGAGAAGATGTATGTAAATAATTAGTACAGAACAGAGAAGTACCTGTAAGAGAGCAGTGCAGATAAAGTGTGGTTAACCTGGAGGGCAGTAGAGGTGTTACTCCGATACAGAAGGTGGGAGATAGAGAATGACTTCCTGGAGGGACGTGCATTTGGAGGGCAGAGATTGAAAGACTGTTAGGACTTGCACCTGTAGAGATCAGGCAAGGAACAGTCTTTCGAGGCAAGAAAACAGCAACAACTGAAGGCAGATGTGGAAAAACAAGGGAGCAGTAACTATTTCAGGTTGGGGAAGTTTAAAAGAATGAAAGGTAACAATTTGGAAATAAAGTTGGGAAAGCTAAATTGAGCTAGATCCTGAAGAGTCTTGAAATCCAAGACATTGGACTTTATTTTGTCAACAGGGAGGATCATACAAATGATTTGGAATAGGAGAAGCGGGGGCCAGAAAACTTGAGGCTGTTTCCTAATTGAAGGCCCGGGAAACATGGGCCTGAATTACTCAAGGGCAGCAGAGTAGATGATGGTGAAGAGTGTGTGGTGGAGGAAACCGGAACAGAACCAGAGAGAGCATACCCAGGCTAAGGCTATAGCATCCATTCAGCTTCAGTTGGGTGTGGCTGTGCGCAAATGTGTGTCCAGGGTTGTCAGATCTGATTTTGACAGGAAACTAGACGTCTGGATTTTAATGTAAAAAAAAAAACTCCCAATTTTTAAACATGGGCTGCTAATTAAAATGAAATTAGAACCATGCCTGTAGCCTAACAACTACCCCTAGGTAGTTGTGGAGCTGAATGGAAAAGATGTTAATGTAGGTGGAATTTATCACTCATTTGTCCATATTAATTCATTGTTAACTCAAATGATTGCTGTCATGCCAGATGCATATACAAAAACATTTGGTATTAAATATTAACAGTATGTACTGTAACATTCATAATAAGGTCTTCATATTCTGATTTCTTTCAACAAAACGACCCTTTTCTTAGCATTTTGTGTGCCATGTAGAATTACACTTTTCATGCCTACTTCCTATAAACTTAATACTGATTTTTTCCAGAACATTTATTACCAGTATTAAGGAATTTTATCTCTATTTTTAGTTATAAGACCTAATTATGAGTGATCAAATCAAATTCATTGTGGACAATCTCAATAAGGAGCCTTTTAGGAAGAACTATAATTTAATCACATTTGATTCCCTGGAGCCAATGCAACTATTGCAAATTCTCAATGATATTCTGGCTGAGATTGACCCGAAGGTAAGAGTTTTCTCTTTCTTGTGATGAAAAGGGTAGCAGGAAAGCCAGTTTCTGCCCCTAAGTATCTGTGAGTCTCGGGCAATTTATTTAACCTCTGGGCCTTATTTTCCATGCCTATAAAGTAAAAATAAATGTTCTTTAAGGTTTCTCTACTAACTTAATAATTAAATTATCTATTTGTACCTTATTTAGAAATCATGTCTCTACTTCAAACATAAATAGATTTGGTCTTGGAATGAAAATGCTTTTACGAAAGGTTTTATTGTATTGCAAGTTAGCTCATGTTTCTTATACACTAGTCTTTCCACTGGATACTTTTTAAACTTGACGTTCTTAATACGAATCTTGATCTGACTTGTATGTACCCTCACTTGGAATCTGGGGGCTTCCATTCTTAATCTGTTTTATGAAGAGTCCATTGTACCTGTTGTGCTCTAGCAGAACAATTTTGTCGGCGAGTTTAAATATTGTTTTTTGTTAGATATATAACAATAACTTATTTTTTCAATTTCTTTATTTGTTAGCAAATTGTTGATATCAGAGAGGAGATGCCAGAGCAGACAGCCAAAAGGATGCTGAGCCTTCTTGGTATCCTTAAATACAAACCTCCAGGAAATGTGACAGACATGTAAGAATCTGATCACGTGTTACTTTCTTAAAGCTATGCTTTAATATCCAAACCTTCATAGTCTACAGTCAGAATTTCTGGGCTCTACCTGGTCTCCCTTAGTCAATGGCTTTAGATTATCACTGAATTTCAAAATAATCTTGAACTTTATTATTTTGTCAGGGAGAAGTCTTAAGTGGGTCATTTTTTCCCCTAATCAAAAAAGTCAGGCAAATCCACTGTCCCATTTTATCATTTATCATTTATCTGCCATCTTAGATAGGAGCAATAACTTAAATCTGCCCGGTCAATGAAGCATTAAGGCTGACTGTACCAATTAATGATTCCAATACAACCTCTTCTATAGTCCAGTGATATACTGAAGGTCTAATTTTATGTTTGTTGGTGATATACAGGATGACTTTAGATAGCCTTGGTTTAATTTTCTTTTTAAATAGTCAGGGAAAGCCATCAGGAACTTGTAAATTAGGTTTTGAGCTTTTATCTCTTTTCAAGTTTTACTTATAAGGGGGTTGGCACATGCACACGTATTTATTTTCTTTTTATAGGAGTACCTTTCGTCAGGGACTGGTGATTGGAAGTAAGCCTGTAATTTATCCAGTGCTCCACTGGCTTCTTCAGAGGACTAATGAACTGAAGAAAAGAGCATATTTAGCTCGTTTTTTAATAAAACTTGAGGTACCAAGTGAATTTCTTCAGGATGAAACAGTGGCTGATACCAATAAACAGGTATGCAATACACAGATGGCATTTTTAAACTATCTGTAATGGCTGTCAACATGCACATGTTCAAATACTCATTAATCTCTCTCTAGCTTATTTGCTTCTCTGTATTTATAGGTAGCACCAAAAGGTAAAATAGTTGTTAGTAATGTCCAACTGCAATCATGTATGAAAATAGTGACTTTTGCACACAAATACCATTTCAGTGATAGGGGTATGTAGATAGAAAAAAATCCTGAAATTAGGGTTTTAGAATAATTTATTAAGAATTGTGGATAGGTAGGATTTTAGGTTTGGGATTGTGAAGCACTTTCCTTATCAGTTAGGTGACTACACAATTTGTCATCCAAATCAGAGAGAAAGGAACTATCATAATAATTAGGCAAAGGTGTGAATTGACACTGTCCCAGACAAATCACGATATGCAAGCCCCCAAGAGGATTGTGTATAGGCAAAGAAGCTAGGCTTGAGATCTCAAAGGACTTCCCAGTAAGGCAGAAGATAGAGAAAGAGCCAGGACTTTGAAATTTCAGTGTACTTTCCTTCTGGAGTTTTAGGACCAGTGCATTTTCCTTCTGGAGTTTTAGGATATTGGGTTCTGACCTTATAGTCTTAACTATAGCTCTTAACTACTGAGGATTCTGGCTGATGTGGCACTTGGTCCTAGAATTTCAAAGCACACTACTGGTCAAAGACCATTGACAGAGAAGATTCAAGCTTAAGATTTCAAAGGACTTTGATTTTTTAAAAGTGCCTCTGTTTAGCACTTTGTGCTTTCATTATATACTATATACATAGACTTATTTGTGGCAGTTTATTGTGAATAGTTTGTCAATCTGTTTCTCCCAACAGATTATGCGGTCTGTGTTTTCCTCCAGGGTTTTATAGAGTTGCTTCTATACAGTGTGTACTCAAAATTGGGATTGAATCAAAGCAATTAAAACTAAATGTTTCTTCATCCATGTTTCGTTATTTTGGATAGATGTGGCAGTCATTCAAAATAGAATCAATATTGATCTCTTAAGACATTTTGGCAGTTGAAAAGTTTATGGAAATAATCATGTCAAATGTTATAGTAGATACCTTGGGAGAAATACAGAAGAATGAGACCACCCCAAACCCTACATTTGAAGGCTTTATTTGCATAATGTAGGAAATAGAGAAGCATAAGTGTGAAATATTTTCTCCTCCCTATCCACCCCCATCAATAAACTTGACTAAAACTAACTCCTCTGGAGGAAGTTTATTAATAGTTTTTACTAAGTCTGTCCAGATAATTAATGGAAGAATCAATGATAATAAAGACATGTTTGTTCTTGAAGCTTATCCAAGGTGTGTATATATATATATATAAAATGACTTATACACTTAGCCAGTCATTTAGCACAGACCCTAATAAAAAATGCTCATTGTCTTCCTGAATGAAGAGTTTTAGAATAAATGATTTACCAATTTGTAGGATATGATCAATCAAAAAAAATGTTATTTCCTGTCATTACTCACAAAAAATACTATTTTAAAAGAATTTTGGGTAAGAATTGTGATTTTTTAAATTCATTCCACTACTTTTTATTGAGTATCTATATCACTTATGCACCATGCTAGGTACCAAGGATACATAATTGTACATGATCAGAAGGGTTCTTGTCCTCCTGACTCTCGCTGTCTAATGGTAGGAGAGAGATAAGTAACAAGACAATTATAATTTTACATGATATTTACTCTGGTATCATGACACTCTGCCCTAAATAGGTATAGGGCTAGAAAAGTCTTCTCTGAGGACGGTCGTATCTGTGCTGAGACCTGACAGATGATGAGCTGAAATTATCCAGTTGAGGAAGTCATAGAGTTTTCTCAGAGGGAGTAGGGTGTGCAGACTAGAGATGAGAACTAAGAATATTCCAAAGATTGAAAGATCCCCGTGGTTGGAGTAGAGGATGTGAGTTAGGAAAGTAACCAGAGAGGAAGCTGGAGAAGTACTTAATGACCAGATCTTATACACACACGTTTCTTGTATCTTATATAAATGTATTTTTAATGCTGTTTTCTAATGGCTTAAGTAAACACTGTAAGTTAATTGATAAGAAAAGCCTATGGGGTCTAGTCATTAATTTATAATTTTTAACTTCTATTTTAGTATGAAGAGCTGATGGAGGCCTTTAAAACTTTGCATAAAGAATGTGAGCAACTCAAGACATCTGGATTTTCTACAGCAGAAATAAGACGGGTAAAGAAAAGAAAATATAGTAATTTTTTTTTAGATTTGAATATTAGATTTCCCCTTTTTGGTTTTTAGGTAATTCAGCATGAGTCTTAAACTATATGGAAACTAGTGCTAGCAAGTGGCAGATTTTCTTTTGTAGGACCTTTGCTAGCTCTTTACTAAAGAGATTAATGAAGCCAGGAAAAACTCATAATGAGTTCTTTTGTACTATATAAACCACTACCACACTACCATGGATTAAAAAAGAGTACATTCTAATGGGCACCTGCGTGGCTCACTCAGTTAAGCGTCTGACTTCTTGGTTTCAGCTCAGGCCACTATCTCACAGATTCATGAGTTTGAGCTTCACATCAGTGCGGAGCCTGCTTGAGAGTCTCTCTCTCCCTCTTGCCCACTCATGTATGTGCATACTGTCCTTATCGCTCAAGTATAAAAAAAAAGAAAGATTACATTTTGGGTCTTTACCATACATATATATATACACACTCACACACACACATATATATATACACACACACATATATACATATATGATACATGTTATAGAAAATAGAGACAAGAACAAAGAAGAAAAAACTACCCAATTGTTAATATTGTGTTGTAGATACTTTCAGGTTTTGTGTGTGTGTGTTTGTGGGTATTTGGGATCACGCTTATACACAGTTATTTGGATCTTGTTGGGTTTTTTTTAATGTTTTTATTTTTTATTTTTGAGAGAGAGAGAGAAACAGAATGAGCAGGGGAGGGTCAAAGAGAGAGGGAAACAGAATCCAAAGACCAGCTCCAGGCTCTGAGCTAGCTATCAGCACAGAACCCGTCGCGGGGCTTGAATCCACAAACTGTGAGTTCATCACCCGAGCCCAAGTCAAGACGCTTAACCAACTGAGCCACCCAGGCGCCCCTGTATCTTGTTTTTTTTAATTATTGCATTCTGAATATATTCCCATTGTTACATATCTAAATGTGATCTTTAATGACTAAATAATTTTGTATAATATGGATAGGTTAACATTTTTGGTTTTTTATCTTTTGCTATTATAGATAATGCTGTGGTTATCTTATACATACGTTTATTTGGGGGTATTTGTGATTGTTTCCTTAGAATAAATTTCTAGAAATAGAATTGCTTATTAAAGCCTATGAAAATTTTTAGGACTTAAAAAAACTTTTTTTTCAGTGTTTATTTTTTTGAGAGTGAGAGAGAGCTCATGAGTGAGCAAGGAAGGGGCGGAGAGAGAGGGAGACACAATCTGAAACAGGCTCCAGGCTCTGTGCTGACAGCTCAGATGCAGGGCTCAAACCCACAAACTATGAGATCATCACCTGAGCTGAAGTCAGCTGATTGAGCCACCCAGGCGCCCCTTAGGACTTTTGACACATGTTATTTAACATTCTACAAAAAAAATTTAACATTCTCACCAGGCATGGAAACAATAGAAGTTGCTTCCTCAGGGAGGCCTTCTCTGGTTTCCTAGATGAATTAGTTACCCCAATTCTTTTTGTCTTATAACACTTACTAGACTTATGATTAATGTCTGTCTTCCCAACTATCTTTATGCCCTATGAGGGCAAGGACCATGTCTGTATATACCTGTTCACCACTGCATCCCCAGTGTCTATCACAGTGCCCCATACATGGTAGTTTCTCAATGAGAGTTTGTTGAGTACATTAGGAATGAAGGATGAACTCATATTAATGGGAGAGAAAGATCTGTAAGTAGGATACTTACAGTATAAGAGAAGAGTGATAGACCTTCATCCACTCTTCCTCCATTACGTCTTTTGAGTTAACTGAAATAATAAATAACCAAGAGTCTGTCATTTTATTTCACTATCACCAGGATGTTTTTGAACATATTCTTTGTAGAAAACATAAGCAAGAAATAGAAAATAATTCACTCATAATCCCACACTGTAGAGATAACTACTACTGACAT
Source organism: Suricata suricatta (assembly GCF_006229205.1). Taxonomy (NCBI): domain Eukaryota; kingdom Metazoa; phylum Chordata; class Mammalia; order Carnivora; family Herpestidae; genus Suricata; species Suricata suricatta. The sequence goes on along the minus strand of NC_043713.1, from coordinate 81,966,804 downwards.
TTTAGTGAATATATTTAAATCTTTTTCTTCTTATTGTGCTATATATAAATATTGTAATCTATTTCTTTCAAGTAATATCATGACTTTTTCTGTCATTAAACATTCTTCTGCATAATTTTTAATGACTTTTATTGTATTGTGCCATAGTTTACTTAATCTTCAGACATTTGGGTAATTTACAAATTTTAGATGTAATTAGCATCTGTAAAACTCCTCATAGAGAAGTTCTTGGCCTTCCATGAATATTTTATTAGGAAAAATTCCCAGACATGGAATTATCAGGCTAGATGGTATATAGGTTTATTTCAAGACTTTTGGGGGTGCCTGGGTGGCTCAGTCAGTTAAGTGTCCGGCTTCAGCTCAGGTCATGATCTCACAGTTTGTGGGTTTGAGCCCTGCATCAGACTCTGTCCTGACAGTTCAGAGACTGGAGCCTGCTTCAGATTCTGTGTCTCCTTCTCCCTCTGACCCTCCCCTGCTCACGTGTCTCTCTCTGTCTCTCAAAAATAAATAAAAAACATGAACAAAATTAAAAAAAAAAAGACTATTGATACTGTCCTTCAATACAATGCCACCAGTAGTAAGAGTGCCTGTTTTCCCAGATCCTGTCAATACTGACTACTGTGTCTATTTTTCTCTTTAGTATTACTGTGATAGTTAGGATATTCATTTTTAGGTTTAGGAAGGAATTTTGTTTGTTTTCACTTAAAAATGTTAAGGAGCTGATTAATAGGAAGGTGATTTATTTTAAAAGCCTTTATTTTTAGGAAGGAGATTGGTTAATTGACAAAACCAGATGCAAATTTATGACTTGAAAACACCATAGTGTTAAAAATAATTTTGATGGAAAATTGGCAGAATATATAGTTTGGTATTTAACAGAGCAGATGGGGTGTCAGCAGCTGGTGTTCATGTTTTTAGACCTGCACACTTTCCATTAGAGAAGACTTTTGAAAAATCATGTGCCCATATTTGGAATCAGAGCACAAATGTGCTGGTTGGCAGCTTTACCTTGCTACGTTATAACCTGTTTTAGTTGCTTTTCTAAATGAACACTAAGCTGCCAAATAAATTACCCTGCATAAAGAACCCTGGGGAGAAATAAAAATGCCCTTTATCCAAAAGAGGATCTTTGTTCCTTAATATTCTGGTTATATGTAGTGGAAATGATCGAAGCACAGTCATAGAAAACTTTATTTCAATTCTAAAAAGATACTTTTCCTTATAATGTCTCCTTGACTACTTTTTAGGATATCAGTGCAATGGAGGAAGAAAAGGATCAGCTCATTAAGAGAGTTGAACGTTTGAAGAAAAGGGTAAGGCAAGATTTAGCACTGTAAGACTTTGGCCCCGAGTCCCAAGCACTTGCACAGATTTAGGAATGGAAATAAAGATTCAGCAAGGCATGGGTGTTCATCTGAGGATGGAGTCAAATAACATTGACAGAAAGGGTATCTCCCCAGGCAGTAGCCCAGAACTTTGAAGACCTGGAGTCTGGAACTTTACTGTCATCTCTAGGGAGTACTGTTTGCCAAAAGGAAATACATGGATGTCTGAGTCACATGACATGCTAATTTCTTTCTTAAACTTGACAGTAACATGTACTGCTTATTCCCTTACTGTAGGTGGAGACAGTTCAGAATCATCAACGAATGCTTAAAATAGCAAGGCAACTTCGAGTTGAAAAAGAGAGAGAAGAATTTCTTGCACAACAGAAACAGGAACAAAAGAATCAGGTATCCTCACAAAAGTTTATATTCTTAGGTGAAAGAAATGGTTCCTTTTTTTTTTAACTTTTTAAAATGTTTTATTTATTTTTGATACAGAGAGAGACAGAGCATGAGACAGGGAGGGGTAGAGAGAGAAGGAGACTCAGTACTGGAAGCAGGCTCCAGGCTCTGAGCTAGAGATCAGCACAGAGCCTGACACGGGGCTCGAACCCACGAACGTGAGATCTGACCTGAGCCGAAGTCAGAGGCTTAACTGACTGAGCCACCCACGCACCCCGAAATGGTTCCTTTTGCTTATCCAAATGTAGAAAAAAAAAGAATTCCAGATTGTGGAACTTCAAGTTTCCTTTTGTTAACGTGATGGAATACTCTTCAAAGGATTTTGTGGCACCAACAGCAATAATGGTACTTTTTGGGTTCAGTACCCAGCATATATCTATATACTACCTTTTAGCCTGTGCTTAACTCATGTTGACCCAACATCACAGAACATTCATCATAATGGTAAGCATTAAGATTGCTGATAAAACTTTGAGAATCTCCAAAGGGTGTCCTGAGATTCTGGGGCTATGAGAACATCCATTTTATTCCACCAATTACAGTATCCACTACACTTTATTCCAGTGGCAAATAAGCAAATCATGAAAAGGCCCAAAATCACCCACACTCCACATTTTTCTATTTTGCTTTGAAGAAAAAATAATTTGGCTAGAAAGGATTACTTTTATTGTATTAAAATTTGTCTTAAAACTGAGTAGACTTATACATTAAAAATATGCTTCAAAACAGTTCTATTTCCTACTCAGTGAGATGTTTGATGCTTTTGGAATTTGATTTGGCATCATGGTAGTTCAACTGCATTAGTAAGCTGCATTCCTTGGTCCTTGAATAGTTACTTAGCATCAGTGTCTGATTCTTTTTTTTTTTTTTTTTGAGAGAGAGAGAGAGCACTCAGTGTGATACATGGCTCAATCATCAAGAGTCGGACGCTTAACTGATTGAGCCACCCATGTGCCCCACATCAGTGTCTGATTCTAAGACATCATTTGTGGCTGGCTCAGTTGGTAGAGTATGCAACTCTTGATCTAAGACATCATTTGAGAATGCTAATTATGCCTTAGAATTAAGAAAACCATGTTAGGGGCACCTGGCTGGCCCAGTTGGTGGAGCATGTGACTCTTGATCTTGGGATTGTGGGTTCAAGCATTGGGTGTGGAAATTACTTAAAAATGAAATAAATTAGGGGCACCTGGGTGGCTCAGTTGGTTAAGCCTCCGACTTCAGCTCAGGTCATGATCTCACGTTTGGGGGTTTGAGCCCCACATGGGGCTCTATACTGACAGCTCAGAGCTGGGAGCCTGCTTTGGATTCTGTGTCTCCCTCTCTTTCTGCCCCTCCCCACTCATGCTCTGTCTCTCTCCGTCTCAAAAATAAATAAAACATTAAAAAAATGAAATTAATTAAAAAAAGAAAATCATTGTTATAACAAGAAGAGCCTGATGCATATATTTCTTTAGCAACAAATAACTAAAGAAAAAATATCTGAAAGCTTTTTTAAAAAGCTTTACATGAAAAGGTATTGAGAAAACCAATTACATTTAGAGCTCAACACAGTAATTTTCTAAGTTCTTATTATTTGTTCTTTTTACATCACAAGAATTACGTGGAACTTGTATTTTTCTTTGCTTGTCCATGTGAGTGGTAGGTCTCAATGGACTGAGGAAATAATGGATCTAATTATATTTTAAAGCTATTTCATGCAGTGCAGAGACTGCAAAGGGTACAAAATCAGCTGAAGAGTATGCGCCACGCAGCAGCAGATGCAAAGCCTGAAAGTAAGTGGAAACTATTATATGATCTAGATGATCAGAGAATATTAGTTTAAATCAGTAGTTTCCCTTAAAGCAGTCAACTCATGAAAATTAATTATCATTGAGTGATAGCTCAGCATTTTAGAGTGTAATTTCCTAGTTAATTAATGAGACTCCTGTTGAAGACATCTTTAACTTTTACCTGGGGCTTTATAGTTCCCATTCTGAATGTATATTCAGAATGTAAAGGTGGTGAAAACCACCATGGAGGGATGCTCTCTCGTGTGTGAGCATGTACTTAGGACGGGTGTTATGGAAAAGATGGATGGGGAAAATGTGACTAATTGTTTTAGGGCCTGAGCCGTGAAGAAAAGGAATCAAATGCTGGATCCTTAAAGCTTAGTGTTTTTTCATGTATTGGGTTGTGCTAACGACATGGGTATCCCTTGCTCTGTTGGCATATTAGCTCTACACAGAGGATAAATTGTTCTAATACCTGAAGTTACACCACCAAACCCATCCTAGGCATTTTAAAAGTATTTTTGCTCTCATAAGGGAGACCATGTAAACTGGAAGAGCAGTGGAGAGCTCTCCTTGGTACTGGAGAAATGTTCCAGTGTGAACCCTAGCTGTTCAAGGGTTAGTTCATCCTTCTGTAGTATTCTATGAAATATTATGCTCTAAGCTATAATTCATAGAATAAGAAAGACAATAACAATAACAAGTGTTGGTGACAATGTGGAATTGTTGGTGGTGGGAATATAAAATGGTGTGACTGCTTTGGAAAATGTATCTGGCAGTTTCTCAAAATGACCCAGCATGTTTCATTCCTAGGTGTCTACTGAAAAGAATTGAAAACATATGTATACATAAAGTCTTGTACACAAACATTCATAGCAGCCTTATTCATTATTATGAATAATAAGTTCCCATAAGTGGAAACAACCCAAATGTCCCTAAACTGATGAGTAAACAGATTGTGTTGCATCAAACACACTGATGCTACAACACGTATGAACCTCAAAAACATGTTAAGTAAAACTAGCCATAAAAGATCACATATTATATGATTCCATTTGTATGAAATGTCCATAATAAGCAAATCCTGAGAGATAAAATCCAGCTAGTGATTGCCTATGGCTCTGGAGTTTTAGGGTGGGTACAGCTCTGTGTGTGTGTGTGTGTGTGTGTGTGTGTGTGTGTGTGTGTGTGTCTGGTGGAGGGAGGAAGGAATTGCTGATGGGTATAGAGGCTTCCTTTGGAGCCGATAAAAGTGTTCCAAAATTGATTGTGGTGCTAGTTGCACAATTCTGTGAATTTACCAAAAACCATTGAATACTTTACATGGATAAATTTTATGGCATGTATATTGTATCTCAATAAAGCTGTTAAAATAGATAATATAGTATTTCCTTGATTCTAGACACATATTCCTTCCCATTTTAATTGTTTTTGTCATTGGAGTATATGTTACATTTTATATGTACATTTAACATGATATTTGTTACTAATTAATGACATCTTAGAATCAAGGAAATATAGTATATTTAATTAATATTTTAAAAACCAGTATAGTGTTGCCTCTAAAAATATATGGTTAATACATGTTAATTAGTGGCTTTCCATAGATTCTCTCACTCCTCATAGTCTTATAAGGACAAAGCAAATAATTTCTTTTTCTTTTAATGTTCATTTATTTTTTGAGAGAGAGGGAGGGAAGGGCAGAAAGAGAAAGAGACAGAGAATCCCAAGTATGCTTCACATTGTTAGCGTCCTCTTAGGATTTCATAAACCACGAGATCATGCCCTGAGCCAAAATGAAAGAGTTGGACACTTAACTGACTAAGCCACCCAGGTGCCCCAAGAAAAAAAATTTCTTATGATTTTTTCCTCCTTAGTATAATTTGTATCTTTTTAGCGTATATTCTTTGGATTTGATATAGTTTCCCTCCAAACTTACTGTAAAAAATTAAGATTAATCTTCAAAAGAAATCCATAAGTTATAGCCATTTAAAAATTAGTATCAATAAGTAATTTGTATAGGCCTATTCTTACTAAGAAATTTTTAGAACTTTCCATTAATAGTGAATTTCTTGAGGTGCACCTGGGTGGCTCAGTTGGTTAAGCATCCAACTTCAGCTCAGGTCATGATCTCATGGTCTGTGAGTTCGAGTCCTGCATCAGGCTATATGCTGACAGCTCGGAGTCACGACCCTACTTCAGATTTTGTGTGTGTGTCTCTCTGCCCCTCCTCCACTCACATTCCGTGTCTCTCTCTCTCTCTCTCTCTCTCTCTCTCTCTCTCTCTCAAAAATAAATATTGAAAAAATTTATAACAGTGAATTTCTTGAAATAAAGGTAATGTGTATGAGAATTGAAAGATTTGGTATGCAGAAAAACAATCACTGAAGTTTAATACAGTTTAAAATGTTCTGCAATATCTGTTATCCTCAATTTTATTAGCATAAATATATTATTATTATGTATTCTGACAACTAAACAGAATATCCAAAGATATTTATAGCATTAGTAATATTTCATTTTTTATTTGAATTGATAGTCTTTATTTTGCTGTGCCTTTCTAGCCTAAAGAGAAATTATTTGGGCCAGGAAATACATAATTATTACTTAACAATAAAACTTACAAATAAAATTATGTTTTATGCATCTCTTGGGATGTTGGTGTAAAATATTAATGCAAGTAATGTTAATATATGCTATTAAAGTCAATTGCATTGTTAAGTAGTAATAGAAATAACTGGCTCAAAACTATAGTGCATTAATTCCATTTTTTTGAACATCTACAACATGTCAGATACCGTGCTGAGTGCTAGGAATAGAAAGCAAAGATATTTAAGATCTCACAGTCTAATATAGGAACAACAGGCAGTGAACAGTTATAATGCAGCATCCTGAATTTGCTGATGGAGCCCAGGAGGGTTCTATGAGAACAAAGAGACAAAGCACCAAACCTTATCACAGAGTCAAACGGTTTCCTGGATGAAGTGGCACCTGAGTTAAGTTCAAGTTGGAAAGGTAAGGAGTAGAAGATATTCCATGCCAAGCCACATTCACCAGAAAGAACATAAATGTAGTAGATGAAGCAGAGGTTAAAGGGTAGGCTTCTCCTGACTGCTTGTCTTTGAAAAGAGGGCAAGAAAGAAGAAAAAGAAAAAAAGAAAAGGCAATGGAGTGTGCAAATGAATGAGAAAGTACCTTGCCTAGACTGATTGTATACTGGTGATTGTGATAGTGTTTGTGATAGTGTTTGTGATAGGGGCGATTATGTGCTGGGGATTGTGAATAGGGGTGATTGTGTGCTGGAGGAGAGAGTCAGTTAGACAAACAGAAACTGAAGATTCAGGAGGAAAAGGTGAGAGTTGATAACAACCTTTCCTGTGTGCAGTGCATTGAATGTTCTGCAACATTTACCACAATATGTTAATTGTTGGCATATCTGACTCTGACTCAACTAAACTCCATACTAGTCACCAAGTCATAATTGGTCTTTCTATTTCCAGGCCCTAGCATGCTAAATTACACAGAGCAGGCATTCAGTAAATAGTCTGTTAAGTATTTAGGCGGTAGGAGTAGAGACCAAAACTCTGGATAGGAAGAAAATGATCTTTTCCACAGATAAAAGGGGAATCAAGTAAAAAAAACAGGGCTGAAAACTTAAAAATAAGGTGTTGTGTGTTCCGTATGTGTTCTTTGGGGCAAGGTGTAAGGAGCAGGAAATTAAGGAGTTCTTGCTCTGTTGACATCTTTCTGGGAAATAGTTTTAAGGGTCGTATTCAGCAGCCTAGGAAAAGAGTAGATGAAACATGTTTAATCGATCCAGGTATTTCCTTTAAGAAGGTCTATCTAAATTTTTAAGTAATGAAAAATAGCTTCTAGAAAATTTTTATTTACTTAAATAACATGAAAAGTATTTTTAGTGTAGGAATGTGCTTTGTATTTATTCAGAGTAACAGCCATATTATAAAACACTCATGGAAGTTAATTCATCTTTAGACTCTATCCTTTTGTGAGATTTATTATATAAAAGAAGCTACTCATTCCACTATAGTAGGGTCAGAGAGGTGTTTTTAGGGGGGTTTTAATCAGGAAGTTTGCTGAGATCTTAGTAACCAGATATTTAATTTCACCAGGATTTTGAAAGATAATTTTTTAAAAGCTGCATAGACCATATGATTACTCTTCAAGGTCTTAAGTTAAAATTTTTAAGAGAAGAATTTTAAATGTGATGGAAACTCTGTGTTTTAATGTTTCTTAACAGTTTTATTGAGGTAAAATAGATGTTTAATAAACTGTACATATTTCAAGCATATACTTGATAAGTTTTGACATAAAGCACACACTGTTGAAACCATCAACCTTAATCAAGATAACAAATATATCCATCACTCCCAAACATTTTCTTGTGTCCTGTGTAATTTCTCACTTTTGCCCCTTTTTGTGCCCCTTTACCCATCCCTAGGCAACCAGTTTCTGTCTCTATACTGAGTTTGTATTTTCTAAAATTAGAAACTTTCTTTTAAATAGGGAAGATAATATTTAAGAATTTTAAATCTTTAAAAACATTTTTGTATTTGATTCTTTACATCTCTGATTATGTGTAGTATGTTTAAGAACTTGAAGACGGAAAAACCAGTAATCTAATAGCCAAAGGAGCCGGGATATAGATTCAATCAGAGACCACATAGGAATGACTGCCTAATTATAGTCTGATTCGTTAAATACTCTCTCTTCCTTCCCTTTCCCCAGTCCCTAAAAAGGGGGAAAATTGTAGGGATGAATGGAAAACTTGTGATTTTGCCATTAATAAATTTTTACATGTTAATCTATGGTTAGCACAACAGAACTAAAAATAATTTTTAAAGTTTGGGGCCAAATTTATTAAGCAATCTACCTACGTAGATTACTTAACCGGAAATCCAGTGTTTTAAAAAGTCAAGCCAGAATTTGTAAATGTGTCATGGAAAGATCTGAAATAAACCTTTTAAAGCTCTCTAGGCTGGGAATTTATAACAAAACCATTATTCACTGAAAATCTCTGTGTGTGAATATTTGTGTACTCTGCCAAAATAAGAAAACTTATTAAACCTTTAAAATATAATTTGAATTGCCACTTACTATAAGCCAATACTTTACAATATCAAACCTACCAACATCGAAAGCCAAAAATGTTTCTGAATGTAGGTAATTTCTTACTTTTTGGATTCTAACTTGTACCTTTAGTAATGTTTTCATTGGCTTGAAGCTGACAAATTATATTACCATTTATGAAACATTAGAATAGAAATATAAATTGCATCAGAAGTATTGTAAAACTTGGGACGCCTGGGTGGCTCAGTCAGTTAAGCTTCTGACTTCCGCTCAAGTCATGATCTCACAGTTGGGGAGTTCAAGCCCCGCATTGGGCTCCCTGCTGACAGCTCAGAGCCTGGAGCCTGCTTCGGATTCTTTGTCTCCCTCTCTCCCTTCTCCTCCCCTGTTCATGGTCTCTTATCTCTCTGAAAAATAAACATAGAAAAAAGAGAAGTATTCTAAAAGAAAAAGAATAAATGGCCACTTATAGAAGAAAGAATATAGGTGGGATTTCATTTGGGTTGTCATTCAAAAGATTTCAATGGTTGGGGCACCTGGCTGGCCCAGTCGGTAGTGCGTGTGACCCTTGATCTTGGAGTCATGGGTTTGAGCCCCACTTTGGGTGTGGATTACTTTTTTAAAAATTGAAAAAAATATTTCAATGGTCAATTTTTATTATACAGCCTATTAATCAGATCTTCTATTTTAAAGTGTACAAAGTATCACTATACCTACTCTCTTGGGCTGAATAATTATTTTATTTTTAAAGGTTTAATGAAGAGACTAGAGGAAGAGATAAAATTTAATTCTTACATGGTAACTGAAAAATTTCCTAAAGAATTAGAGAGCAAGAAAAAAGAATTGCATTTTTTACAAAAAGTGGTTTCAGAGCCTGCCATGGGCCATTCTGATCTTCTTGAACTTGAATCTAAAGTAAGTGACAATCATTTTCTTTTTATAACTCCCAATTTTATCTCATCCCCAGTCCTGTGAAAAATTATGTGAACTGCTTTCTATGGTGTCTTGCTCTTGACTCTTAAGTTCACCTGTGATGAGTTGACAATTTCTATGAGGAATTGTTCTTTGTGAGAAATTACAGCATGTAATGTTGTTACTCAATGTATATTATGTTATACAGACTTAGTCAACTGCTTAGGAAACTAAGTAGCTTGAGTATGTAAATTAATACATATGATTGACTCATAGGTTTATGTGTTCATAATATAATCATTTAGATGGTAACTTTTTAAATATTCTGCATATCATTTTTTTTATTTCCAAGAGTAATAGTATAGCAATTTTATATTTAAAGCTAATATTTTTATTTGCCTTTTATGTAGGCCTGCTTTGGAATTACTAAACTTTCTTATAATGTTCATTGAAACCTGGTTTTATATTATAACATTTTTGTTCCATAGAAATAAAGCACCAATCAGAAGTATATTTTTTAAAAATAACAATTAAATGATATGACAATTATTGAAAGATTTGGCTTGCGAATCCTTTAATGTGCATAATATGTGCTTAAAAGCCACTCTAATTAAATACATAATTCTTGCCATTTTATTCTTTTCATTTACTTAAAGAAATTAGTTGTCCAAGTGACATTTGGCTCAAATTTAATGTCATAGAATTAACAGGAGTACTCTAGTTTTTTCAAAATATAGATATACTGAAAGCCATGTAATTTTTTAAAAATTTCTTGAGGGACTGTATGCTTCTATTGGCTTATTCACTTTTATTTTATTACACTTGGTAAAGGATTAATGAATAAGATAAATGGCAGCTATCAAAGAATCACTGATCATTAGAACAGGAAGGGTTGTTAGATGTCATCCATGAACCCAGCAACTCTCGGTTGTGTTCATGAAGTCCTTGCACTAAATCCCTCAGAAATGTTAGTCTGGATTTTCTTTATCACTTGCAGTGACTTGAAAGTCACAACCTAGGTGAGGGCTAACTTTGAATTTTTAGAAATTATCTTTTCGATAATAACATATAAAATTTCACATAGAATAAGATAATTTCAATGTGGATGGTTAAATCCACATAAGTAATCAAAGTGTATAAATATATATCATGAACTATGAAATGTAAGTTGTTTCTAAAAATAATCTACTTAGAACATTAATGGACTTGTTCCTCCCATGAAATCATGGTGATAAGAACTGAATTCAGGGGCACCTGGGTGGCCCAGTCAGTTGAGTATCCTACTCTTGATGTTAGCTCAGGTCATGCATGATTCCAGGGTTGTGGGATCGAGCCCCATGTCAGGCTCTGTGTTAAGTGTGAAGTCTGCTTGAGATTCTCTCTTTCTCTTCCCCGTCCCCCCTTCCCCCCATTTGCGCTCTCGTGCTCTCGCTCGCTCACTCGCTCTCTCTCTCTCTCTCTCATGATCACACACACATAACTGTAAAGTCAAAGCTTGGTTTGGCCAGATATCCCTTAGTTTATGTAATCATAGGGAGAGTTTTAACTTTTTTTACTTTCATGTTGTTTTAGATAAATGAAGTAAACACACAGATAAATCAGCTGATTGAAAAGAAAATGATGAGAAATGAACCAATTGAAGGCAAACTCTCACTATACAGGCAACAGGTAAGACCACTCTTTTGGCTTTCATATTTAGATCTTTAATTTTATTGATGAACATCTTCGTAAATACCCTAGGCTGTGTTGTGGATGTCTTAAAGTGAGAAGGAAGTAAAGAATAAATGCTCTTCTGTTATTGCTAATCTCCAGATTATAAAAAAGAATTTGTGGAAAAACCACAGAAGACACATGTTTGAATTTGAAATTCAGGACACCTGATAATGCTTAGTTTCCTTAGCGTCTGCCAACTGTGGTGATAGAGCTATTTGTGCTTATATCTGTAAGTGTGGAGTTTGATTTTTTAAATGAAAGTTTAAGTGGTATAAAATCAAAATATTTATAATCTTTAATAAATTAAAAGCAATACATTTTTTCAGGTTTCAAGTTAGTTTGCAAGTATATTCCTCTAGGATTTTGATGGTTGACTGTCTCACATTTGGGTCTTTCATCCATTTTCAATTTATTTTTATGTTTGGTGTAAGAAAATGGTCCAGTTTCATTCTTCTGCATGCTATTGTACAGTTTTCCCAACACCATTTGTTGAAGAGACTCGTTTTGCTATTAGATGCTCTTTTCTGCTTTGTTGAAGATTGGTTAACTATATAGTTGTGGGTCCATTTTGGGGTTTTCTATTCTGTTCCATTGATCTAGGCGTCTGTTTATGTGCCAGTGCCATACCATCTTAATGTTGACAGCTTTGTAATACACATTGAAGCCTGGAATTATGATGCCTCCAGCTTTGGTTTTCTTTTTCAGCATTACTTTGGCTATTCAGGGTCTTTTCTGGTTCCATACAAATTTTAGGTTTGTATTTTTGCTATTTTGCAGTATTTTTGGTAGGGATTGCATTAGAAGTGTAGATTGCCTTGGGTGATATAGACATTTTAACAATATTTGTTCTTCTAATCCATGAGTATGGAATGTTTTTTCCATTTCTTTGTGTCCTCTTTAATTTCTTTCATAAATATTTTCTAGTTTTCAGAGTACTGATTTTTTATCTCTTTGGTTAGTTTTATTTCTAGGCATCTTATGGTTTTGAGTGCATTTGTAGATGGGATTGATTCCTCGATTTCTCTTTATGCTGCTTCACTATTAGTGTATAGAATAAGTTAAATTTTAGGGCTAAGATATTTATTGTTTTATCCACAACTATTAGATTGTGAGGGTATAAATTTTGTCTTGTATTTCAAGACAAAAGATTCAAACGAAAGCCATGGATTCTCTGAAAAGAACCCAGGCAGGAGGACTTTAGTAGGACGAGTATTCTATAACCTCAGAAAGTATTAGGCTACATAACAAAGCATTTTTCAAGGATGCTGAAATTTTAAAAACCTTTTTATAATGAATTTCAACCATATACAAAGGTAGAGAAAATAGTTCAATAAACCCTCTTGTGCCCCTCATCTGTAACAATCATGGCCATTCCTGATTTATCTATACCCCCAGACCCAAATGGATTATTAAAAAAAACCTTTTTTTTTTTTTAACATTTATTCATTTTTGAGAGACAGAGCATGAACAGGGGAGGGGCACAGAGAGAAAGGGAGACACAGGATCCAAAAGCAGGCTCCAGGCTCTGACATGTCAGCACAGAGCCTAATCTGGAGTTTGAACTCACAAACTGTGAGATCATGATATGAGCTGAAATTGGATGCTTAACCTACTGCGCCACCAGGCACCCGCCCCCCAACTGAATTATTTTAAAGCAAATCCTAGACTTTATATCACTTATAAATACTTCAGAATTTATGTCTAAAAAATAAAACTTAAAAAACTTAACAGCATACCACATCTGAAAAATGTCATAATTCCTTAGTATTGTGAAATATCTAGTTAGTGTTCACGTTTCCTTGATTTTCTCTTTCTTTCTTTCTTTCTTTCTTTCTTTCTTTCTTTCTTTCTTTCTTTCTTTCTACTTTGTCTAAATTGGGATCCATATGGGATTCATACACTGCATTTGATTGATATGTTTAAGTCTCTTTTAATCTATGGGTTCCCTTTCCCACTTATCTATTTAACCATTTTTTTGCAATTTATTTATTGAAGAAACTTGTTTATTCATCCTATAACATTTTCTGTAGTTTGTATTTTACGGATCAAGACCTTACGGTGTTCTTTTAAAATGTTCCTTTGTTTCCTGTATTTCCTGTATATTGGAACTAGAAGCTTGAAAAATTCTGGTTTGATATTTTTTTTGTCAAGAATACTTTCTAGGTAGCATTATGTACTTCCATTTGGAGGTAATAATGTCTAATTGTCTCTTTTTTGGGAATGTTAACAGCCATTGATTACCATTGATCATCCATTAAGGTTTATAAAATGTTGATACTTGGGGCACCTGGGGCATCCTACTTTGGCTCAGGTCATGATCTCGAGGTTAGTGAATTGGAGCCCCACATCCTCCTTGCTGCTGTCAGCACAGAACCCGCTTCAGATCCTCTGTCCCTCTCTCTGCACCTCCCCTGCTAGTGTGTGCTCGCTCACTCTCTCGCTCGCTCTCTCTCAAAAATAAATGGTTTTTTTTTTTTAATGTTGATACTGTGATTCCTTCTTCATTTATTAGCTGGACTGCCTCTATAGAAAAGCCTCTCATCAATTATTTGGTTAAACTGAGCTGTAGTTCACACAGGAAAGGCAGGGTACATGCCTGGTTCTTTATCAGTTTTCAAAATGAATTTGTTTCCTCCACCTCATTTTCATCCCCTAACAGAAGCGATCAATTAAGGTTAGTTTTTCATTTTTTGGTTGCTTGTTTATTTAATATTTATGAGGTCTATCCATCAAAAAGAGCTAACAATTATAATGTTTATTCATTGAATTCGGGAGAACCCAAATATATAAAACAATCACAAACATAAGCAGTCTTATTGGTAAGAATACAGTAATTGCAGGGGCTTGATACTCCACTTACAACAATGGACAGATCATCTAGATATTTAATGTCCTTATGAATCATAGATGTAATTATATTTGATAAGTTTCAAACATTTTCCTTGATGATGCTCAAATTGTCCCATTTTGGGCTGCTAGGAGGCTTTTCAGTTAACTTCTGATTCCTTTATTAATATTCTCTTTGTCTTTGATAATGTCCTTGCTTTCTGGTATGATAAGAACATTTCCATGTTTATCTTTTATATTTTTTCTAATATAAATCTTCTATATTTTTTCTAATTCCATACCTAGTGGAATTAGACTTCCTTCTGTGAGCCTGATTTGTTTCATTAGGAAATGATGTATAGCAACTGAAATTTAGGTATTAGGACTTCTCATTGCTCCTTGAGTGGCCATTATTTTTAGGTCTTTTTCATGGACAAAGCTAGAAATAGTTTTTTTCTTCCTATCTTACTAATGTCACCCTGAGTTCATGCTTACCCTTCTTCTAGTTTAATTCAAGGCTACTGGGCTTCTGCTTAACCTCATCAGTCTCACATCTTTCTACTTATCCCACACTGGAAATTCTGGCTCTCAGTAACACCAACATCATTTAATCCATTATTTGCTTTAATCCACACTTTACACATAATAGTTTCAAAATACAAGTAACAATACTACCACCAAAAAATATAATTACTGCTGAAAACTATTTTTTATTTTGTTTTATCTCAGGATATATGCCACTAGGAATATACAAATTACTGTTTTAAAGTCACTTAGAATAGTTCTTCTATATGGTTATGCCACATATTAAACTGAATACATATATATGTTTATTTTTATTTTTAGGGATTAGTTTTATAATTATTTAAAATATTTACATGATTTCTTTTTTTTGAAATTTGTAAGTAGTTTTATTTTTATTTTATTTATTTTTATTTTTTTAAATAGTTTATTGTCAAGTTGGTTTCTATACAACACCCAGTGCTCTTCCATCCTCCATCACCACCACCTCTTTTCCCCCTCCCCCTTCCCCTTCAACCTTCAGTTCATTTTCAGTATTCAGTAGTCTCTCAAGTTTTGCGTCCCTCTCTCTCCCCAACTCTCTTTCCCTCTTCCCCTCCCCCTGGTCCTCCATTAGGTTTCTCTTGTTCTCCTGTTAGACCTCCATTAGGTTTCTCTTGTTCTCCTGTTAGACCTATGAGTATCTGTCCTTCTCTGCCTGACTTATTTCGCTTAGCATGACACCCTCGAAGTCCATCCACTTTGCTACAAATGGCCATATTTCATTCTTTCTCATTGCCATGTAATACTCCGTTGTATATATATACCACATCTTCTTGATCCGCTCATCAGGTGATGGACATTTAGACTCTTTCCAGGTTTTGGCTATTGTTGACAGTGCTGCTATGAACATTGGGGTGCAT
Organism: Suricata suricatta; assembly: GCF_006229205.1. Taxonomy (NCBI): domain Eukaryota; kingdom Metazoa; phylum Chordata; class Mammalia; order Carnivora; family Herpestidae; genus Suricata; species Suricata suricatta. The sequence continues at coordinate 81,951,279 of NC_043713.1, read as the reverse complement.
GTGCTATGCATCAGCACTTCTGTATATCTTGGGTAATAAAATATTTACATGATTTCAAGCCAATTCTAAAAAACAAAAAGTACTCAAAGAAATTTCTAGCATCTATTCCTGTGCTATGCATCCTAATCTTTTCTTCCCTCACAGGTAATTTTTAAAAGATTTTAATTATTCCATTAAAAATAATATTATTTATGGAACAGCTGGATGGTTCAGTTGGTTAAGTATCCACCTCGATTTCAGCTCAGGTCATGATCTTACAGTCAGGAGATCAAGCTCCTCATTGAGCTCTGTGCTGGGTGTGGAGTCTGCTTAAGATTCTCTCTCTCTCTCTCTCTCTCTCTCTCTCTCTCACTCTCTCTCTCTCTCTCTCTCTCTCTCTCTCTCTCCCTCTCTCCCCCCACTCCTCTCCTGCTGCCCCTCTTCCCTGCTCACAGATGCACCCATGTCATCTCTCTCTCAAGATAAAAGTAAAACCCAAAGCCAAATAATAATATATATAGATTCATATATCTCCCTTCTGAGAGAAGGAAGAGCATAGTATACACATTTTTCTTTTTTAAATTCTTAATATATGCTGCTAAATAGTAGAATAATCTTTATTCCTTTTTTTAACAACTTTATTGAGATACAATTCACATACCATGTAATTTACCTGTAAAGTGCACAATTCACTGGTTTTTAGTATATTCACAGAGTTGTGCAACCATCACCATAATCAATGTTTTTTATAATTTTTAATGTTTATTTATCTTTGAGAGAGAGAGCGAGACAGAGTGCAGACAAGGGAGGGGCAGAGAGAGACACACACACAGAATCCAAAGCAAGCTCCAGGCTCTGAGCTGTCAGCACAGAGTCCAACTCAGGGCTCAAACCCATGAACAGTGAGACCATGACCTGAGCTGAAGTTGAACGCTTAACTGACTGAGCCACCCAGGCGCCCCGCCACAATCAATTTTAGAACATCTAAACCTATTAGCAGTTACTTCCCATTTCCTTCCCAACCCTCAGCCCTAGGCAACTACCATATACCAAACTGTCTTTATAGATTGCCTGTCATGGACATTTCATATAAATTGAATCAAACAATATGTGATCCTTTGTGACTGGCTTCTTTTACTTGGCATAGTTTTTAAAGTTCATCCATGTTAGGATGCCTGGGTGGCTCAGTTGGTTGAGCACTCAACTTTTGCTCATGTCGTGATCTCACAGTTTGTGGGTTCAAGCCCTGCTTTGGCCTCTGTGCTGATAGCTCAGAGCCCAGAGCCTGCTTCAGATTCTGTCTCCCTCTCTCTCTGCCCCTACCGTACTTATGCTCTATCTCTCTTTCTCTCTTGAAAATAAATAAACATTAAAAAAATATTTAAAGTTCATTCATGTTGTAGCTTGAGTCAGTACTTTATTCTTTTTGTTACTGAATAACCTTCCATTGTATGGATAGACCATATTTTGTTTATCTGTATACCAGTTGATGAGCATTTGGATTATTTCTACCTTTTGGTTATTGTGAATAATACTGCAGTGGACATTCTTGTACAAGTGTTTGTGTGAAAATATGTTTTCACTTCTCTTGAGTATATTCCTAGGAGTGGAATTACTGGTTCGTTTGATAATTCTATGTTTAACATTTTGAGGAAATGCCATACTCTTTCCAAACCAATCCTACCAACAGTGTACGAATGTGTTCATTTCTCCACATTCTTGCCAACACTTGTTATTACCTGCTTTTTTTTTTTTTAAATCAAAGCTGTCTTAGTTGGTATGCTTATTCTGATTCACGGTACGTAGTACCCCATTGAATGGTTATACCACCTTTCATTCAGCCCATCACTAGTTGGTGGACTTTTGGGTTGCTGCCATTCTTTGGTTATTGCAAATCATACTTCCATGAGCAGATTTTTGCCTATGTCTTTGCATTTTTGCCAGTGTTATTTTTAGGACATAGTCCCAGAGGTGAGATTGCTCCATCAAAGGGCATATTTGTATGTAAGTTTGTTAGATATTGCCAAATCCCTCTCCATAGAAGTGGCAGCATTTCTGGTTCCCGCCTGCAGTGCAAGAGTGCCTGCCTCCTCACTGCCTCCCAGAGAGTGTGTGACTGAACTTTTAGAGTTTTGCCCTCCTTTTAGATATGAAATGGTATAGTGTAATAGTTTTAATTTTCTCTTATCTTGTTATAAATGAGGTTGGACATCTTCTCACATGAGTAACAGTTGTTTTAATTCTTTTTCTGTGAATTGTCCCTTCATGTCCATATCCCCATTTCTCTGTAGGGTTGTTGGCCTTCTTTCTTTATGTATTCAAAATATTTACTCTGTCTGGTTTATAATTGTAACATTTTCCTCCAGCTTGGTGTTTGCCTTTTTACTTTGCCATGGGAAAGTTCTTCATTTTTCTGAAATCAAATTTAATAGTTCTTTCTCTTATTATTTTAGGTTTTGAGGCATATATAGGAACATTTTTCCCTTTCATAAGTTATAGCAAAATTTACTCAGGTTTTCCTTTTGGATTTCTATGATTTAATTTTTTGTATTTAAATCTCTGATTTATTTAGATTTTTTTCTGGTTATATGCTATTTATTGTATTTGGTTATCCAATTATCTAATTGTCCTAATATCAGTTAGTAAAAAAATCCATTTTCCCCATATAGATTTGAGATTCTGCCTGTTTTATTTTAAATTTAATAATGCTATTGGATTTATTTCTGTATTTTCTGTTGTTCCATTGGCCTATCCAGGTATACATATTAACTTATTTACAGAAGCTTTATAATCAAGTTCAAATAAATGATAAAAGTAACCACGTTCACCTCCAATTGCTCTACTTTTTCAGGGTTTTCCTTACAATTCTTGTTTGTATATTCTTTCAGTAAGGTTTATTATCAACTTGCCTAGCTCTTGGAAAAAAACATAGATTTTTAATTATTGGTTTTGCTTTATAGTTATCAGTTACTTCAGAACTTACATTTTTGTGATATTTGAGTCTTCCCATCTAAGAACATGTTATGTCTCTCCATTTGTTCAAGTTTATATATTTTGTCTTTCAGGAGTGTTTGTTTTCCTCAAAGTTGTGGAACTTCTCTTGCTTGCATATTTTATTTTTTGCTTTTATAATTGAGGTTTTTTTCCTTCCCTTATGTCTTCTGACTGATTTGTCTATGAATACTATTGATTTGTTTACTATAGTTTCTCCATGGATTTTCTTCTCTTTTTTTTAGGGATGTAATCATATACTATGAAAACTCCAACTTTTCCTGTCAAATTCTTATGCTTCTAATTGCTTTCTCTTGCCTAGTGATATGAGCAAATACCTTCAACACAATATTAAATTATAGTGGAGATAGTGGGCATTATTACCTTGTTCCAGACTTAGTGGGAGATACTCTTGTGTTTATTAAATAAGATCCTGGTTTGGACTGAGGCTTATGTTTATTTATTTTATTGTGTTAAGGAAGTATACCATCAATTCCTGTATGCTTCTGGTACTCTTATCATTCTCTCTCTCTCTCTCTGGCTGGAATAATTCTATGGAAAGAAACATTCCTTCATCATTTGTCTTTTCATTTTTTAGACAGAGAGAATAGACTGGTTTAAAGGGTTTCTACTAGAGATTTCCCTTCTCCTGTCAAGTTTATGTGAGGAAAATATACTATTTCACTTAAGAAGACAGTTTGGCTAATGTTTTTCTTACAGTAGTCCAGCCGTGGTTCATTTGAGGAAATCCCCCCAGTTGCTTAGTAATAGAAAGTGCTGTGTTCATGGCTGAGAGCAGCCATTTGGGTTGTGTAAACATTTGCATAGTTCCGGTGAGTCATGTGTTTGGTTTTAAACCTGTACTTTCATTTATTAGAATATCCCAAATATAGTAGATGTTTTAACATTTTATTTTAAAAGTATGGCTATTGAATTTAGGTAAGATAACCCATGTTGTAGTTTTGAGAATAAAACATTCTTGTTTTCCTCTAGCTTAAGGTAAGCTACCATGCAGAGAAACATTAGAATTAGGGATAGCTTCTATTTACTTACCTAGAAAGTATCTTCATTAACATTTGAGTGTTACCTGACATATTTGAATATTTTTAATAGTATTGTATTTTTGTTTCTCTGCTGATATAGCTGTATTTTTAGGGCTTTTGTCTTCCAAAATGTCTTTGGGTTGATATTTAATGTACATTACATGCTCATATTAAACATATAACTAATAATGGCAGGTAGTAGGGTATTGATTAGGAGAAGCCAACCAGATATTGAAAGTTTAGCTTGGAAAAATATAATTTTTAGAGAATTTCAGAAGATAACAGAAAGTTGATTGTATGTATAATTTTACATTCATATTTTATACTCAATTAGGCATCCATCATTTCTCGTAAAAAAGAAGCCAAAGCTGACGAACTTCAGGAAACGAAGGAAAAGTTAGCCAGCCTAGAGAGAGAGGTGTCAGTGAAGACAAATCAGACCCGGGAATTTGATGGCACCGAAGTTCTGAAGGGAGATGAAGTAAGTTGAAGTATCTAATGGGGCAAAGTTATGAGTGTTGCTTTCGTTTGAAACCATTCATGGGTTTTACTTTTTTGGTTTGAATGTCAATAATGGAAAGTTCATCTTATTTTATAAAACCTAGTTATTTAAAACTGAAAAGTCTTTGCAGTAGTATTAAGAAGTTCTTGATGTATAATGACATAGATCTTAGTGATTTTACAACATAATATTCTAAATTTTTCCTTTTTAATTAAGTGAATTTATATTGGATTTATTTAGTATAAGTATTAAGTTATAAAAGCAAAACGAAATGAGTAGGAATTAACAGGTAAGACAATTCATATTCCTTGATAAATGTAATTCCATAAAGGGCTGAGAAAATATCATCACTCAGTTACTTTGTCTGTAATGTGTATTTGGCCAATGAGACTGGTGCCATTTAAATGACATCATTGTAGAGGCTTATACATTTTAAAAATGCAACTATACCTTATCTTGCTATATTTTAATAATGTTTCAAGAGCTGTTATTTCATTTATCCTTCTGTCAGACTCATGAGATTAGTAGGACAAGTAATATTGTCATTTATATAGGTGGCTAAATTTAAGCACCAAAAATATAATTCCCCATCTCATTTTCATAAAATTAGCTCAAGAAAGAATGAATGAATGAAGCAAAATATCTTGTCTGAAGCACAGTGCTTTCTCTTTTTTTTTTAAAAGCAAATAGGTAATATACCTATCCTAAATACCAGTTCCTAAACATTTCCTGTACATTACCACTCCTTACAGCTTATTTATTTTATATTAGCTACTTAGCTACTAGGCCTCAGCAAAAGCTACTTTGAAAAGCTGCTCACATCCAAACTTCATTGCTGGCTTTGAATAGTTACAGAATTCATACTGTTACAAATTGGCAGTGAACCTTCACTGTGCCAAACACAAGTGAGTTGTTCCCATGGTACCACTTTTCTCTGTGGTGCTTCTGATTGTAGCCTCCCGATATGCCTTTAGCTTTCTGGGAAGTAGTAGATTTCAACAGTCAGCAATTGATTGAAAATTCCTTTGGCTTTTAACATCCACTTCCAGATTGCTTTAAGAAATGGGAATATTTTAAATGTTACTTGGAAGCCTACAGGGTGTGCTTTGTGACATCCTTGTTATGGGGTGGGGGAGGGGAGGAGCGTTAATTATGCAGCAATTTTTATAAGAGGCCATGCTACCTCCTAGCATTTTTGTCTTTTCTTAAGAAAATGCTGCCCAACTGACAAGAAATACTAATTGCTATGGCCACAGTTGGCATGAATAGTGCTTATAAATTCAGTATTAGACATTCTTTCCATGCATATGTGAGGGTATAGAACATACTGCCAACCTATTAGGTTTTATTTTTGATAAATTATGGTCAGTAAGAGAAGTGTCATCAGAATGACAGAAAAAGGCATACTTTTCTTTTTTTAATTTTTTTATAGTTTATTTATTTTTGAGGCAGAGAGAGACAGAGCACGAGTGGGGAAGGGGCAGAGAGCGAGGGAGACACAGAATCTGAAACAGGCTCCAGGCTCTGAGCTGTTAGCACAGAACCCAACGTGGAGCTCAAACCCACAAACCGTGAGATCATGACCTGAGCTGAAGTTGGATACCTAACTAACTCAGCCACCCAGGCGCCCCAAGAGGCATACTTTTCTTAAAGGGAAAAAGGTAGCTTTGGAATTGATAAGGTCAACTTAATTTTTAAACAATATCTGGTCAGAAACTAGAACAAATCAAATAAATAATTTGGCAGTTACCTAAAAGAACAGAAGGTATTGGGGAACATTAAGCATAATTTTGTAAAGAACAAATCTTGGTAGACTAGTTTTATTTTCTACTTTGATAAAGTGGCAGACCATATGGACAAAAGAGAGGAAGTTTGTTATACTTAAAATTATATAATATAGCTGGACTTCACTGAAGTTTCATTTGGTATCACATGGTAATCACCAAAAGTCATGTTTTTTGCCATCCATCTGTTAACACAGTTGGTGAGAGGGTATCAAGAAGTAGTAGCTTGGTATTTGTAAAGAATCGCTATAGCAGGAGTCACTAATAAGAGGATGAGGAAGAGGGGGCTAACATTTATTGAGCACTCTCTATAAAAGGCTCTGTGCTAGATGCTTTGCAAACACACACTACACTCCTTTACTTCTTGTATTTTTATTCCTGCTATTTCCATTTTACAGCTGAATGAAGCTCAGGGCGATTGTAGATGCACTTATAGGTAATAAGTGGCTGAGCTTGAGTCCAGATCTCTCTCACCTGTTCCTGTTGACCTTGAGCAAATCACTTTTCTGTCTATAAAATGAGGATGATTGCTCTTCATTGTCATTATGAAGAACACACAAAATAATGGATGTCAGAGCTTCCCAGTCAACATATAACATCTGACATCTGGAAGTCATTCCTGCGGGCCTCATGTCACTGCTTGTGTGAGGGGCACTGTAGTGGAGTGGTTAAGGGCATGGCGCTAGGATTTGGTTGTTTGAGTGCAGAGCCTGGCTTTGTCATCTTACCAGCTTGGCAATGTTGGGCAGATTCCTTAACCTCTTTGTACTCAGCTGTAAAATGTGGCTATTATCACTATATACCTCCTGGAATTATTACTGTGCAGATTAAATGAGTTAATACCTGCAAAGTGCTTAAAACAGCCCTCGCACATGCTAAGTGCTCAGTAAGTGTTAGCACCTGATATTTTTATATTTGTGTCAGTCACTTGAATGAAGAGTTTGAAAGCTAAGAATACAATTTATAGCTTAAAACTTGAAATTAGTATTTCCAGGGGCGCCTGGGTGGCTCAGTCGGTTAAGCGTCTGACTTTGGCTCAGGTCATGATCTCACGGTTCGTGGGTTCTAGCCCCACGTCAGGCTCTGCACTGACTGCTAGCTCAGAGCCTGGAGCCTATCTTCAGATCCTGTAACTCCTTCTCTCTCTGATCCTCCCCTGCTCACACTGTTTCTCTCTCTCTCAAAAATAAATAAAAACATTAAAAAAAATAAAAAAAAAAACAAAAGAAATTAGTATTTCCCAAACTGGGTATAATTCAGTAGAAATAACTATGAAAGCGTTTCTGTTTATGGATAAATGGTTTGCAGACTGAGGATAGGAAACCACTAATGCAAGTCATTTTAGCTGCTATTCAGTGAGCAGTTACTGTGTGCTCAGCCTTCAAAAATGTATCAGTGATGGTTGCACAACAGTGTGCATATACTTAATGCCACACAGTTGTACCCTTAAATATGGTTAAAATGATAAATTTTATACTTTGTATGTTTAATCACAGTAAAACACACACGTATATTCTGATTCATCCTCTCAAAACACCTGTGAGGTAAACATTATCTGCATTTTGTAATTGGGGAAATAAGCTTAGAGAAGTTTAAGTGACTTGCCTAAAGTCACACAGTTAGTGAGTTGCAGAGTAAGGATTTGAACTCAGGTCTGACAGTCACAAACTGGAAACGTTAACTTGGTAGAAACTGTATGGCAGCCATTTGTTTGGGTATAAAGCTTCACTCCTTGATCATCCATATGTGGTTGTTTGGTTAATCTTGTCTTTGAAAATTTAGGAATGTGATTGTTAATGAGGATAAATACTATACATATAGTAATTTATATTCCTTTGTCATTTTCTTTTTAGAGGTCAGCTGGCAGTTTGTAAAGTTCAGTATTGAAGTACTGCCATTAAAGTTAATATTCCAGATGTTGCATTTCGTCTGAGAATTTTAGCTCCTCTCTTTGCAGATGACAGGTCTACAGGCGTTTGTGCTTTGCTAGACTCTCATTAGTATTCCCTGGATGTTTCTTATTAATAAAAGATGAAGTGTCTAAAAAATGCTCCTTTTTTTCATTGTACTTTGGTTTTCATCTTAACATTTTGTTTTCATTGGATTGCCTTACTTAATTACTGCAATAAGCACAGGAATGTGTTTATCTCTTATTCTGCCAGACTTCTAACGTGGGTAGGAATTTCTTGAACTGTTGAAATTATCTTCTCAGTGATAGGGATTTTCTTGCCAGTCTTATCTATCTTGACTTCTTTTTCTTCACACCAGTATTTTTCAGGTGATAAGGTTAAACGTAGAGACTATAGTCTCTTAACATAACTGAAAATTGATAATAATGAATATGTTGTATCATGAACATATCTTGAACTGTATCTTGAAGTTTTTTATGTTGGACTTGAGTATGTAATAATTAAGCATAAATCTGGTTGAACTGATGTTCTCAAAGAATTTTGAATGCTGTCATCTCTGGGAGAAGTAACCCAAAAAGTACCATGGAGCTTCATCCCTGATACCGACCTGTTTATTATTCTTATCAATAATTTAGATTAATTAATAATTAATGTTTACTATACAGTTACAATGTGCCGGTCACCATATTAAGGCTTCTTATATACATTATATCTTTTATTTCATTGAACAACTTTAAGAGTTGAGATAATTATTTAGGTTTTTACAGTCATGGGAACTGAGGCACAGGGAGGATTTATGCTGACTTACCAAGATCACATGGCTAGTAAGTAGTGGTGCCATGATTTGAACTGAGGTGGTCTGCCTCCACAACCCTCAATAATTTTCACATGACAGGAAGCCAGAAGGAATAGTCAGCAAGAGACAGATGATGGAGGTGGGATTCAAAGTCATCTTGGGAGGTAAGAGCATTGTGCTGAAACAAACAAAATGCCATTAATAGGATGATAAACACAATGTCGTGGAATTCAAGTTCTGTCTGTCATTTCCACTTATCACCCATGAGTAATTCAGCATTATAAAACAAATTATTATACCCCATTAATAAAAATGTAATATCCCATTTATGGTGAAATTATGCCTGGAATATTATCTCACAGTTTTGGCATATGTGTTAAGAAGGACATGGGCAAGGCGGAGTCCAGGTGTAGGTGACCAAAACAGGTGAAAAGTGGAAACTTTCTTAGAAAGAATTGATTCTGTATTAACTGAGAACAACAACAACAACAACAACAACAAAACCCAAAAGCATAAAAGAATTGCATTTAAATTTCAAAAGGATTATGGGAAGGATGGTGTGCAGAAAAAGAGTTAACATAGCAGGCCTGAAACTGCTATTCTTGGAAAATCTTATTTGCAAGGTTGGCCCTTGTCTGGCATCTAGGAACTTTGATTTTAGAAAGATCCCCACCATTCTCCGATAAGAATTGCTCACTGTGCCTAATCTGTGTGTACAAAGAAGGCAGTTGATGTTGAACACCTGCTTTCCTTCCCAGAGCCTGGGATTTAGGTGAGGGCTGGGCAGACGGTGTGCCTCTGTGACCATCCCCCAACTAAAATGCCTGGCACTGAGTCTCTAATGAACTTACCTGGTTGGCAGCATTTCACATGCATTATTACAACTCCTTGCTGGAAGAATTAAGGGAGAAGGTCTTGGAAGCTTGCCCTTGGTTTCCTCTGGATTTCACCTCATGTGCCTTTTCCTCTTGCTGGTTTTGCTTTTATGTTTTTGTTCTAATAAAGCATAGCCAAGAATATGATGATATGCTGAAGTGAGTCCTCCTAGCAAATCACTGAACCTGGGAATAGTCTTGGGTCCCCTGACACAGATGGGTTAATATTCTTGTTTGTTTGACAGAAGGCAGAATTAGGACCAATGGTTAGAAAGAAATATTTGATTGACTATAAGGAAAATTTTCTACAACTTAAGCTTTCTTCAGCAGTGAAGCAGGCTGCTTTGGTAAAGTAGAGTGCTCCGGCATTTAAAATATTCAGACAGAACCTGGATGAGAGACATTTTAGAAGTAATATGCGCAGTTAGTAGAAAAAATATTGTCCTGGATCAGTGTTTGGGGGTTTTTAATCTTAAAAAATCTGACCATACAAGTCATATCTGAATACATTCTTGCGGTATGAAAATCAAATCATACACATAAAGTAAAAGTCTTCCTTAACTGTGTCCCACTCCCAACCCCAGTCCCTCAGTCCCTTTACCAAAGAGAAACCCTGCTTCCAGGCTTGTGTGCCCTCTCCTTCAGTCCTTTCTCTAAAGATAGATGTAGATCATACTGTTCTGTGGATTTATAAAAATGTAAATGGTATTTTACTGTGTGTATTGTGCAACATGCTCTTAATAAAATGTCTTGGAGATTTTCCCATGTTCATAACGAGGAGGTTAAGAGAAATCTGTAGAAGTTAGAGGAATCTGCTCTGGAGCCAGGACACCTGTGTGCAGATCGCTGCTGTGCCCCCTGTTAGCTCTTCAACATTAACATGTTTCCTTGCCCATAAAGTGGGTGCAACTACTGTAGAAAACAGTATGGCAATAATTCAAAAATCAAACACAGAATTACCATATGACTCAAAGATTCCCCTCTGAGGTTACAATCTGCATGAGGTTTCTGTTAGGATTTTCTAAGTGAAAATTATTGCTATTATTCCAAGTTATGGTAACTTCAAATATTTGGACAGGATTTTAATATTAAGTAACCTTAGTTTTCCATAATTTGTAGTGCTTTTAAAATGTTTACACAGGGGCGCCTGGGTGGCTCAGTCAGTTAAGTGTCCGGCTTCGGCTCAGGTCATGATCTCACGGTTCATGGGTTTGAACCGTCAGGCTCTGTGCTGACAGCTCAGAGCCTGGAGCCTGTCTTCAGATTCTGTGTCTCCCTCTCTCTCTGCCCCTCCTCTGCTCACAATGTCTTTCTCTGTCTCTCAAAAATAAATAAAACATTTAAAAAAATTTTTAATGTTTACACAGAATTATCTAAACTTCTGCAGGATTCAGTGTGAGAAGAAATAGAAAAACATAGTGTTATACCATAGTATGGTCAGACCTCTGACTCTGAGTTGTCAATGAATTAACATTGCTGTGGTCAATATGTTTTTAAAGATAACATAATAAACTTAACTAGGTAGCATGTCTTCCAGAATATATACCGTTACTGTTTCCCCGGCTCAGAGCCCATGGCCCTGAAATGTGCACTCTGTTTCTGTGTGTTGTAACAAAACACACGTAAGATCACTTGTTCAGTTTCTGCTCCCCCGAGAAAGCAGTGAGCTCCGCAGCGGCAGGGGCATAGCTCTTGTTCACCATCTTGTACTCAGTACCTGGCACATGACAGGCACTTGGTAAATGTGTGGAAACCTGGAAGTATAGAATGTAACCTAGATGTGTGTAGGTATTTTATCAGAGAAGTGATAATATTAAAAATATCTTGGCCCTTTTTAGTAGGCTACAGTTGATAAGAAAAATTATATTAACTCTTCAACCTAACTGTAGTTGCATATTTCATTGTATAGATGCTTCAATGTATAGATTCATTATTTTTGGATACCTGACCACAAACCTAAATTTTCCATTTAATTTGGTAGCCTCTGTTAATTCTTCGGTAAGTACAGTTTTGCTATTTCTTTCTTTGTTCTTCCATTAAGAGAGAGACTCCGATGAGCAAAGAAAGAGCCTGTGCCTCTTGTAATAGTCCCACATAGCTACTGATCCTTATTGTCTTAGCACCTTCAAGTATCTGAATCTCTGCTTTAATTGTTTGAAAAAGCAAACAAAAAATCAGCCCCAGTGATGCAGTGCTGGTCCCTTTCCTAGAGCTGTCATTCAAATGATTGCCTGCCTTTGGGGTCTGAACTTTTTTAAAGCGACAAATGAACCTCTGGTTAAGGTTCCACCAGCACTTCATGCATTGAAAGGTCACTCCTGGTTGATGGTGTGTGAGTATAGAACCCATTGTGTTTTATTCCCTAACCATTACGAGAAGCTCACCTGTTTTGTAGTTATGACTGCTTTAAAAATGTGCTTGGTCAAATATCGTTTATGAGAAGCTTTAGAAAGATCCAACCAATTCATTCTACAGCTACCGATAGAAATCCTAGAGCTAAATTGCAAAGATTATGAAATCTTCTTTAAATACTTCAAAGAGAAGCACAGTGAAGATAAGGGAATCCTGGCAAGGTTTGCTGCAGCTGTCAGATCCCGAAAAATTAGGAATCAAATTTTGACACTTGTAATTGAATCATCCACCCTTCTAAGTGAGCCCAGGCAAACCTGGGATATTTTTAGAACCTTTCAAATCACATCACACTCTTTAGAGTTCACAGCAGGACCCGAGGCCCCCAAATTTTTCAAGAGATGGAACAAAACAGAATCAAGTAAATTTGGCTCACTCTGCTATAATAGAAATACTATGTTTATGCATGCAATCTAGGTAATGCCACAGTTTCAACTCAAAATTTGAAAACTCTTCATAGAAAAAAAATTTGAGAGTTAACTGCTTGGACAGCCGTTGAAAAATCCTTTATCTCTAATACAATAACAGCTGTGTGGTGGTGATTTGATTTATAATAGAAGCATAGAGACCTTGGGTGGTGTGATTAACTGTGTCTCACAGACGGATGTTCCTGGGCCACAAATCTCATTCAAGACGGATTTCAACCCGCATGTATTATATTGCTTCTTACAGACTCTCTCAAGAGACTTAGCAGTTAACCACTCACCACCATTCGTAGGTGATTACATTGCTTACGGTTGGCTTGGTGAGATTTTCTAATTTAAAGTTAAAAACGTAATACTAACAGGTTGGAAAAGGTTAGAATGGTATTTGTATATGTGTCTGAGACCAGACTTCAGGGAGTCCAAATGACTTATTGGAGCATAACTTGAAAAGACGACCTCTTTGCGTTTTCTACAACGTGAATTCAGCCGGAAGACACGGACAAATAGGTGAAACATCGTGACCACAGGGCATCTTCATGCTCCTCTTGAACAGCCGGTGTTACTCCTCTGACACCTCTCTTGGGCTTGAAAATCATTTGATGAAATAACTGACAAAGATGTGATTTAATTAAGAAATGGAAAATAGCATGCATATTGGACTAACAGGATTTGAGAAAGAAAGCATTCATTCTAGTCCAATTTTTTTAACTTGCTGAACTTGGGTGAGTTATATGAATTTCTCCATAGGTTTCTTTCTGTGTAAAAGGGAAATTGTGCTTTTTCAAAAAATAGATCTTTGAGGTTCTTGACAGTATATTTATGACAGGGCTATCTTGTAACGTCCTCACAGCTAATTACCATGCAGGTAGTTTTTGTGCCAGATACCGAGGTGGGGCATTTGCTGCAGGAGCAGAGATTCTCGTTTCTGCGTAAATATCCAGAATCCTGCCTGGAGTCTAATAATGCTTTCGGATTCCAAATAAGCTTGAAAAGCATTTGGAAATGGTTACATACTTAAGGAAATAAGCTGCTTTGTTCATTTAAAAAGCTAGCTCAGGTTTTGATCATTACTGTTAAAGGTTCTAAAACATATTAAGTGGATAAAAAGAGAAAGAACATCTGGCAAATTCCATTTTGATCACAAAGGAGTAAAATGAGTCCTGGAGCTAGAAGCTAGCACTATAGAGCATTAATCTTATTGCTCTCGCATTTAGAATGATGGCCGCTCTTTCATAAATGACAAAGTAAAGTTACAAATGTGTGTTGGTCCAAATGACTAGTAATAGCTGCTATAATGGGCCTTCGTGCACAATGGAAAGCCTTGTAGTTCACTTTGATGACAAATTTGCTTGATTGACCTGCGATAGTGCACTATAGAAAGCTTTTCCTTAATGTTCCAAGGACTTGTTGCTTATCTCCTAGGCCAGAGTCCCTTTAAAAATTATTTTTAAGGGCCACCTGTGTGGCTCAGCTGGTTAAGTGTCTGACTTCGGCACAGGTCATGATCTCACGTTCGTGGGTTCGACCCCCAACGTTCGTGGTTCGAGCGCCGTGTCAGGCTCTGTGCTGACAGCTAGCTGAGAGCCTGGAGCCTGCTTCAGATTTTCTGTCTCCCTCTCTTTCTCTCTGCCCCTCCCCCACTCATGTTCTGTTTCTGTCTCAATAATAAACATTAAAAAATTTAAAAATATTAAAAATTTTAAAAATATTTTTAAACTAAAATATTTTTGAAATTAAGTATTTTAAGAAAGAAACCTCAGAGAATTCACTCATATCTCTACTTGTCCAATACAATGGCTATATTTCTTTTTTTAAATTTTTTAAGGTTTATTTATTTTTGAGAGAGACAGAGCAGGAGCAGGGTAGGGGAGAAGTAACAGAGAGGGAGATGCAGAATCTGAAACAGGCTCCAGGCTCTGAACTGTCAGCACAGAGTCTGATGCAGGACTTGAACTCATGGACTGCAAGATCATGACCCGAGCCAAAGTTGGACACTTAACTGACTGAGACACCCAGGAACCCCATAATTGCGATTTTTATTTCTTAATTCTCTCCCGGTCGTGGTGTGTGTGTGTGTGTGTGTGTGTGTGTGTATACTCAGAATATAGATTTGTAATTGCTTGCAGTAGTGATTCTTCTGTTTTAATTCTAAAGAATATCTATCACACTTAGATTTTTACTTTTCTACTTATTCTAATTAGTTGACATGTCTTTATTTCTTTACTATTTAGAAGAAACACTAATCGTCTCATTTTCTAGGTGCTCCTTAACTGTATTCAAACAGAATGATCTATTATTAATCATTATTCAATTTTTATAGAATTTTGGTATATTTTCTAGATCTTATTTAAAAACTACCAAGTTTTATTTTAGACAAATAATCTTTCATTTTACAATGGAAATACTGTATGTTTTGATCCTCAGAGGTTATAAAAACCCTTTACACAATAATAAGGTATTTTCAATAATTGGCTTCTAAATAGTGCCAGTTAAGGTTATTAATAATTACAGATATTTAGGTCCATAACTTATTTTATTAAACTGTTATGGCATAAGTAATTATAACAGTGATAGCTCCTGCCTATTGAATGCTACACTAGGCATTGTGTTAATTGCCTTATGCACATTTTCATATCACTCTAAGTATTGTTACCTTCTTTTTTCTCCCAGTGGGATTAATTGATACATAAAGCCAAAAATATAATTGCCCAAGGTCAGTAAGTAATGGAGCCAGAATTTGAAATTACATTTCTCTGACTCCAAAGCCCATGATCTTGACAAGTCTCTGAACTTCTTGTAGTGCTCCTGGGACCTTTAATGATTAAGTTCTAAATAAAATTATTTGTGACATGTTTGCTCATATAAATTATTACAACACAGAATTATGAGTAAATTTAAATTTTAATCCTCAAAGTCTATTCAAAATAAAATCTACCAGCAGTTAGGTTTTTGTTGGTGATGGGCATTTTTTGAGGTGGGTTGTACTTTTAATTTAATTACACTTTTTTAGGTTGATACAAATATGTAGTTTAAAAAGTAAAACAGTAATCTAGAACTCATAATGAAAATAATGATCCTCTTTCACACTCTCAAGTCCTCCTTCCATGAGGCAACCACTCTTTTTTTTTAATATAATTTATTGTCAAATTGGTATCCATACAACACCCAGTGCTCATCCCAACAAGTGCCCTCCTCAGTGCCATGACCCATTTTCCCCTCTCTCCCAACCCCCATCAACCTTCAGCTTGTTCTCAGTATTCAAGAGTCTCTTATGGTTTGCCTCCTTCCCTCTCTGTAACTATTTCTTTTTTCTTTTCTTTTACCCCTTCCACTTCCCCATGGTCTTCTGTTAAGTTTCTTAAGATCCACATATTAGTGAAAACATATGGTCTCTGTCTTTCTCTGCCTGACTTATTTCACTTAATACCCTCCAGTTCCATCCACGTTGCTGCAAATGGCCAGATTTCATTCTTTCTCCTTGCCAAGTAGTACTCCACTGTATTTATAAGTTTTTTTTAATGTTTTTTATTTATTTTTGAGAGACAGAGAGAGACAGCGTGAGCAGGGGAGGGCAGAGAGAGAGGGAGACACAGAATCTGAAGCAGGCTCCAGGCTCTGAGCCAGCTGTCAGCACAGAGCCCAACGTGGGGCTCAAAACCATGAACCGTGAGATCATGACCTGAGCCAAAGCCGGAAGCTCAACCGACTGAGCCACCCAGGCGCCCCAGTTTTTCCATTGTATTTATAAACCACATGTTCTTGATCCATTCGTCAGTTGATGGACATTTAGGCTCTTTCCATTATTTGGCTATTGTTGAAAGTGCTGCTCTAAACACTGGGGTACATGTGCCCCTGTGCATCAGCACTCCTGTATCCCTTGGGTAAATTTCTAGCAGTGCCATTGCTGTGTCATAGGGAAGTTCTATTGTTAATTATCTGAGGAACCTCCACACTGTTTTCCAGAGCAGCTGCACCAGTTTGCATTCCCTCCAACAGTGCAAGAGAGTTCCCATTTCTCCACATCCTCACTAGCATCTATAGTCTTCTGATTTGTTCATTTTAGCCACTCTGACCAGTGTGAGGTGGTATCTCCGTGTGGTTTTTATTTGTATTGCCTTGATGATGAGTGATGTTGAGCATTGTTTCATGTGTCCGTTGGACATCTGGATGTCTTCTTTGGAGAAGTGTTTATTCATGTCTCCTGCCCATTTCTTCACTGGGTTATTTGTTTTTCAGATGTGGGGTTTGGTGAGTTCTTTATAGATTTTGGATACTAGCCCTTTATTCGATATGTCATTTGCAAATATCTTTTCCCATTCTGTGGGTGAGGCAACCGCTCTTAATGCCTTTGGTTGTCTCTTCTAGTATTTACTTCTACATTTCTAAATAACATGTTTATACTGAAATTTTAAAACTTTTTTCAATTGTTGACATACTACCTTAGGAAATAAGAATTTAGCCTACACTCCCATCCCCTGTCTACTCCCATACCCATCCTTTCTTCATTAGAGCCTCCCAATGTAATTATAGTTTTTGGTTAAATCATGTAGTATATTAATTGTGATGATTGTAAAACCATAGTTTACAGCTGAGCTACATAGTATTTATTATGATTACATATCCTTTCTTGTACACTTTTTAAAAAATTAATACCTCTTTGTTTTTGTTTGGGTAGTTATTAAATGTACCTATCACCCACTCAACTCCAGACTTTCTGATAGAACTAACCTATTTATCTTAATATGGCATATTAATTATATTTTGTAAACCTTAAGTTTATTCTTTCTGGAGTCCAATTTTTTGCTTTTGCAGTGTTTCTGTCAAAATTCTTATGTATGTCTCCCATGGCTGTCTGTGAACAGTTTCTCCAGGACAGTGTTTCTTACCTTCTCACCTTCATAACGTGACCCTTAATGTCTAGGCTTGCTGTAAACTGTAAATTCACTGTAAACTGTAATCTGGGGCTTTGTAGTCATCATCCTGGAAATTTCTTTAACAATACTCTTGTTTTGGATTCCCTACTTCCCCCATTCCAAGTCTTCTCTTTCTTGTTTTATTTCCTTGTTGTAATAGAGAATGTTCCTGAAAAGGGGGTACTTGAGAATATTGCTTGTTTGAAACTCCTTATTCCATCTTTATATACATGATTGACAGTTTGACTGAATGATAAATTCCAGTTGAATATTTTTTTCCCTGAGAATTTTGAAGGCATTGTTCTGTTGTCTTCTAGTATTTATTGTTGCTATCTGAAGCTATTTTGATTACCTGCCCTTTGATGTGACCTTTTATTGTTATGATTGTTGTTATTTTACCTCTTCTTGAAACTTTTGGAATTCTCTCTCTACCTCTGATTGTCTAAATTTTTAAGATTATGAACTTAAATGTAACTCTTTCTACTTTCATTGAGCTGGACATTCTCCTGGCCATTTTAATTTAGAATCTTATTTTATATCCTTCAGTTCTGGGAAATTGTCTTGTATTATTTCCACTCTTTAAAAAAAGTTCTTGTTCAAGGTGTCTGGGTGGCTCAGTTAGTTAAGCATCTGATTTTAGCTCAGGTCATGATCTCATGGTTTGTGGGTTTGGGCCCCATGTTGGGCTCTGTGCTGACAGCTCAGAGCCCGGAGCCTGCTTCAGATTCTGTGTTTCCTTGTCTCTCTGCCCCTACTCTGCTTGTGCTCTGTCAAAAATAAACATTAAAAAACATTTTTTAAAAATTCTGTTTTAGAACTCATTAGTTACATATGGGGTCTTCTATACTGATTCTTTAATGTTAACTTTTCAAAAGGTTTAACTTTAAAAAATGTTAAGAGTAGGTGATGATATATGTGTGTTGTATTATATATGTGAAGAGTAAAGAATAATAAGATCATAAACATATATACACTTTACAGTCAGCTTAAAAAAAGAATGTGGGGCGCCTGGGTAGCTCTGTCAGTTAAGCATCCGACTTTGGCTCAGGTCATGATCTCATGGTTCGTGGGTTCGAGCCCCGCGTCAGGCTCTGTGCTGACAGCTAGCTCAGACAGAGCCTGGAGCCTGTCTTTGGATTCTGTATCTCCCTCTCTCTCTGACCCTCCCCTGCTCATACTGTCTCTCTCTCTCTCAAAAATAAATAAAATATGAAAGAAAGAAGGAAAGAAAGAAAGAAAAAGAAGAAAGGGAAGGGAACTCAAGGGAAGGGAGGGGAGGGGAGGGAAGGGAACGGAAGGGAACGGAAGGGAACGAAAGGGAAGGGATTCATTGTGGCTTATTTTCCAATTTTTTGCTTTTGCAGTGTTTCTGTCAAAATTCTTATGTATGTCTCCCATGGCTGTCTGTGAACAGTTTCTCCAGGACAGTGTTTCTTACCTTCTCACCTTCACAACATGACCCTTAAAAAATGTTGATCGTTGTTTAGTATACTGAGGTAAAAGCACAAAGCTGCTTATCGCTGAGGGTGACTGGGTTGGGAGGTTTTTTTTTTTATAATATCTTACCAGCTGCTGCAAAATCTGTGTGGGTAAATGCCTTGGCGCACACTTAATAGTTGTGCCACCTGACTGCAGTGAAGCACAGAGCATGCCCCACTTACGAAGCCCACTCCAGAGCTGGCGGTACCATTCACAGAGTTGTCTGAAGACCAGTTCTAGTCCAGAAACTGTTAGTACTAACCCATGGCCATGTAAGTTGAGCAGAAACATTTAGAAGCTTTTATACTAATGTGATATTTTTATTATTTTAGAAAAGTGTCCACTCCAAAAATGATTAGAAATTGAACAAACTGCTCCATCACCATGGATAAATTTAAAAGCCCGCCATTCGTTGGAGTGGAGCTGGTGGGGCGTAGGGTGAATACAATGTCAACTTAAGTAGATATGAAATGATTTCCAAACTGTTCTAAATTAGAAATCCCCCACTCCCAGTGGTGTACAGGGATCCCACTTCCTCCTCATCTTCACCAACCCTTAGTGTTGAAGGACTTATTTTTGCTAATTGGGTGGATGTTAAAATAGTATATTAATGTGATTTTAATTTGTATGACTGATTTGATTACTAATGAGACTGAGAATCTTTTAGTATGTTTATTGGCTGTCTTGCCTTTCTCTTCTGCTAAATGCCTCTTCAAGTATTTTATCCATTTTTCTACTGGATTTACTTATCTTTAATTTACTGATTTATAGGTTTAATTTATATATTTTGGATACAAATCCTTTATTGGTTTAATGTGTTACAAATATGCTCTCCAACTTGTGATTTATAGCCTTAATCTCTTAATATATATTTTGATGAATGAAAGTTCTTGATTTTAGCCAAGTTTATTGATCGTCTATTTTCAGCTTGTGCATTTTGTGTCTTGTTTAAGAAATTCTTTCCTGTGGTGCCTGGGTGGCTCAGTTGGCTGAGTGTCTGACTCTTGACTTCGGCTCAGGTCATGATCCCAGGGTCATGGTATTGAGCCCTGTGTCAGGCTCCACGCTGTCTGTGCTATCTTCCCTGAGTGGGGAGCCTGGAGCCTGCTTAAAATATTCTCTCTCTCTCTCTCTCCCCGCCCTCCACCTACCCACCTGCACACATGCATGCTCTCGCTCTATATTTATATATTTTTAAAAACCTTTCCTATCTCAAAATTATAGTGATATTTTCCTATATTCTAAAAGAATTTTAGTTTCGTCTTTCACATTTAAGTCTGTAATCCAGTTGGAATGGGTTTTTATATGTTATGAAGTAAAGGGTCCATTAGTTGAAAATCCATTCTTTTCCCTTCGATTTTCCACAGCAGCAGTCTACATAAACAAAATCCCTTTGAAGTTTTAATAATTTAAAAAATATATGGAGAGTTTCTGAGACCAAAACACTTGAGAATCACTGTTACGATCCACAAGAAAGAGTTAAAAGCTCCAATAAAAAAGTGGGCCAAAGACAGGCAAATCGTTTTTTAGTCCCCACAGATGAATAATGAACATGACAAAAAAATGAATTTCCTTAATAAAGGAATACAGATAAAAAGTAAAATATCATTTTCATTATCAAATTGATAATTATTAAAAGTACTATAAATAGCCTTTGAAGGGCAGTTTGGCAAAATCTATCAAAGCCCTATTTTCTTCTGACCATTTCTAAAAATATGTTCTATAGAAATTAAGAATGTGTCTGAAGATTTAGCTTCAATATATTCATCCTGGTTTTTTGTGATAATTTGAAAATTAAGAAATAATCTAGAATCCAAATGATAGTGAGAAGAAACTTCCAATGGAAGAAAAAGATGGATAATATATTCTCTTTCCTCTAATTCATCCAGCATCTCTTAGAATGCTTTACTGGCCACCGATTGCTTAATTGTGCATAGCCATCATGAACCTGGCCCTGACTACCTTTCCCTTAGGTAGTTTGTCCTGTGAATGTCAAATAATAACCAATCAGCATGGAGCACATTGACTAATTGGTGGGTTTGTTCTTCCACCAAAAATATTTGTAGCTTTTCGCTTTTTTTAAAATAATTCTGGAGCACATCAAGATAAAGAAGGGAAAAATTGGCCTAGATAATACAAAAGATAGCAGATGAATAGGGTTGATTTCATTTTGGGCACTTTGCCCAGGACACTCTTAATAGAATATATAGTTACTCCAGGGAATCTGAGTCTGTGGTTATGGCAGGCTCGCACATTTATTCTTTAAAAGGAAAAGTTGCAAGTTATTGGACTCTAGATACATTGGTATGACTTAAATTTTTAAACCATTCCTGTAATTCAGCCATTGATAATTTGCTGTGTGTGGGCTGGATTCCTTACCATTAAAACTAACTTAATCATGGATAGAAAAATATTTTGAACTTCCTTCCTCTAAAACACAGTGGGTTCTTCATTTCTTTCAGAGTTTAAGTCAAGTCTAAACTAGGAATTAGAAGGTTATTTTTTAAAGTATATTTATTCTGAGAGAGAGAGAGAGTGTGTGTATGTGTGTGTGTGTGAGAGAGAGAGAGAGCAAGAGTGGGGTGTGGGGGGGCAGTGGACAGAGAGAGAATCCCAAGCAGGCTCCTCGCTGACAGTGCAGCCAATGTGGGGCTCAAACTCAAACTGTAAAATCATGATCTGAGCCAAGATCAAGAGTTGAGACACCTAACCAACTGAGTCACCCAGGTGCCTTTAGAAGGTTACATTTTAGTGAAGAATTTTTAATCTTACGTTTTTAGGACTTTCTTTGTGTACTGAAATATCAATCAAGTCTTTAAAGAAAAGACCACCTAAATTTTAGAAATGTTGTGCTTCCCTATTTTATACCTTAGAATTTAGGATTATTGCCCTCAGGGCACATGGGTGGCCCAGTTAAGAGGCTGACTTCTGCTCAGATCATGATCTCAGAGTTTGTGCTGACAGCTCAGAGCCTGGAGCCTGCTTCAGATTCTGTGTGTGTGTCTCTCTCTGCCCCTCCTCTGCGCACACTCTCTTTATCTCTCAAAAATAAATAAACATTAAAAAATTAAATTAAAAAATAGAATTATTGCCCTCATGTTTAGCCTTATAAATTAGAAGGAAAAAATACCAACATGGTAGTGGAGGTTAGTATGATAGTAGAGTAGGATAATGGCTTTGAGTGAATTTTTCCTCTTTTCACTTTTCCAAAATTTCAGTGATATATTCATGACTTTTATTATTTATGAAATTACTTATACTCTCAAGTTAGCCTTTAAAAGGACTGGGTATTAAAAAAGCTAATATTCTCAAAGAATTATCTTTTATTAGATTAAATGGAAGCTTACTTTTGTATTGAAGTAATGTGCTTAAATATAACAGGCCAAATTCTTAGTTGTAATTTTTCAAAAAATATAGTTAATAAAAGGATAAAGCAGGAAAAAAATTATTTTATGTAGTAAGAGAATCTGAAAATTATTAGTATAATGGTACATAAGAGGAAGTAATTTTTTTTTAAGAATTATGTTCTATTTCAGAAATACCAGAAATTTCTCACATTTGCTTCTGGCATTTGCTTCTTATATCAAGCAATACTTTTAATGAGCCAGAATCTTTCCACCTGCTGTTTCCTCTACCTGGAATGCTCTCCTTTGCCTCTTCCTCCTTCCTCTAACACATTCTTACATCTTCAGTCTTGGCCCACATGTAATTATTTTGAGAAGCTTGCCATCCTCCACCTCCCCCTAAATCCCAATGCCCACCTTTTCTGCCTTCATCCCAACAGGTTAAACCTCTGTTATTTATTCTCAGGACACCTTTACTTCTTCACGACGTTCACCATGGTTGTAAATACCAGTTCAATGTTAGTTTTCGCCACTACTTCCTTACGCTTGGTGAGGATGGGACTTCTGAGTATCTTGTTTAGAGTTGTGTTCTCAGTATCTGGCACAGTGCCTAATACATAATAGTTAGTAAATAGAGCTTATCAAATGAATCCCTTTAATTTCTATTCATTTTCATTTACTTTTTCCAAACTATAATTGGTATTACTTAATAATGGGGTCTTTCCTTTAGAGTAGCTATAACTTTATATCATTGGTATGTAAATAGCTGAATTAAGCAACTGTAAATTCCCACTAACCTGGAATATTCTTAGCTTTTTAAGGTTTGGGATGAGCTTCATTCCATTGTCTTAGATGCTTCTTAGCGTATTTGGTCACAGTGTATTTCTTAAATGATAAATAGTAGCTACAGGTTTTGACTGTTCTAATTGGGCATATTAATCTCAGTAGATGCAATACAACCAAAATAGTACATTATGCAAGAGATATCATAGTAAGATCACAGCCAGAATTGGTTTCCTACTTTTTTTCCTCCTCCTTCTCCTCCTCCTCCTCCTCCTCCTCCTTTTTTAACCTTTTTACTTCAATAGGGTTGAGTTTCTGGTTTTTAAACCCTTATTTGTAAAGCCTCAAATGAACACCTTTTACATAAGGATTTACAACATTTAGATGGGTCCAAAAATTAAAACCTACACAAAATATTTTAATTGAGCAGTTAGTCTTTCCAAGTTTTCTAATGAAACTAAGTTATTATATACTTGTGACACAGATGTTGGACAGTAGGAAATAAAATGTTTCTAATACATTGAAGTTAATATATTTAGCAACAACTTTTCTATTCATGTTTTGTATTGTGTTCTTTTATAGTTCAAAAGATATGTCAGTAAACTTCGAAGCAAGAGTACAGTTTTCAAAAAGAAGCATCAAATAATAGCTGAATTTAAAGCTGAATTCGGTCTCTTGCAGAGGACAGAAGAACTTCTTAAGCAACGTCATGAAAATATTCAACATCAGCTGGTAATATAATATTATCTTGGGGTGCTAGAGATAAAATGCCAGGAGGCTTATAGGTTATAGCTATACACTGAGGTCATTGTTTTTACTGAGTACATCATAAAATTATTAATTTCCTCTGATTAATTACAAAATGTCATATAAGCTCATTCATTGTTTTAGTGTAACAGTAAGCACTAACTTTTTCATGTGTGCTGACATTGGGGCAATTAATAGATGCTGAATTCCAAATACATTTTTCTTTTGGTTAGCTAGTTAATATGAGGAAAATTATCATACCAAGAGAGTGACTGTAAAATATTTATTTATCATAGCCTGCTGGGCAGAAGTTTCTAAGCAGCCACTGGCATGGAGCTTTGGAAAGAAATTGCTAGCGAAGGCACCGTATGGAAGTTTGCCTGCAGGCTTGTTCCTTATGTATTTGTGCCTCAAGTGTCAGAAGAGAGTTAAACCCAGACGAGTCTCTCTAACAGCAAAGCTATTCTAATTACGGATGTCAGTTCCTCAGAGTTTTTTGATTTGAGTTTTTTTTTCCTTTCACCCATGGGGAAATTATTTCATCAGGTTGTGGGTTTACTAGCTAGCAATTATCTGGTGGAGGTAAAGGAAGTTTCAACCAGTCATGGTTAAGCTGGCAATATGAACTTTCCGTCTCATGCTGTTAAATGTTGTTTGCTTCTAGGCAACTTAAGATAGAAAATTTACTGTGCATCAGATACGGATTTTAATGACACTACTTCCCAAATTATAAGTAGTAAATTGTGTTTCTGTTCACTTCAAAATATTTTTAAATTTCCATTATGATTTCTTTGATCTATGGATTATTGCTTAAAACTAAATATTTTCTAGTTACCTGTCTGTTATTGATTTCTACTTTATTTCCACTGTGACCAGAGAACGTTCTGTGTGATTTGAGCCCTTTGAGATTTGTTGGGTGTTGCATTATGATCCAGCAAATAGTCTATTTTGGTAATTGTGCCAGCGCAGTTGAGGAGAATGTGTATTCTCCTGCTTGTTGGGAATGGTGTTCTCTGTGTGTCAGTTCAGTCAAGTGTGTTAACCATGACAGTCAAATCTTCCGTATTCCTACTGATATTTTTGTCTTCTTGTCCCATTAGTTATTGAGAGAGGTGTGTTAAAATCTCTATGGTTATTGCTTTGTCCGCTTTCCTTTAAATCCATCAGTTTTTTTTTTCTTAAGTTGGGTTCCTTAGAAATAAGAGCCTGAGAAGGGAATACTCTGTACAAGTGATTTATGGAGGGAGGGAGGGCTTTCAGAAGAAGGGGAGGGAGGAAAGCAGATAGGGCAGCAGAAAAGAGCCAAACAAGGATGTAGTCCTGACTAGACAGCTTCATTTTGATTCTGTGAGGAGCTTTGGAGCATAAATTGCAGCATGAAGTTGATTCCATTTTGAGGCAAGGGGGCTGGCCTTTTATACTCCCATGTCAGTCAGTCATTGGCTGTGGCAGGGTGTAACCCCCTAGCCCAGTGAGGCGGCACTCTGGAGAAGGGGCACCTGGGAAACTTTAGTGTCAGTAACTCTCATGGCAGCTTGAGAACAAGGTCTGAGTGAGGCACCAGCAACATCTGTTACAATCCACCCTTTGCTGTGTTGGGATCTGCCTGTTTTTTCATGTTAAACTCACTCCATTTAGGTATAGCTTCTACAGGATTCTTACTGGTCACAATTTCTAGGAAAATTTGTGAGAGGAGGGTTAATCAGACAAATGAAAACTCCTACTGCTACATTTGGTCCCAAGGACATAGTAAAGTCGTCTCCTTCCTTTACCATCCATTCTAGATTTCTCTCATGTTTGGCTAGCACCTCCACTGGCCTAAATGACTTACTTGGTGGAATGATCCAGTCCTTCATCGTTTTTTTGTTTTGTTTTGTGTTTTTTGGTTTTTTTTTAAATAGTTTTTTGTCAAATTGGTTTCCATATAACACCCAGTGCTCTTCCCCATAAGTGCCCTCCTCCATCACCACCACCTCTTTCCCCCTCCCCCTTCCCCTTCAACCCTCAGTTTGTTTTCAGTATTCAATAGTCTCTCTAGTTTTGTGTCCCTCCCTCTCCCCAACTCTCTACCCTCTTCCCCTCCCCCTGGTTCTCCATTAGGTTTCTCCTCTTCTCCTGGTAGACCTATGAGTGCAAACATATGGTATCTGTCCTTCTCTGCCTGACTTATTTCGCTTAGCATGACACCCTCGAGGTCCATCCACTTTGCTACAAATGGCCTTATTTCATTCTTTCTCATTGCCATGTAGTACTCCATTGTGTATATATACCACATCTTCTTGATCCGCTCATCAGGTGATGGACATTTAGACTCTTTCCATGTTTTGGCTATTGTTGACATTGCTGCTATGAACATTGGGGTACATGTGCTCCTGTGCATCAGCACTTCTGTATCCCTTGGGTAAATCCCTAGCAGTCCTATTGCTGGGTCATAAGGGAGTTCTACGGATAGTTTTTTGAGGAACCTCCACACTGTTTTCCAGAGCGGTTGCACCAGTTTACATTCCCACCAACAGTGTAGGAGGGTGCCCATCTCTCCACACCCTCGCCAGCATCTATAGACTCTTGATTTGTTC
>NC_043713.1:81886106-81924623 GCF_006229205.1 Suricata suricatta | reverse complement strand
ACTATGATACGTCCTGCCGAAGGTCAATTCAAATTATGTCTTAAGGGGGTTCTCTGTGCCTCTTGAATTTGAGTGTCTATTTCTTTTCCCAGATTTGGGAAATTCTCAGTTATAATTTGGTCTAGTATCCCTTCAGGACCTTTCTCTCTGTCTTCCTTTTTTAGGAATTCCTATGATACAGATGTTCCATTTGATTGTATCCTTCAGGTCTTGAATTCTCCTTTCCTGCTCCTGGATTAATTTCTCTTTTTTTCAGCTTCCTCTTTTGCTACAAGTATATCTTCTAATTCACCTATTAATCTCTCTGCCTCATCAATCCTTGAGGTGGCTGCCTCCATTTTGTTATTCACCTCATTTATAGCCTTTTTTACTCATAACACCTATTTTCAAAGTGCCTAGTCATTGTCTCAGTTGCTTCTTTGATGCTTTTTTCAACCCCAGCGATTAATTTTATGACAAGTTTTTAAAATTCTTGATCCGGTATGTTGTCTAGATCTGCCTTGAGCAGTTCTGTGGCTATGACTTCTTCCTGGAGGTTCTTCAGGGGAGAGTTCTTCGTTTTGTCATTTTTGCTAGTTTTCTGCCTCTTGTCAGCTTTAAAAAGCTTGTTGTGCACTGTGCACCTGTTAATATTGCTCTGTTAAAGGAGGCTTATTGGCTGTCCAGGGCCTGTCATTTCAGGAAATATTCATTTAATGGTGTCTCTCAGTTTCTCTTGTTGTGCCTTTGAATATTTTATTTCCCTACTCAGCAATATTTGGGACTCGCCATCATGCACACTTTGGCTTGTCTCTTAGTGTAGCCTAATAAGGAAAACAGACAAACACAGAGGGCACAGAAGCACATAAACGCACAGACAAATCAAACAAACAAACACATTAAAAGGGGGAAAGAAAAGAAAGAAAATGGAGAGGAAAGATACGAAAAGAGAAGAAAACAAAATAAATAAAGGGGGTCAGAGATAACAAAAGACAATGGACAGTCTAAAAGTGTATGACCAGTTGAGGGGAGAGGTAAGGATGAGATACAGGAGAATATATCTGGATTGCAAGAAGGTAAAGAAAGGGAGAAAGGAGAAAGGAAAATAAGTAAAAATTTAAAAGAATTTAAGTAAAAAAGGTAATAATAATAAAAAAAATAAGTACAAAAAAAGTAAAAAAGAGAAAAATGAAGAAAAAAAGAACAGGAAATAAAAAGCAGCAGCTCCCTATTGCGGATAGGTGTGGTTTGGTGTGCTAGTCTCGGAGGCTGCTCTCAGAGGCTCCGCCTTGGTGGCTGCAGAGAGTAGAATGGCGGCACCCCAAGCTCCGCTGGAACTAGGCACTGTAGGCCACTCTAATGAGTCTGATCTTGTGCCGCGGTTGAGCCAAGTTGTATTTTCCAGGCCCGCCTCGGTTCAAAGTTCTAGTCCATGCACTTTTATGCTACCACAGATGAGATGTACATGCTTTGGCGGCTGTTTTCTTAGGGGGAAGGATCAGTTTGTCTTGGCTCAGGCAGGGATTCCGGCTGCCCCTGCCTGAGGTGAGGTGTGCCGCCTGAGGCGAGGTGCGCAGGAGGAGGTGAAGTGCACGCCCTCACAGATACTGCTGTGGATTCCCAGCCCCCAATCGGGATCGAGATCGCATTGGGGGAGGGATGAGTTTCTTTTGGCGCCAGCTGGGATTTGCGCTGTTGTTGCCCGTGGCACCCAGCGCTGCCGGAAATGAACTGGAAGCTCCTGCAGCCTGAGCGCACACCCACGTCTCCACTGCCGCCAACTCCCTGCTGGGATCGTGTAGGGGTGGGGGCTATTTTTTCCCTGTTGGCACCCGGGATTCGGGATTCGCGCGGCCAATGCTGGGGGCGAGATGCGCCGTGGAAAGGAGGTGCATGCTCCCACTCCCAAAACCAAGGTCAAAGTGAGCACCCCTGGTGCTGCTGACACTGCGGCCGCTGACTCCCCACCGAGATGGCGTGGGGCTGGAAGCTATTCTTTCCTTTGCACCACCTGGGTTCAGGATTTGGGCTACCCAGCAGTTATATTTGGAGTGAGAGTTTCTCTCTCCAAGCATGGTTAAATGTTCTTTATCTCTTCCCCAGAGACAGTACTATGAGTGTGTTCAGTTTCTCTGTCTCTTCCCTTTGTCTCTCAGGCTCCATGCGCTTGCCCCGTGTTGGGCTGGGGCTCCCACCTCCCCTGCCCATCTCAGGCTAGCCCGTTTTCCAGTCTCCCCAGTTCGCACTCAGTCACTCAGATATCTTTGAGGTTTGTCTTCTTTCTGGAGTCCGTATTTTCTCCTCCCACTCTTGCAGATGAGAGTAATGTCCTTCTCAGTTCGATAGATGGGGCAGACGGAGTTTACAGAGCTCCCTTCCTCTCTGCCATCTTGGCTCCTCCCAGTCCTTCATCTTTAAGAGCTGTTAGACTCTAGTAGTCATGACCTTATCAGGCTGTGGTTGGTGTCCTTACTCATTTACTGTTAAAACCAGGCATGGGAGTACCAAGATATGCCCTAATGGATCATCTGACTGCCAAACATATTCCTATCTGCCCTTATTATATAGCAGCTTCTATAGATAGCAGCCCTTGCTTAGCCTTCATCTCTGTCAACATAGCCTTTCTGTTTATGAGCGCATTGTCCAAACACTGGGTGGCCAATAACAGAGGCTGGCTGACATCTATTGGTCAAATCATCCTTTCCACTTGATTGCTTAGTGTCACTTCTGCTGTGGACATGCTCTACTCCAGAATGTCACTCTGGACATTCACATGCCGTTAGTGTATGATCAAAGGAGCTTCATACTAAGTGTATTGTGCCCATAGGTCTATCCACATGCCCCTTCCCTAGACCTTCCAGTCCTAGTACCTTGCTTCTTCCAGGCCAATAAGCTAAGCCACTTGCCACTTGCCCAGAGGATACAGGATAATCGAGGAGTTCAAGGTTCTCAAGTGAGTTTTGGCAGGTATTCCATTCCAGACTCAGCACGCTTTCTCAGAGCCCTGACTTTAGCATAGAATAAACTTCAGAGGAAGTTTTGCCCTGCTAATAAAAGGTGTGCCTGGTTTTCAGCTGCCCCTGCCCTTCAGCCATAGGAAGTGAGGGTTTCTTTAAAGTTCCTAAGAAGGTTCTCTAACCTTATCACTTTACTTTAGATTAATATATTTGAGCCTGTCCTTTTATTTCTTCAACTGTACTTGGAGCTTGGCCACCCCAGTTCCTTCATCCTTAGAGTTATTATTTCTCCATGCTTCTCAATCACCAGCAACATTGTACCAGCGAGTATAGTGCGTCCCTGTGACAATTCAAGAAGCAGGCACCAAGATGGGATTTGCCATAAAGAGATTTGTTAAGAGACACATATGTAAGAAAAAGGGAAGGGGGACAAGAGGAGGCAGACAAAATCATTAGGCCCTAATACAAGTGTGACATCCGTGAAGGGAGATAGAAGGAAGGAAGATTGTGTAGGAAGAGTCTCAGACTGCAGCACAGTTTTGGGAAAGTTTTGTTTACGACAGGGGAGAGGAGTCCCTTGGCAGGCAGGAATGGACCAGCACTATAAGTACCATTGCCATGCTCAGTCATTGCTAGGAACAGCCTGGGAGAAGCATGGGCTTGGTAAGAACGTGATGGTGGATCCAGAGGGGCAGCAGTTATAACTACAGTCAAATCTGTTCGTCTGAGCAGGCTCTCCTGAAGGAGATCTGAGCAGTCCATTCTCATGGTCACCACTGACACCTTCCACATATACTCTGCCTCAGTTCACTACAAGTCTTAGCAATTGCACTGCCATATGTATGGGACTAACAGTATTCACCCTGCCACCAGTGATGGAGCCCTCAGTTCCATTCAGCCAGTGAGTTATCCCATTCTAGAAGTCCATTCTTAGAGTTTGGTCAGGTTCTCTGGAAGCAGAACCTGAAACGAGAAGTCTTATTCCTCTTCACATGATTAATTCAGAGAGTGCTCTTAGGAGAAAGGAAGTGAAGGAACCAGAATGAACCAATGAGGCAAAGTGGCTTCATTTGGAGTCCAGTTTCAGTCTGATCCCATGAGGAGCCCTGGAGCACAAATTGCATTGCAGAGTTGGTCATTTTTAGGCAAGAAAACTACCCTTTTGTACTCTACTGGCAGTCATTTGCTGTGGACCCTCACTGCTACCCAGGAGGTGGTATGATATGATTCCTGTTTAGCCAATGGTTCATTTTGAAGAAGGGGTAGCTGTAAGCCATAAATAGCCAATAGCTATTCTCACAACAGCTATGAGATCAGGTATACTGACCCGGTAAGCAGATCAGGACAGAACACCCATTGCAAATCCTAAGATTCTGTCCATGCAAATCTAGTATCGTTATCTTCCTGTTAAATTGGCCCTGTGATAATTAGAAAATATCCCTTTTTTTAATCTCTCATAATATCCTTTGCCTTAAGGTATACTTAGCTGTTATTAATACAGCCACACAAACTTTCATTTTAGTTAATGTTTAAAAGACGTATATCTTTTGCAACATTTCAACCTTTCTTCATCTTTGTAATTACTGTATATATTTTATAAGAAATATATAGTTAGTTTTTTATTTTTATACAGTGTGGCCATCTTTGTCTTTTACTTGAGGTATGTACTTAATCTCTTTACATTTAATGTAATTAATATAATTTTCTATTTGTTCCATCAGTTCTTCATTCTTTTTCTCTTTTCTTCCCTTCTTTTGCATTACGCAAGTATTTTTAACTTCCATGTTTCCCTTCTTTTAGCTTACTGGTTATAGCTTATGTTTGTTTTCCCTGTTATTTTTTAGTGCATAAGCCAGAAACGATAACATGTGCCTCTGTATGATTACAGTCTTCCCTATTTTACTATCTCAGGGGCAATGCAAGAAACTTACAACACTTTATGTACCTCTTCCTCATATTTTGTGTTATTGTGGATATATATTTTTAAATTCTATATATAATGTAAATCCCACATGATATTATTATATTTAATATTATTTTAGATTTATCTACTTGTTTACTCTTTTCATGGCTTTCTCCTTCCTGCACAATCATTATTCTATTGGGATCTCATTTTCAGTATTTTGCTTAGTGTAGATCTGCTGGTAATAAGTCCACTTAATTTTTGCTTTTTGTAAAACATCTTTATTGTACCTTCATTTTAAAGCACATTTTCATCAAATACAGAATTCTTGGGGGCCAATTACTTTCTTTCAGCACTTTAAAGATTTAATTCCATTGGCTTCTGGGTTCCATTATTTCTTGTGGTTTTTTTAAAGCAGTGTGTTATTCTCTGGTTGCTAAGATTCTTTTTTTCTATCTTTGGTTTTTCAGAAGTTTTACTGTGATTTTCCTAGGTTTCCTTTTTTTATTCAGCTGGCTTGGGGTCTGTAAAGCTTCTTAAATATGTGACTTTAATTTCTTCTGTCAGTTTTTTAAAAGTCCTCTGCCAGGAGTATTAGTATTTAACTATTGTAGTCTCATTTCCTTCTCCCTTCCTTGAGCTACACTTATAATTACGTGTATGTTAGGCTTTTTCACTATTTACCATGTTTATTATGGGTTTTAGGTTTTGCTTTTTTTTCCATTATTTTTTTCTCTTTGTGACTTAATCTGAATTTTTTTCTGCTGTGCTATCTTTTAATTCATTAATCTTACTTTTTCTGCTGTGTCTAGTCTGCTATGTAATCATGTATTGAATTCTGAATGTCAGTTATTATGTTTCTCAGTTCTAGAATTTCCATTTGACTCCACTTTATAGATTCCAGTTATTTGTAACGTTCTCCAACGTTTTATTTATTGTCTTGAATATAACAATCATAGCTATTTTAAATGTCTTATCTCATAAATTCATCTGGGTGTCTGTTTCTATTATCTGTATTTTTCTCTTGACTTTCAGACATTTGTTCCTGCCCCTTTGCTTACCTAGTACTTTTTTTATTGAACATCAGCCTCTAGAACATTTCCTCCCTTAAAAGAGCATTTGATTTTTTTTCCCCCTCATAGATCATCTAAATCCAGTTTTGTTAGTGCTGATATTTTTCCAGTTTTCTCGTATTCCTAAGATTCAGCCCTTATACCTGTGGCAGAAACTCTACTCCCAGGAAGTAGTCCTTACTTCTAGGGCCTAGCTCTTAACTCTTAAGTTATAACCCTTACTCCTAAGGAGTAGCCTTTCTGGGGTTTAAGCTGATAGCCTGAAGCAACACACTTTGACGAGTCCTGAATTCCTACCTCTGTCTGCCCAGCACTATGAGATACTGAAAATTTTGCCCAGCTTTTTAGTCATCTATCTACTGATTTTCACTTGGTTTTGGGGAGTCTCACCCTCCTTCCACGCAGCTAAGGATTTGGTAATGCCCAAAGAGGAAATTGCATACCGAATCTTGGGCTAATACTTTGTAGTTCCCACTACTCCTTTCTTAGCAGTCTCAGTCTTATTGGCAGCCCCCAGTATCAACTCTCCTATTCCCTCTCTCCTTGTCTTTCTTTGCTTTTGGTTCTCCATCCTCTTTTGAACCCTTTCCAGGCAGGTCTTCACATCCACCACCTCACCAAAATTTCTCTAGTCAAAATCACCAGTACCTTCACATTGCTAAATCCAGTGAGCAATTCTTAGTGATTTTCCTACTTGGCCTATTAGCAGTTTTTGACATAGTTGATCACTCCCTCTTCCTCTACTTATCTTCTAATACACTACACTCTCCTGATTTTTCTCCTTTACTAGCACTCCTGTTTCTGCTCCATGGATGATTTCTTCTAATTTCTCCAAGGTCTAAATATTGGAATTCCCAGCCCTAGCCCTTAGATCTCTTCTTTACTTTTACTTCCTTGGTGATCTTATCCTGTCTATGGCTTTAAATACCTTCTCTATGCAGACAACCCACAAATTTATTTCCAACCTAGATTTCTCCTCACATTTAAGTCTTGTACATATAACATCTTGATGTCTCTATTGGATATCTGTTAGGTATTTCAAATTTTTAATATGTCCAAAACTAAATTTCTGATCTTCATTACTCCCCTCAAACCTGGTCTTACCAAGTCTTTCTCATTTCAATAAATGGCATCTCCATCCTCTCAATTCTGCAGCCTAGAAACCTTAGTCATTCTTCACCCCTCATTTTCCCTCACACCCCACATCTGATCTGTCATAATATTTTGTTGGATTTATCTCTAAAATATATACACAGCCACTTCCCATTACGTCTACCACCACCATCTGATTCATGCCACCATCATCTCTAATCTAAATTACCAGAGTAGTCTTCTAACTGGCTTCCTTTGTCCCTCTATAATTCGATCTCAGCACAGATGTTAAAGTGGTCTTTCAAAAATTCCTTTACTCTGAGCCACCCAACAAACCTCCCATCTCATTTAAAATAAGCCCAAGCTCTTTCATTGGCCTAAAAATAAAGTAACCTTATAATTTACCATCTAAAGTAGGACACTTTTGAGAATGAAAAGGACAGTAGACATTCACTGAAACTGTTCCGGCCTGCCATCTGAGTCCTGTGTGATCCCTCTCCCATCCCTCCTCATGCTCACTCCATTCTCAGCTCCCCAATCTCCTGGCTATTTCTTGGAAAGGACAGGTTTGCTCCTAACTCATGTCTTTTGCACTTGCCAATCCCCTGGATATCTGCATGACTTGCTCCCTATCTTCATTCAGGCTTTGTTTAGATGTCACCTTCTCAGGAAGACCTCTAACCACCCTGTTATTTAAGACTCCAACCCCACTCTCACCTCACACGTTATGTATTTTACTTGCTTGTTTACTCTCACTAGAAGTAAGCTCTGTGAGGGAGGTTTTTTGTTTTATTTTGTTTTGTTTGTTTGTTTTACATGTTTTGTTACAAGTATTTTCCCATATGGTTTGCAGTCTTAATAATTGACATTTTATTTTATTTGTTTATCTGGTGCTTAGAACGATGTTCAGCACATTTGCGTATTTAATAACTATTGGATGGGTGAATGAATGCAAGTATCTTGATCACTTGAGAATTCCGTCACCAAATATTTATTGAGTGCTAAAATTAGAAATACTATGCACCCAAAGATACCA
Organism: Suricata suricatta; assembly: GCF_006229205.1. Taxonomy (NCBI): domain Eukaryota; kingdom Metazoa; phylum Chordata; class Mammalia; order Carnivora; family Herpestidae; genus Suricata; species Suricata suricatta. The sequence goes on along the minus strand of NC_043713.1, from coordinate 81,916,583 downwards.
AAGCAAACTTTAGCCTAAGTTTATAACATACAAAAGTATGTAATTATTGTTGAAGTCAATAAAAATTATTCTTTAGTATTCTAAGGTAATTTATTTTATTTGTGACTTTATTGCCATGTATTAAATCTGTACACTTCTTACGGAATCATCAAGGTTTTGGCACCCATTTTGTAGACCCTATTTTTGACATCTATTTTTATTCTTTACTTTTAGCAAACTATTGAAGAGAAAAAAGGCATATCTGGATACAGTTACACCCAGGAAGAGCTAGAAAGGGTATCTGCACTGAAGAGCGAAGTTGATGAAATGAAAGGTCGAACGCTAGATGACATGTCTGAAATGGTGATTACACTTTTTTATAGTCTTTTTTTAATTGAATAGCCAGAGGCAGATGTTTTTGTGTTTTGTTTTCAGTGAAACACTGAAATTTTCATTTCTGCACATTGTTTACTTTATAGTCCTTCATCTGTCTTTTTCAATCTCTTTTGAATGTTTTCATTTTAGGAAGTTGTTCAACTTGTAATAATTTAGGCAATTTTCAGGGTTTTTTTGCACCAAGGAAACACAAAAGGTTTATTAAATAGGGGGCGCCTGGGTGGCTCAATTGGCTGAGCATCCAACCTCAGCTCAGGTCATGGTCTCATGGTTTGTGAGTTCAAGCCCTGCGTCAGGCTCTGTGCTGACAGCTCAGAGCCTGAAGCCTGCTTCAGATTCTGTGTCTCCCTTTCTCTGCCCTTCCCCTGCTTGCTCTCTCTCTCTCTCAAAAATAAATAAACATTAAAAATAAATAAATAGCCTGTAGAATTAGGTATTGAAATGCCTTATCTTGTGGTTTTTGAAGTGTGTAAAAGTTCTGTAATGTTAAAGAAGTATTGAAGATAAAAAATAAGTTTTCCCAAGTCATAACCACCCTAACTAATAAAATCATTTCATTTTTGTGTTTGTCCTTCGTATCTGTCCATATTTGGAGCTGCTACTCAGCCTGAATTCACTGATGCCACTTCAGCAGGCATTAAAATATTAAAATCTTTCCTTCCTTACTGGTAAATAGCTGCTGCCTCAAGCTCTCGAGAGTACCCACTTCCACCTGGCTCTTCCACATTGGCCACTTGCCCAGAACTGTCTGGATCTCACTACAGTCTAACTCCTAAAAAGATTAACATTTAACACAGCAGAGGCCTTCAATACTCTGTTACATGGCTGGTGTCCATTTTGATTGATCATTACTCATATCATTTGGTTTATTAAGTATTTTGAATGTCACTTCATCATATTATGTATATACTCTATAACCTACCTCATTTCATTTTTTACATAATACAACATGATTGTAGCTGTATCTCGGCAACTTTGTAATTTGTTTTCATTATTCAGTGTTAGATTACAAGGATTTTCCCATATGATTTGCAGCCTTAATAATTGACATTTCATTTTATTTTTTATTTATTTATTTATTTATTTATTTATTTATTTATTGAGAGAGAGAGAGAGAGAGAGAGAGAGAGCACATGTGCATGCAAGCAGGGGAGGGGCAGAGGGAGAGAGTCTCAAGCAAGATCCATGCACAGCGCAGAGTCTGATGTGGGGCCTGATCTAATGATCCATGAAATCATGACCTGAGCTGAAATCAAGAGTCAGATGCTTTAACTGACTGAGCCACCCAAGCACCCCAATAACTGACATTTTATTTATTTTTTAAAGGTTTATTTTTGAGAGAGTGAGTGCAAATGGTGGAGGGACAAAGAGAGAGGGAGACAGAGGATCTGAAGTGGGCTCTGAACTGACAGCAGCAAGCCCTATACTGGGCTCAAATTCATAAACCATGAGATCATGACATGAGCTGAAGTCGGACATTCAACTAACTGAGTGTGCCTCAGTAATTAACATTTTAAATAATTAAATGCTGGGCACCTGGGTGGCTCAGTTGGTTAAGCATCTGACTTCAGCTCAGGTCATGATCTCACGGTTTGTGAGTTTGAGCCCCCATTGGGCTCTTTGCTGTCAGCATATAGCCTGCTTCAGATCCTCTGTTCCCCTCTCTTTCTGCCCTTCTCCCACTTGCATGCATGCACACACTCTCTCTCTCAAAAATAAAATCATTAAAATTTTTTAATAGTTAAATGCTATTCCATATTACCAAATCAAAGTCATTTCCCCATTGTTCATATTGAAGTAATTTAGTTTTTTTACTGCTACATAACACTTTAATAAATATATTTACGCATGTAGTTTTTTTGTTCTTTTGAGTTCCTGTTTTAGATGTCATATATTTTGTTTAAATGACAGGTAAAAAAGCTGAATTCACTGGTATCTGAAAAGAAGTCAGCTCTAGCCCCAGTTATAAAAGAACTACGACAGTTACGTCAGAAATGTCAAGTAAGTGAATCTGATTGTGCGAAACCTTTAGGATCTTATCTTGTTCAGATGTTCTGGTTAGAATCCTGAATATTTACTTGAGTCATTTATAGAAAACAAATTATTATTATTATTATTATTATTATTATTATTGATACGATTCCACAAAAAGTAATAACATGACCTCTGAAGTGTTTTATTTAATTTATGCTGTTTATTTTGCCAAATTACCAGGGGGAAAGAGAGAAGGAGAAGGAATTTAAGCTGAAATCACAAGTGTAGCTAGATTAGATTTTTGCTTTAAATCTGATGCATGTCAGAGCTATAAATACGAAGTCACATTCTTCTTTGGCCAGGTAAAAGCTCAGAGTCTGCCAACGAGTGGTGACAAGTTAACTTTAGATTAATGGACTTGCTTAGCTAGGGAGCAGGGCCAGGGGCAAACTACGATAGCTTGTGATAAATGATGGAATACCATTACTTGCGAGCTAATTCTAACCACTGCTTTGAAGCTAAACTGTTAGAAGGAAAATGCCCTCCGCAAATCCAGATCAGATGGCCTCCGCCATCTGACATTAGCAGTTGTTATTTTATCACTCTCTGTGTAGTAATTTTAGGTTTGAATGTGGGTTGTACTGCATGTGCCTGAGTATGTAACTATAAAATTCTTCACGAATGCCATCCATCAGAGCACAGTGAAAAATCACATGGACTTTGAAATCAGATAGACATCATTTCCTTTTTATAGAAAATGCCATGGGGTCTGAGACAGGTTTAGTGACTTATCCAAATAGACAAATAGGCAGTGAGAGAGTTGGGGCTTGACTCCAGCATCTGTATTATCATATTTCAAATCTCCTGTTCATTTCATTACACACCGCTGCCATCACAAAAGAAATGAAAGAGACAAGTTCCTATTCTCTAGAGTTCATATACTCATAGGTGAGATGAGACCAACATGTGAAGAAATTCAAGAAAGACAAAAGATAAGCCAACTTAAGAAAAAATGACTTAAGAAAAAATGACTGGCTCAGTCAGTGGAGCATGTGACTTTTGATCTCAGCGTTGTGAGTTCGAGCCCTACATTGGTCATACAGCTTACTTTAATAAAAGAAAGAGAGAAAGAGAGAATAATCAGAATCATAACTGATAAGAGGAAGCAAATGATGTAATGTTAGGAAGGAAACGTTTCAGAAAGGAGATTTTTGAGCAAAGTTTAAAGATTGAGGACATCAAGAATTGTTTTCATGGTTACATTCTAATCCATTGATTTTCTTAAAGCTTTTCTTGAGTAAGCAACTTGGAAAACAAAGGGACTGGTTATGTGTATTTCTAGTGATGATAAAATTTCTCCCTCATAGGATGCTAATAAATCTGTTTATAAACAAATCTTTTATTAAATTCATTTATTTATTTTTTTCATTTATATATTAAGTGAGTTTTATTGAAAGGATATTAAGGACAGTAAAGGAAATGTGCTGTCCCGGAATTCGAAGGACCAGAAACATAATATCTGGAACAGGTACAGGTACCATAACCAGAGAGTGTTTTGGGCCAGGGAAGTTTCAGGAATACTAACAGCAGGAGGATGTGGAGAATGATGATGAAATGATAGTTAAAAACACATATTAAGTGCTTTCTGTGTTCTAAGCACAATTATGTTGCTCACTTAGGCCTCACAACCACCCATGTGGCTCCTTACTGTTCATCTTACATGCTAAGACCTTCCTCTCTCTACATATTCTGTGTTGAAGTTTTCACTACTAACTGTGCTATTTTCTCTGCATTTTCTAATTCAAGTTCCTGGTGCAGCTCTTCTCTTTTGGGGTCAGTTTTTTCATGCCCAACTATCTCATGGACTATTGGCTATCCTTAGGTCAGGTCAGGGGTCCATTCTTAGTCCAGCCAGCTATGCTTGTAAAGGCAGGATGAGGAGAAAAAGGAGGGTGATGTGGTACCAAGTATGGCTGCCTAGAGAATTTTTCCTCTCAAGAGGCTATAGATTTACCAGGTACTTTTACTGACATCTTTTAATACACCACCTGTTATCCTACTAGTAACAGCTGAACAGTGTTCATCTTTGCATTTCAACCTTGTCCTCTCATAGATACTTTTTTTACATAGTTGGAATTTTGGTATATACTGCACTTAGTTACTTTAAGGTTCTATTCAGACAATGTAGATAGAATGATTAAGAATATGCACTACAGCATCAGGCAAACCCTGGATAACCTTGGTTAAACGACTCTATCCCTATAAACTTTAGTTTCCTCATCTATAAACTAGTCTTTTCTTAATAGGATGGTTGTAAAGACTAAATGAAGTAACACATATAAGGCACTTTGCAACAATGACTAATCCGTAAGAACTTTTTAAAAAGTATTTATCTGGCATGCCTGGGTGGTTCAGTTGGTTAAGTGTCCGACTCTTGATTTTGACTCTGGTCATGATCTGGTGGTTCGTGAGACCAAGCCCCACATCAGGCTCTGCACTAACATCATGGAGCCTGCTTGGGATTCCCTCTTTCTCTAAATAGGTAGATAGATAGATAGATAGATATTTTTTAAGTATTTTTGATTATAATTATTAAAGAGACTTTTAAAAGAAGGGATAGTATTGCTTTTCAACCAAATTGTTTTCTGAGTAAACTATATACCAGATCTTAAGTTCTATAAAGTCATATATTAGAATAATGTAACCAAACCTGAAACTCATTTTCATGTGATTTAACTCAATTTCTCTGTATGTGAAGGACTGCCTACCTGTCGCATCACAAAGAAATGTAGCTGTCTTACCACCATTCCCAAATATACAACTCTCTAGTTCTTTCCATATCATCAAGTCAGAGGGGTACCCAAGTCATGTCAACATTTTCATCTCTGTCATCTGCCATGTTGAAAAGTCACTCTGCTAAGGACAAATACTGCATGCTTCCACTTATATGACGTACCCAGAGTAGTCACATTCACAGACACAGAGTAGAATGGTGGTTGTGACGGCCAGGATGAATGGGAGGTTAAGTGTTCATGAGGACAGAGTTTCAGTGTGGGAAGATGAAAAGAGATCTGGAGATGGAAGGTGGTGATGCCTCCACGACAATGTGAATGTACTTAATGCCATTGGACATTTAAAAATTGTTTCAGTGATAATTTTTATTTTATGTATATTTTACCACACAAAAAATCTTTTAGGGGCACCTGGGTGGCTCAGGTTAAGTGTCCCACTTTGGCTCAGGTTATGATCTCATGGTTTGTAAGTTCAAGACCCATGTCACGCTTTGAGCCCTCAGCACTGTCTCTTGCCCTTGTCTGTCTCTCTGTCTGTCTCTCTCTTTCTCAAAAATAAACATTCAAAATTTTTTTATTTTATAAACCATTAAAAAAATCTTTCAAAATGGGGTGCAACATGTCCATATTTGCATTAGCTGTTGTTGTTTTTTTTATCCAGTGGTTGAATTCGGTGTATTTGGTGAGCATCTGATGCTCATTTTGCTTATCTACATATGTCCATCTCCCGCATCCATGTATAGTTCTACTTTTATCCAGAAATCTTTTGTGATAAAAAGTATACTGAAACAAAGAGGCTAGCCATCTCATTGATTGTAAACTCTTTTCAAATCTTAATTAAAATCCTTAATTGTTCTCTCAATAAAATTGTTCTCTCAATAAAAATTGAATATTATGTATTTTTTAGAAGAAATCATTTTTCTCTTAATTTTTTAAATGTTTTTTTGTTTTTGAGAGAGAGAGAGAGAGAGACACAGTGCAAGAGGGATAGGGGTAGAGAGAGAGGGAGATACAGAATCTGAAGCAGGCTCCAGTCTCTGAGCTGTCAGCACAGACCTGACAGGGGGTTTGAACTCACCACCTGTGCAATCATGACCTGAGCCGAAGTCAGTAACTTAACCAGCTGACCACCCAGCTGTCCTGAATATTATTTATATTTAACTTGCATGTTATGGGCAGCTCTGAAATATTTAGGAAACTTTATAGTGAACAATTAGGATATTTCCTCTCTATTGTTCCTGTATGTTCTAAATTTGAATAATAACAACTATTTGAAAATTAGAGCACTGCAAATCCAGATGTATAACTTATATTTATCTAAATCTTTTATAATCACCTACAATTAGAATAGCATCTTGAAAAGCGTTATGTTTATTTTCTTAGGAGTAGTTCTATAAATTGCTTGTAATTAAAAGTCATAATACATAACATTGCTAATATATGGGAAAAGCTAAAATGTTTATATTAGAGTATAAAATCTGACAATTATTGATTTCACTGAAATACTTCTTATTCATCACTTTTTCTTATAAAAGTAAAAATATATTCTTGGTAAGAATTCAAACAGTGAAGAATTATTTAAGGGGAAGAATAGAAATTAACTCTCTCTATATATTCCCCAGAAGTAAAAAAAGGTTCTTATATGTTTTCCAGAAATTTTCTGAGAATTAATGAATGAATAATTATCTGTTGGCTGCATAAAGTTTGTTCTGCTCTCCAGAAAGACAAAGGCATTTTTGGTGGTGGGAGACAGATAAAAATTATCTTGTTGTAGGTGTCTCTGAATAGGTCTTGAATTGGGTTTTGGTATGCAATATAATCTGAAGTGTTTGTTTTAATAAGTAAGTTTAGGCCACTTATATTTATCGATATGCAGACATATTTGATCTTAGTGCACTTAATGGTCGCTTTTGATTTTTTTTTTAAGTATATTTATTTTGAGAGAGAGAGAGCGAACAGGGAAGGTTCAGAGAGAGGGGGACAGAGAGTCCGAAGTGGGCTCTGTGCTGACAGCAGAGAGCCCGAAGTGGGGCTCAAATCCAGGAACCACGAGATCATGACCTGAGCCAAAGTCAGACTCTTAACTGACTGAGCCATACAGATATCCATAGCTTTCGATTTTAAAGCCCATAAAAAAAAATCCTGTTTTTTTTCTCATTTTCTCTCTCATTCTCTCTCTCCTTGTCCCTCTCCCTCTTCCTCCCTATATGTGTTTCTGGCTTGTGGTTTTGGTCTGGTAACTCTACCATTAATCATCCATTTCTGTAGGTAGTATATATTAATCCCCACTGTGAGCAGTGATGAAATTAATATTTTCCTCTTCCTTCTTCCTCCCTTCCCTCTCCTTTAGTACCTGAATTTAGTCGATCATATTGTCTCTTCTACTGTTTGCCTTTATACTTTTAATATATTATAACTTGATTGATTAGATTTAAATTATATCCTTTGATAGTCTCCCACTCATCCCCAGCAATTAAAAATTGAGGAAACCAGCTTATTTATCCTACCTTCCACTTTCTTTTCCCTTTCCCTTGCCTGCAGATTTTCTTGTATCATTTCTACATGTCAGGACATGCAACATTTACATTCTCTTCTATTACCCTGGTTCCCACTTCTGTTTTCAGTGTTAAACCTGTAATTATTTTTTTAAATTTTTTAATGTTTTATTTATTTTTGAGAGAGAGAGACAGCATGATCAGGGGAGAGTCAGAGAGGGAGAGGGAGATACAGAATCCGAAGACAGGCTTCAAACTCTGAGCTAGCTGTCAGCACAGAGCCCAATGCGGGGCTCAAGCCTACAAACCACGAGATCATAACCTGAGCCAAAGTTGGATAATTAACTGACTGCGCCACCCAGGCACCACTAAACCTGTAATTATTAAATTCAGTGCTCATTATCAATCCTTGCACTGCCCTTTTTCCTAATTTTTATTGTCTGATTTGTCCTCTAGGAGAATCCTCAGAAAAACCTCACAAGAACAATATTTCCTAATGAGTTCCTGCATATTCTAGTTTCTTGCCTTAAATAATTAAAAATTAGCTTGGGGGCGCCTGGGTGGCTCAGTTGGTTGAGTGTCCAACTTCAGCTCAGGTCATGATCTCACAGTTCATAGGTTCAAGCCCCATGTCGGGCTCTGTGCTCACAGCTCAGAACCTGGAGCCTGCTTCAGATTCTGTGTCTCCCTCTCTCTATCACTCCCCCATTCGCACTCTGTCTCTCTCTCCTTCTCAAAAATAAATAAACATTTTAGAAAAATTAGCTTGACTGAGCATAAAATCTTTCCATTGTGCTTTCTTTCTTTCAGAATTTTTAAAGTATACTGCTCTACTGTCTTCCAGGGTTAGGTGTGGCCATGGAGAGATCAGAGGCCAACCTAATTGTTTTTGGTTACTTGATGTTAAAAAGAATGTGTATTTTCCATTTGTTGAGTACTGAGTTCTCTATGTGTTCATCAGATCAAACTTTTCAAATGTATCATTTCAAGCTTCCTGGTGAATGGGGAGTTGTTTAATGGGAGTTGTTTCATCAGTTTTACAAGATGAAACAGTTTTAGAGATTGGTTGTACAACAAAGCGAGTTTACTCAGTACTTAACTGTATACTTAAAAATGGTTAAGATGGTAAATTTTATGTTATTTTGCCAGAATTCCTGGTTAAAAAAAAAAACCTTCCTGGTTAATTATTCATTTTATAGTTATTTTTTATTGTCTTTTATTCCTGCTAATGCTTTTGGTACAAGATTTTTATTTTGTTTACTATTGATGTAAGTATGCTAACTTTCTTTCTTATGATTTGGATTGGTTGGTATATCTTTCTTTTTTTCCTTCTGTTTTCTTTTAGCTTTCTGTGTCCTTACTTTTGTCATATGTCTCATAAATAGCATATAGCTAGATCTTATGTGGGTGGTTTCTTCATTCAGTGTGAGAATCTGTCGCTTAATTGGTGTATTTAATGCTATTTACATTTACTTTTAGTATTGATACATTGGGATTTATTTCTATTTTGTACATCCTGTTTACTGTGCTTTTTCTTTGCTGCTTCTTTCCTGCCCTCTATTGCATCACTGTGTTCTTTTATCTTCTTTGTTCCCTTTATTTACTTTTCTATCTTCTTCTATTCTGATATTGTTATTCTTAAATTTTTAACATATATTTTCATGGGGTGCCTGGGTGGCTCAGTCGGTTGAGCGTCCAGCTTCGGCTCAGATCATGATCTCACAGTTTGTGGGTTCGAGCCCCACATCAGGCTCTGTGCTGACAGCTAGCTCAGAGCCTGGAGCCTGTTTCAGATTCTGTGTCTCCCTCTCTCTCTGACCCTCCCCTGCTCACGCTGTCTCTCTCTGTCTCTCAAAAATAAATAAGAAACAAGAAAATTAAAATATACATATATATTTTTTTTCATGACAACAAATTCTAAATCTAATCAGCATCTCCTGTACCATACAGGGACCTTAGAAACGTTTAATACCCTCTCTCGCCCTGCGTGTGTGTTGTTATCCTCTGGTAGTTTATTTCCATTTTATTTCTTCATCTCTCACTCTCTCTTTTTTTTTAGTAGGCTCCACACCGAGCCTACTATCCCAAGACCAAGCCCTGAGCTAAGATCAAGAATCGGATGCTTAACCGACTGAACCACCCAGAAACTCCTATTTCTTCACCTCTAAAAGTAGTGTCATGGTGGTCATTACTTATAATTACTACTTTATACAGTCATTTCCTGCTTAGATTTACCCACACATTTAACACTTCTCATCGCTGTTTCTTATATTTTAATTCTTCCTTTTGGATTCAATTTCTTTTTTCCTGAAATTAAATTTCCTTGTTTTGTTTTTTCTTTTAGTAGTTCTCTCAGTAAAGAATCATCACTATAAGTTAACCACCTTTTCTTTAATAATGGCTTGTTCATTGCTTTCTGGTTTCTCTTGTGTTGAAAGGTCTGCCATCAGTTTAATTATCATTTCTTTTTAGATAGTACTTCCCTATAATTGGCTGTAATATTTTTATCTTTGTCTTTAGTGTTGTCCAGTTTCACTACCGTGATCTAGTGATTTAGTTTTATTTGCTCTCCTGGAATTTGTGTTGTCTTCCATTAATTCTAGAATTCTCCATGATATCTTCAAATATTCTGTGCCTTGTTCTTTTTAGTTCATTCTCCGGCGACTGCTGTTATTTGCATGTTGGGCATCCTTATGTCCCTGTGGGGACAACAGCGGGTGTCTGTCCCCTGTTGCATGACTTTGTCTTCACATTTTTATCTTTTTTGTCTCTCGGTGATGAATTTTAAATAATTTCTTCAGCTCTGTTTTTGAGTTCTTTGTTTTTATCTTCTGAGTTGTGTCTAATCTTACATTTATACCATTTAATTTTTAATTTTAATGACTTTTTCATTTTTGTCTATTTTTACTCACTTTACTTTTTTTCTTAATCTTTTGTTTTCAATTCCTCTTTTATGACTTTGTTTCAAGCACACTTACGTAATAGACTTGTTTCTAGTATCCAAAGTTCCTGGAGGTGTAGTCCTGCTGTTTTCTGTATCTTCTGATCCTCACACATAAGGACTGAATGTTTCCTTGTGTGTTCATACTTTTGGATTGTGAGCGTATCTTTAGTAGGGTTTTGTCTTTTGAATCCCAGCAGCTAGGATGGAGCATGTGTCCCTCCAGAATGGCTTTGCCATTGGCCCTGGTGGGTGTTTTGGGAATATGACAAGCTCAGAGCTAATTTTGAGTTAATGTCTTGGCTGGGGAGTTCGTGTGGGTAAGGGTAAATGTGAATGGATCTGCCTGTGGATGGGCCCTTCTCTCCAGCGGCCCCTGCAGCAGCACAGGTGCATTTTCTGGTCAGTTAGGCCCCCAGACTCACAGGCCACAGGTGCACACACACACGCTACCATCTGCTGCAGCATCTTCAGCTTACTGAGGGGCCCAGCCGCTACAGCTGCTGCGGCCCCTCCTCCCATTCATGGTGGGAATGACTTCACCCATGAGAGCCTTAAATATCTGTAGGTCCCTTTGATGCATAAAAGCCACAGCTCCTTTTTACAATAAAAATTAAAAGGATTTTAACTTTCAAGTGTTTTTTGAGAAAGGACAATTAATGCCATGAAAATCAGAACATCTAATTAAAATTTAACAACAAACCAAAGTGATTTTGATGCATAAGTTAACCCATTTACTATAGGCTGGTCATGTTTGAAATGGTGGAGCTTCTGTTGGTCTTTCAATTCCTTCCGACATTACTGTGATGGCAGAAGTGGTGTAAGTCCAGCCCCCACCAGCTGCTGAGGGAGGAGTCCATGCAGGAACTGCAGGGCCAGACCCCCACAGCCTGCCTTTTCATCTTGCTTTTGCCACAGAGGGAGCCAGTGTACTTTGCATGCTGGCTCATTTCAATTTTCTTTGCCATTTTCCTGAAGGAGGCACCATAATGGGCCCCATATTTGCATATGATTCTGACCTCCTGACCTTCTTGGTGCATTTAACCATGTCATCACAATCTAGGGCTGGGCCCGGAGACAGCTCCTACCAGGTTGGTGGGTTTGTTCTTTCAATATGGGATGCTTCACAAATTTGCAGGTCATCCTTGCACAGAAGAGCTATGCTAATCTTCTCTGTATTATTCCAATTTTTAGTATATGTGCTGCCACAGCAAGTACCCCACCAGCTTTAAACTGCACTAGTCACCCCAAACCAGACCCAGCCCCACACAACAAAGGAAGCACACACAGCATTACCCATTTGTGTTCACTCTCCTGTTCCCCAGGAAACTGCTGCGTGAAACCAAGGTCATGCTGAGGCTGGCTTGCTTCATTCCAGGCCTGGTGTTAACCCTTTACACCCAGGCTTCCAGGTTGAAAAACAGCAAGGATTCTATGGGGTTCTCAGATGTAACTTCCCACTCTGTCCTCCACCCTGCCTGGACGTTAGGATCACTCCAGTACTGAGACTGACTGCTCCCAGCTTTTTTCCCCAAGGGCAGCCACAGTGTGTCATCCTTTGTTTCTGGCCCTGGTAATTCCTCTTCCTTCCTGAGATGTTCATTTCAGCTCTGGATTTGCAAAGATGTTTGCTCCACCTTACCAAGCGTTTGTAGATATTTTTAGCATTTCCAGTATGTATAGATGATTTTCAGGTTATCTAATCCACAATATTACATTAGGAGAAAGTTTAAAACTACTCAAACAGCCTGAATTCAAATTCTGACACCCCTTTTCTTCAGTGTAATCTTTGGCAAAGTATTTGGCTGCCATGAACTTTCTCCAAGCATGATACGGGGATATTAATTCCTATCTCAAGGGGTTGTGGTGAGATTGAGTTATTGATGAAGGCAAAGTTCAAAGGCCCTACCATGGTTTCCAAAGTTCTGAGCAAGCCCCTGCCAAAGCCTTCAGCATCTTCTTGCACTTTGCAGACAAACTACTTGTTCATCCTAAATTATTGTTCTTCTATCTGGTTTCCAAGCCTTTATGCATAGTGTTCTTTTTTCCTGAACATTCTCTTCCCTTGTTCACCTTCCCCCTAACTATTGTACTAATCCTTTATCCCTCAACTTGGATATCAGCTTCTCTATCCCTGGCCATCTCCAAGCCTGGGTTAAGTCCTGTGAGAGTCCCTCGTTCTCCTATAACACTTGCATTTGCCCATCATACCACTCAACGGGCTGTTTACTTGTCTGAACATACTTTAGGGGAAGGATTTTGGCTGTTTTGCTCACTGTTGTATCCCAGCTCCGAGCCTGGCACACAGCTCAATACATGGTAGCTATTATTTTTATCAGCACCTTCATCTGTCATAATTCTCAAATGTCTGATTGTTGTATAAATAACTCTTAAGTATGCCAAGAGGCTTAGAGTTAAGTTACAAGACTGACAAGGACATGCATTGTTTCAGAGCCACATTTTAGGCCTTTGTTTTTCACTTATTCAGTCATTTATCTTTTCATACTAGGAACTAACCCAGGAGTGTGATGAAAAGAAATCCCAGTATGATAGCTGTGCAGCAGGCCTTGAAAGCAATCGGTCCAAATTAGAACAGGTAAGAAGATTGTTTTTATTTTTTAACAAGTTAGCAGAAACTGCCTGTGTTTGCATGTTTTCATTACACTGACATCAAAAGATTCCCAAATCTTACCCTCATCCTCTGAGCCTGTCTCCTAAGCTCCAGAGATCTTTATTTCTTCAGACTTGATGCACACACACTGAATTCTCCATCTGTACCACAACCACCAAGGTCAGGCCCTGCACAGGTGTCTCCTTGACACCCATAGTCACCCAGCTCTGCTCTCTTACCTCCACCCTTGCCTTCCTAAGGTTTTTTCTCTATAGAGAAGTCAAAGAAACCTGTGGAAACCTTAGGCCACCCTCCACTATCTTCCTACTTAAAATCTGACTTCCAAGCTACGGTCTGTAAGGCCTACCTGCGTCGTGAACTTCATGTCCATGTGCTGTTCTCTTCATCCATAGGGCCACAGCCATACTGGCCTTCTTGCACATTAAACAGACTAAGCTTGTTTTCACCTCACAGCTTTTGCTTGTACTGTTCTCTCTCTGGGACACTCTGCCTCCAGTTCTTTACCTTGATCTCCCCTGTTCATCATCAGGCCTCAGCCTAAATGTCACCTCCTCCTAGAGGTCTTCTCTGATCACCCTATCTAATGTTGCCCGTTGGGTCACCCTATCACATTCTACTATTACCGACTTTCCTTCATAGTACATATCCCCATCTGAAACCACTTCATTACCTGCCTCCTTGTGTATGCCTGTTTCCTCTACTTGAATCAGAGCAAAGACCTGCAGTCTTATTCACTGTTGGGTCCCCAGCCCCTAGCACAGAGTTGGGCACATGGTAGGTACTTAATAAATGAATAACTGAACCTCTAGTTTTAGAGTGATATGAGTAGTTTCTAGAAAAGATTGTAACCTAGTCTGTTATGATAAACAAAATTTTAATCACAAAAAAATAAATTACTCTGATGGTATTTTGTTGTACATTTAACGTCATCCTCTCTGTATTTGATTATTCTTTCAGTAATGTTGCCCATTTAAAATTATATATTGTAGGAAGTCAGAGGACTCCGTGAAGAATGTCTTCAGGAAGAAAGTAGATACCATTACACAAATTGCATGATTAAGGTAAAACAAAGAAAGAGGATCAAGAACTTTTCTGAGATTTTTCTGTATCAAGGACTTAACTTAAAACTTAATCTTTACACCTAGAACCTAGAAGTACAACTTCGTCGTGCTACTGATGAGATGAAGGCATATGTCTCTTCCGACCAACAAGAAAAAAGAAAGGCAATTAGGCAAGTCATTTTGTTTCTATATTGAGTTACTTAATGTTTTCACGTAAAGAAGTTTCTTTTTAACTTTACTAAATTTTGTGTTTAAATTCCAGTATAATTCTCATACAGTGTGTATTAGTTTCAGGTGTACAATATAGTGACTCAGCGATTCCTTACGTTACTCATCAGGATAATGGTACTCCTAATCCCCATCACCTGTTTCACCATCCCCCTCAGCCAGCTCGCCTCTGGGAACCCTCAGTTTGTTCTCTAGAGTTAAAAGTCTGTTTCTTGGTTTGTCTCTCTTTCTCTCTTTGTTCCTTTGTTCATTTGTTTTGTTTCTTAAATTGCACATATGAGTGAAATTACATGGTGTTTGTCTTTCTCTGACAGACTTATTTCAGTTGGCATTGTACTCTCCAGCTCCATCCATGTTGTTGCAAATGGCAAAGTTTCATTCTTTTTTATGTCATTTATGGAAGTTTTATAAATAAGGTGGAATTACTAAATTGGGGATGCTTAAATAAGCAGATACTAAGATATTATTTCGGATTAAATCTTGCTAAATATCTTCCTGATACTCCAGCCCTACTAAGTAGGACTACCTGTAATTTACTTTCTGGATCGCTTACGTTTTTTATCACGGCAAAGAAAAAAAAAAAATTTGTCACGTTTACTATTTTTAAGTGTACAATTCAGTTGCATTGATCGCATTCACAATATTATGAGCCATCTCTGCTATATAATACCAAACCTTTTCCATCACTCTAAACAGAAACTATTGTATTCATTAAACAGTAACTCCCCATTCCTCATCCCCAGGAATACATATAATTTCATAGTTTTTTATAAGCACTCAGATTGGTCTATTTTTAAAGTCCCACATGGCCTGGACTCTAGTCATCTGCCTCTCACTGTGCTGTGTGAGTGCATTTCAGCTGGAGCTGTGCGTCTACAGTGTGCCAGCCTCAGGACGAGGAAGAGTGTGTAAATATCACTAGTCCTTATATGGTGATTTTTTTGGTAATCCAAGCTTGCAGCATTCTGTAATAAATCAAATACTTCCTTAAAAAATACATTTATGGTTTAATTGCTAGCTGTGATAAAATGCAGTAATTGAACAAGCTAAGCTCTCTTTGACCCTTACCACAATTCACATGTTTCTTTTTTACCATCCAATAAGAACTCTAAGTGTAGGATTGACTTTATCCTAGATCGCAGTTGAGATTTTTAGTGGCATATACATTATTGTTTCAGAAAGGGATCTAATAAATGGAATGTCTTGCAGAATCTAATTTTTTAAATATATAATGTGCTGGAATGCAAGCTGGACTGAAAATACCCTATAAATAGAACAATGTTTTCTCTAATACTCTGACATATTACACATATTAAATGTACTTATTCACATTCTTTCATTGAGTGTAAACTTGGCTCAAATATATCTGTATGGTCAATGTTAATATTTTACAAATGTGAGAAGTTTTTATTCTTGAAAAAAGAGTTTTAAAAATTAAGTTCCATTTTTTCCAAAGTTATCAATATAAGTACTAAATATTGCCACTAAACTATTGGTTTTCTGGTGAGATACTCTTTTTTATCATTTTCAAAATCATCATAAACCTTTACCGTTAGTTTTCCCATAGAAAAAATATTTTGCCCTGACTAGAGTAGTACATAAGAATATTATAAATAAAATAGTGTTAATTTACTCTAAACTCATTGATATATGTTTATTATTATTATTATTATAGACACAATATTTTTATGATTGTCCCATTTTCTACTTTTATGATACTTTTGAATAAGGCCAATGGTCTAAGAAATTAGTATGGGGTTTTTTTTGTTTTTGTTTTTAAGTTTATTTTGAGAGAGAGAGAGAGAGAGAGAGACTGTGTGAGTAGGGGAGGGGGAGAGAGAGATAGTAAGACAGAGAATCCCAAGTAGGCTCCTCACTGTCAGTGCAGACCTGGACTTGGGGCTTGAACCCCTGAAACCATGAGATCATGACCTGAGCCAAAACCAAGAGTCAGACACTTAACCAACTAAAACCATTCAGGCACCCAGATAAATTAGCATGGTTTTGAAAGATTGCCTGCAAATTTTAATTTTATTTAAAGAGG
The DNA here is from genome assembly GCF_006229205.1 of Suricata suricatta. Classification (NCBI taxonomy): domain Eukaryota; kingdom Metazoa; phylum Chordata; class Mammalia; order Carnivora; family Herpestidae; genus Suricata; species Suricata suricatta. The sequence continues at coordinate 81,900,041 of NC_043713.1, read as the reverse complement.
CAGCATCTTTTATTTCAAAGTACTAAAGAGGAACTCATAAAAATTTTCTTACTAACCTGATTTTTCAAGTTCTAAGTTTTGTGACCTTGGGCATATCACTTCCTCATCTGTATAATAGAGAGAACAATTTACACCACAGAAGATCAAGTTAAATATAACGCATGCAGCAGTGTTTTGGAAATTATATAGCATGAGTTACTGGTGGACAAGGACTCTGTTCTGTTTTCTTCCTGAAACCCCAGGGCATGCTTGGTACATAACAGGTACTCCATAATAATTTCTTGAATAATTTCATTGAAGAAATTAAAATAATTACATATTAGTGTTATATAGTAAAAGAGCATGAGCCTTTGATTTCTTGATAAAATATAAATGGAATTCTGTGGGGCACCTGGGTGGCTCTGTTGGTTGATTTCAGCTCAGGTCATGGTCCCAGGGTCATCATGGGATAGAGCCCTGCATCAGGCTCCGCACTGAGCATGGAGCCTGCTTGGGACTCCCCACCCCTCTCTCTCAGTCTCTCTCTCACTCTCTTTTTCTCTCTCTCTCCTTCTGCTCCTCTCCTGTACTCATACTCTCTCTCTCTCTCTCTAAAAATAAAGTCTTTAAAATATATTTTTATCTAGAAATTTCATAACATATAAAAGTATATTTTATATAACAGGTATTATATAATATATACATATAATACATAAGAGTCCGAAGCTTAGCCGACTGAGCTACCCAGGCGCCCTGAGGACTCTGAGTACTTGGGAAGTCCATCCTCTCCCTTCTAGTCATGTTTACCTCCCCTGTTGCATGAATGCAAATCTTCCTTCACTTAAGCTGTTAAGAGTTTCTCTTTGTGGTTTATGATTTCTAGGATTCCCAGTTTTGTATTGTTTAACTTCTTACTACAGCATAACTTTACACAGAAACAGTCTTTTTCTGTCTAAATTTGAGGTCTGAAGTCTCTTTTTATCTTTGTCATTGGTTCCTTTGTCCTCATTTTTCCATCTTTGTCCTTAATACTTTAATACTTTTTGTCTTATGGGGTATAAAAATACAATTATTTCTTTAAAAAAGAGCCCCTCTTTTTTTAAAAAAAATACAATGTTATTTTTATTTTTATTTTTAATTGAAAATTACAGGCTTGGGGCACCTGAGTGGCTCAGTCGCTTGAGCATCCAACTTCAGCTCAGGTCATGATCTCACGTTTTGTGGGTTCAAGCTCTGCATCCAGCTCCGTGCTGACCACTAGCTCAGAGCCTGGAGTCTGCTTCAGATTCTGTGTCTCTTTCTCTCTCTGCCCCTCCCCTGTTCATGCTCTGTCTTTGTCTGTCTCTCAAAAATAAATAAATGTAAAAAAAAAAAAAAGAAAGAAAAGAAAATTACAGGCTTTTTTAGCTTATAAAAGAAATGCTTATAAAAATAAAAGTAAGCATTATGAAGTATGGTCCACAAAAACTGAAAGTTATTCACATTGCCATGCCTCAGGAATACCTACTGCTAATATTTTGGTGTATGATTACTCCATATTCTTTCCCCATGCATTTGCTAGTGTGTGTGTGTGTGTGTGTGTGTGTGTGTGTGTGTGTGTTAGCAAATGTATGGGGAAATTTTATGTATGTGTAACAAAAATAAGGTTAAACTTAAGATACAGTTTTTCTCTTAATTTTATATCTAGAGTTCTTTCACTTCAGTATTTATAGATCTACCCCTTCCTTTTTCCAGCTTTGTATTATTGCTTTGAATGGATGTACCATAATTTACTTAAAAATTCACTATCTATTGACATTTAGTTGGTTTGAAGATGTTTACTGTTACAAGCAATGGTGATATAAATAGTCTTTACATTTATCTTTCTTAAGTTATGACAGTATTTTTGTAGAATGACTTCCCAGAAGTAGAATTGCAGGGTTAGATGTTAATGTTTATTTAAAATGTGTATCCTTTCTCCTTTCTACAAACCTCTTTAAAAATAAAGTGTGACTGGGGCACTTGTCTGGCTCAGTCAGTAGAGCATGTGACTCTTGATTTCAGGGTTGTGAGTTTAAACCCCACGTTTTGTGTAAAGATTACTTAACTAAATAAAAACTTTTAAAAATTAGGACTTAGGCAGATGGGTTGCCATTGTTTTAAGTGTAAAATAGTACCTAAGTACAGAAATAGTACTCAATATTTTAGTTCTCTTAATTCCTTATGTGACGATAGGTTTTATTCCCCATAAGTTACTATTTACTAGAAGAACTGACTAAAGATGGGGAAAGAGAGTATTTGGTTTCATTCTGACTCCTCTGTCTAGTATATTTAGATAGATATGCTAATTTATAATTTAGTTGCATGATCAAATCAATGGAAATAAATTGAAACTAAGTCATTATGTTGATTTCTTAGGGAGCAGTATACAAAAAATATTGCTGAACAGGAAAACCTTGGAAAGGTAAGAATTTATTATTTATTTTTTTAAGTATGTCTAATTCAGGCTTTCACTACATGGTTTTGACACTGTCATTCTTTTTTAAAGGTTATGGTACAGTTTTCAAAGGGAAATTGGATCTTTCTAAATTTCCTACAAAGAGGAAGATTCTTTCTTAGGAATTTATGTATGTGTGTATACAAGAGTGAAGGTACATGAATTTTTGGAGAAAAACTAGTTTTATTTATTTTTATACCTAGTTTTAAATAATAAAAGAGTTTATGAGAAGGTTCTAAGAAACAAAAGTGCCATGTGCAATGAACTACAAGTTCAAATAATTCTCAGGTATCTCTTCATGAGATAAGTATATACTTATTTATTTTATTTAATAAGCACAAAGCTCATTACAATGATCCAGGCACTGGTCTGTGTCCTTTACAAATATTGATTCATTTAACATAAATAATCAAAAACCCTTACTTGTCATATTCAGCTCCCTCCCAGCCGGTCTTATGAATGCAGGAATAGGTGACTGAGTCTTGTTTTCTCAGTTCTCTGAGCCACTTGTAGTAGAAGAGGTGGTAGCTAGTAAAGACCTTGACCATCAGGACTTAAATGACTAACTCACTGATTTTTATAATTGACTTCATAAAGCAACACATGGACAGTCATTTTAAAGACACCAGCTCTGTCATTTTTTTTTTTAAGATGTATATTTTATCCGGGCGCCTGGGTGGCTCAGTCAGTTAAGCGTCTGACTTCAGCTCAGGTCATGATCTTGCAGTCCGTTGGTTTGAGCCCTGTGTCAGGCTCTGTGCTGACAGCTCTGAGCCTGGAGACTGCTTCAGATTCTATGTCTCCCTCTTTCTCTGCCCCTCCCCACTCATGCTCTATTTCTCTCTGTCTCTCCAAATAAATAAACATTAAAAAAAAAAAAGAACTATATTTTATCAGCAACTCAGTACCAGTCATCAAGTAGACTGGCTTTAGTAGGTTTGTGGTTCTGGAAAAGCCCCTTAACCACTTTGGAGTTCATTTCCTCATATTTAAACTGAAATATATAGATTGGGGTGCCATCGTGGCTCAAATAGTTGAACATCTGATTCTTGATCTTGGCGGCCCAGGTCATGATCTCATGGTTCGTGGGTTCAAGCCCCATGTTGGGCTCTGCTGCATTTTCTTTTAAAACACTGACTGGGGCGCCTGGGTGGTTCAGTCGGTTAAGCGTCCGACTTCGGCTCAGGTCATGATCTCACGGTCGTGGGTTCTAGCCCCACGTCGGTCTGGCTCTGTGCTGACAGACGAGCCTGGAGCCTGCTTCAGAATCTCTATCTCCCCCTCTCTCTGACCCTCTCCTGCTCGCATTGTCTCTCTCTGTCTCTCAAAAATAAATAAAAAACATTAAAAAATTAAAAAAAAAACACTGACTATACGTCGATGTCCAATTTCATTATTCAAATATTCTTGAGTCAGCAACCTAGAAATGACTACAACTATCTATCTAGATCTATCTACCTATATATACATGCTTGACCATTTGGAAAGTACAAATGAGAAATATGGCTTTGTTTCAGGCTTAATGCATTGTATAATTAAGCTTTTGGTCTGACTCAATATATTGGTGATGACAAAATTATTCATCCTTATTTACATATTCTGGTTTGAATTATTATTAAAAACATACTGATATTATTAAAAATATACTTATGCATTTACATAAATGCTGAATTAGCTCCCATAAACCTATAAGTAATATTCTAAATTTCAGGGGGGAAATGGTATGGAAACAATGGTATAATTCCTAAATATTCTCTTTTAAAGTATTTTTAAAAGACTTTTTTAAAAACTAAAAAACTTTAAAAAATGATTATGGAAAATTTCAAGCCTATATAAAAAGTAGAGGAAATAATGTAATGAATTCATGTGAAACCATCATAATTGGATTCATGACACATCTATAGCCCCACCTATTTCCCACCCCAAATCATTGTTAAGCAAGTCTCAGAGATCCTGTTATATTTTTTATCATATTTGTTTGTGTTGTAAAGGCCCTTTTTGAATAACCACAATACCATTATCATGCCAAAAATAATTTAACAGTAGTTGCATAATGTCAGATACTCAGTGTTCAAGCTTCACCAATTGTCTCATCATTTCTTACTGTTTATTTGTTTGAATCAGGATTCTAATAAGAGTTCATACAGTGCTATTAGTTAATATAGCTCTTAAGTCTCTTCTTCTAGGTTACTCTTTCATCTTTCTTTAAAATTTATTTGTTGGAAAATTATGGGGCGCCTGGGTGGCTCAGTCGGTTGAGCCTCCGACTGCAGCTCAGGTCAGATCTCACGTTCGTGGGTTCGAGCCCCGCGTCAGGCTCTGTGCTGACAGCTAGCTCGGAGCCTGGGGCCTGCTTCCGGTTCTGTGTCTCCTTCTCTCTCTGCCCCTCCTCCTCTCATGCTCTGTCTCTCTCTGTATCAAAAATAAATAAAACATTAAAAAAAATTTTTTTTAATAAAATTTATTTGTTGGAAAATTAAAAGAAAAAAAAACCCTAGTTATTTGTCCTAATGGGTTTCCAACATCCTGAACTTTGCTGATGACATCCCTATGGTGTCAACTAGCATGTTCTTCTGTCCCCAGTATATCCTGTGAATTGGCAGTTAGATCTAGAGGAACTCAATACTTGGGAAGTATACTTCATAGGTAGGAGTATGTATTCTTTGAGGAGGCTCTGTTTGTGTAATATAGGCAGCCAATGAAATCACTTCCTAGACCCATTCATTCATTAGGGGTTGCAAAATGCATTCTAATTATATTGTTCCTTCATTTATTGGCTGGAATAATTCTGTAAAGAGCAATTCCTTATCAACTATTTAGTTACCCTTAGATACAGCTCATATAAGAAAGGCAGAATAACTGCTTGATTTGCTTATTTACTGGTTTTCAAAATGATGAGGTTTGTTTTTTTTTTAATCATCCCTGACAAGTACCTTTATGACTCCTAGATTTAACTTATTGGAGATATTTTGGTCTATTATACTTATCATTCCTGTCAGTGCTTGAATTGCCCCATGTTAAGCCAGTAAAAGCCACTTGAAGGCAGCTCCTGAATCCTTTTGAAACAATCCTGCTAGATTTTGATGGCTTATTTTCTGGTATGATGAAATGTTCCAGGCTTATCCTGTACTTTTCCTATTCCAAATGTGGAATTGTCTATTTCTCTAAAAAGTGTTCATCTGTTCTTTCTGTATGGTTGGTGAATAAATGCCCATCATATTAATGTAAATAAAAAAAGAAAGGAAACCTTAAGCAGATTCCTCCATTTCATCAGAGAAATTGAGTTCTGTGCATCTTCTTCCCTTTATGGGATGATATGCTATACTCAAAAAGGAAAAAGAAATAATTTCATATTTGAAAGCATGTATTTGAATCAAGTTGTAAACATTCACTAGAGATTTGGGCGTTTTAGAATTTAGTATGATTGTTAATAACTAGCTTTCACCCAAACATTTCATATGTTAGGTAATATATTTTTTCATATGAAAACATTCCTCTCTTTTTTTTGTTTTAAAAAGTATGTGGATGGATGCTTTGTGTACAGACATTTTTATCAAACCTGAATCCTTTCAAAGATCCAAATATAATTGTTAAATCAGAATAAAGATTATTATTTCCCCTTCCAGTGTAGTGTTTTACTGCAAGATCTTTATGAAAAGTGATAGTAGCAATCTGACAAGTATATTTCAGCAAAAAAAGAGGAGCCATTGATTAGCTCGTCCCCCAGTTGTCAGGCTGTATCATTTAAGAAACAAAGTTCCTCAATCCTCTCATTCCTAGAGTAGACCTAAATTTTAAGGCAAATTCTGAATAAACCTAGCCTTTCAACGTGATGATAGCCTAAGCCTTCCCAACCAGCATAGACTGTACATCCATAGACCTCCTCAGTCCAACCACGTTTCTGGAATTTAACTAACCTATCATAGTGCTAAAATTCACATGACCATATACTAGAATTTGCCTTACCAAGTACTGTGGAATATTGTACTGAAGGTTATAACTCCCCGCACTCCCACTATACCACCTCCCCTTTAAAGAAAAATGGAATTTGTGACAAGTATTCTTTGTGCGTTACAACTATCAACAAAACAAATCTGTATTAAGTGGCAGTAACATTAAAAACAAATTATATACTAAGGCAGTTGTATTCATAAAGTTAAAGGTTTCAAACACACATGGTTATGAAGCACCTTAAGTTTAATATTTCTGACATAGACAATGCCCACATCCTGTCTTTGGTTCTTTAAATAACTTTTATAGGTTGTTAGGATTTTTGACAAGGAAGCTATTTCAATAATATAAGAAAATTTATAGTTAAGTAGTACTTTAATCTTAAAGTCATTCTAAGAACTCTTAAAATTCTAGGTCTGACTTACTACTTTTGTTTTCATTCATGAGGATAAAAATATTTGTCATAAGATCCTTTGTTTTTTTGTAAGTTTTTATTTAAATTCCAGTTAATTAATATATAGTGTAATATTATTTCAGGTGTACAGTATAGTGATTTAGCACTTCCGTATTACACCCAGTGCTCATCACAATCCCCATCCATCAACTATTTAACCCATCCTCTCCCACCCACCTCCCTACTAGAAACCATCAGTTTGTTCTCTATAGTTAAGAGTCTGTTTCTTGGTTTGCCTCTTTTTTTTTTTTTTTTGTAACACAGACTTAAATAGATATATTTGCATGCCATGTATTGTGTCAAAACTTTGCTGGTTATATTTAAATTATATTTTCTTAATTCTGCTTTGTTTCCTGTCGCTATTTGCTGTTAATTTTGCTTTCATTAGCAATAGTTGTGGAGGAGTCTTCAGTAAAGTATTTTGAATCTAGTCCTAGCTTAGTTTAGCCTCTTATTTGGGCAACTACCAACGACCAACCTTCTCATTTGTATCCTTACATCAACTATTAGATCACCCATATATCGAGGGAGGAGAGAATGGGGACCATTCTGTGTTACCTAGTTCTGTGTCGCTGCTTATTTTTCTGTCCTTAGTGCTATCTCACGCTCAGCGTCACGGTGTACACTGCGCTTCCTGATGTGTGCGCTTCATCTTCTGTTTTCCTCTGCTTACCTGCCTTCCATCCTTGCCCTCTTCCTTCCTTCCTCTCATTGCCTCTGACTTCCTGCTAAGTCTCCTTTCAGTCACCCTTTCTGAATTTGCCATAATATAGAACCAAAATATATTTTTACAATTTATTGAAAGCTTTTCTTATTCTTTTTTATATTGTTAGAGTCTGTGAGTAGAACAGTTTTGACAGATGGAATCATATAGTCTATCAGTAACAAAAATAAATCTGGGTTTGGGCCTATTTAATAGTGTACTTTTTAAAAAAAATCACGAAACTTTCTCCCTGAGGAATATATGCATACTAATTTGATTTATTTATACAAAGCATACACAGATTCAGGAAAGAATATAATATTTAATCATAATAACAACACATGATCATTTATCAAGTATTTCCAGATCTATTGTGTCTTATGAAAAGATAATCTTATAAGGCAGATAATTTTATAATTATCCCCTATTATTAGCCTTAATTGGCAATTGAGAAATCTGAGGTCCAGAGAAATTGTCTTACTTAGAGCTAGTTACCAAGCCAAGCTACATACTAAAGTCTTCTGACTTTCAAAATCTACACTCTTTTTACACCATGATACTATTCCACTTTCCACTTTCCTGATTCTCTTTATTCCCCCTCTGCCCTTTCTTTCTCTTTCTTTTTTTTTTTTTTTAGGGGAATTGTTGGATGATATAGTTGTTCTATTTTGAATTTTTTAATATTTATTTATTTATTTTTAAAAGAGAGGGCACAAGCCAGGGAGGTGCAGAGAGAGAGGGAGACACAGAATCTGAAGCAGGTTCAGGCTCCAAGCTGTCAGTGCAGAGCCTGATGTGGGGCTCAAACCCATGAATCATATCATGAGCTGATCTCGCTTAACCAACTGAGCCAGCCAGGTGCCAACCCACTTCTTTTATATTTTACTATTCTTTTTATCTTCAAGCTGTCCTATGTCTAGCATAAATTTAGTTAATTTTTGTCATCTTAGTTTTCAGTATTCATCTCAGGAGAACCTGATTTAATTAACTTATTCATCAGATGTTTGAAGCAGACCATAGCAATAGAAGTAAATCCCTGTAACTGAGATTAAATTATTCTTGATTTTTTTTTTTATGATAGAAACTCCGAGAAAAACAAAAAGCTGTAAGAGAAAGTCATGGTCCAAATATGAAACAAGCAAAAATGTGGCGTGATTTTGAACAATTGATGGAATGTAAGAAACAGTGCTTTCTGAAACAACAAAGCCAAACTTCCATTGGTCAGGTAATTCAGGAGGGAGGAGAGGACCGGCTGATACTCTGAATTCATGTGCCATCGTTTGGGGTTTTAGTTGATGCTACTAGATGTAAACCTAATCCCATAATGTATTTCTCTTCTTGAAAGTGATTAGTATGACATTTTGCTTTCAGATTAGCCATTCCCTATTAAGTCTTCTTGGAAGATAATATTAAGGTAGATTTAGATTTTAAAGTTTTTTAATAATAAAAACAGCTTTTATTGTTTTGCTTAGTTTAGATATCAGTGGTGTCATCTGAGTTTTATGAGACAGGAGGCTAAGTTTACTCTCTGTAAATGTAAACATATGTCCATTAAGAAGAGTGTAGTTTTTTTAAAACATAATAACCCAATGTCTTAAATTCTTCTTAATCTTTTTTTAACTTTAGAGGAATCTTTTAGGAACTAATATCTCTTGTTTTGAAGAAACATTTATCTGAAGTTCAGCAATTCCTACAGTTTCACTTCAGTTTCTCTTTCTTCTGTAAAATTCAAGAAAATTTACTATTTTGAATAATGTACTTGTTCTGTCTGTATGATTTAAAAGCAAATAAAACTTGGTGCACATATCATGGCTATTTTTTTTGAATTATATAGGTGTATCAAAATTATTTTTTAAGTATTCATTTTATAGTATTGTTTGTTTATGTGTTTGTTTCTATTTTTAAGAGAGAAAGAGAGCATGAGCAGGGGAGGGGGAGAGAGAGGGAGAGAAAATCCCAAGCAGGCTCCATGCTGTCAGTGCAGACCCCAGTCCAGGGCTCTAACTCACAAACTGTGAGATCATGACCTGAGTCAAAATCAAGAGTCCAATGCTTAACCAACTGAGCCACCCAGGCACGCCTCATTTTATTATTATTATTTATATTAAATTTAAGGATTCATTGTTATTTTCACCCAAAATCTAACATAGTATAAAAAATAATCATGGAATATAGATATTATCATGTGCTAAAAAGTTAGCATAGGATTCCAAGTGGAATCCAAGAGTCTAACGTGCTTCTAATTTCGGCTTCATTTGAACAGGGTACTTGAAGATTTCTTTAATTTTTTTCCTTAAAGAATATTACTAAATTCATATACTATCCTTAACTTCATTTCAGCTTCATTATACTTTTTAAAATGTCTTCCCTTTAGATTTGAAAACTTAGATCTCATATTGTCCATCTTGGGTTAGTTCTTTGTAGCTATCCTGAGGGTGGCGGTGAGAGGCAAAGAACATTTCAAGAAGAAAGTTGTTTCAGGGCGCCTGGGTGGCCCAGCTGGTTAAGCGTCATGGTTCATGAGTTCAAGCCCCACTTTGGGCTCTGTGCTGTCAGTGCAGAGCCTGCTTGGAATCCTCTGGCCTCCTCTCTCTGTCCCTCCCCCGCTTGCACACGCTCACACTCTCTCCCTCACAAAAATGAATCAACATTAAGTAATTTTTTTTAATGTTTTTTTTAATGTTGTTTCTACCCTATGAGAAACATACAGACTTGATTATGGCTTTGGATCCCTTTGTTTCCAAGTGTGTTCCTACTCTTAGGTTTTGTTTGAAAGCTCCTGGTCATCAGAGGAGCGCACCAGCCCCGAGATGTACTGGCAACCGTAGGAGCCGTTGCAGGAGGAGGCGGGGTCCCTCAGAGCAAGGAAGAGCCTACCGAGGAGGTGTGGGAACAAGCTCCTTTTAACACATGTCAAGTAAAAAAAAGAAGAAACATTTTAACGTTTTATGTGGTTTGAATATGGTCCTCAGCTTCCTTTAGCCTCTCATTTGGGCAAGTATCAGCTCCCAGAACACCAGCTACCATTTGTGCCTTTAAATCGACAACTTGATCCACCGGGTGCTAAAAGAGGAAAGGCTCTGTTTCAGTGTGGAAACAAACCTTTCTTAATTCAGTTACGTCAGTTTCTGAACATTGAGGCAGATGTATTGGTTCAGTATCGACTACTGGCTTGTTATTTTTAAGCCTGTAGCAAAGGATGTTCCTTTAGCCAGAGTGTGAATTCCTTTGCAAATATTTGCAAAAGACTAGATGCCCTTCACAGAAACAGCATTCATTCCCTGAAGGAAAGTCAGTGTGTAACATTATTAAGCTTGGTGATTAATTATTTTAGCCTTTGCTCTCTTTGGTACTCTTCCTTTAATTTTTCAATTGTAAATGACAGATACTCCAAGGATTGCTTATAATTCTGATTTGATTATTGCTTGTCGTCTTATTCCACACAGAAAGAGTATGTGGATTAAACATTAAGGCAGCTCCAAAATTACTTTATTAACTGAAGCAGAACATCATTATTACTTCAAGAAAAGCAAATTGAAAAAAAACCCTAAAAGTACAAAGTTATTTATAGTTTTTATGTAACATTGGACATTTAGTAATGCATCTTAATGGGATTGGTACAGTGACTTGCCACTCATTTTGTGATTTGATTGGAACATTAAAAAGCTTTGACTAGCTCTGACAGTTTCTGACGCCGCACTCACAGAAGAGCTTATTAACGTTCTTCCTTCAGGACTGATACTCTAGCTGGCTAATTGATGAGAGTGCTTAATCGTTTTGGAAAATAATCTGTCTTCCACATGATGGCCCAAATAAAGGAGAAAAATGTAGCCTGTGAAATCTGCTTTTGCGTTCATGGATTTGCTCCTCCTAGGACTCGGTGCTGCCAGCTGTTGGGTGGAACTGACTGGATAAACTGTAAATTCCGAAAGGCCACCACTTATCTTGCTTTCTGTATTAGTTCAGGAAATAATCCAACTTTAACGGTTGTCCTTTAAGAACAGTCTTATAATAGGATAGTGTCTTTTCTGTTAAAAGTCTCTTAACAACTGAATACAAGATCATGTCTTTTTCGGGTCCAGGGAGCGTACCAGAATGGTCTGAGAGCATTGTTCAAAGGCTTGTGGAACTCAAACCAGATCTTAGGAAATTACAAAACATGTAACTTTCCTCTTTACATTAAGACTTTGTATCATTTTGCTTTATTTCCATGGGCAGGAATAATAAAAGAAGCCATTTCATTAAACTATCAAATCCAAATGTATTTTCTGGCCTTATTACTTTAATATAACATATATAAATTTTCTGGAAGACCTTAAGCTCTGTGCATTTTCCAAGTATGATTATTTTTTAAAGTTTTAGGCTAACATGGTGCAGAGCGCTTTTGGTAATTGGAGTAAAATAAGAGCCTGAATATGTTGTTCCAACTAAAAATGTATAAATTTGCTGAATTCTTGAATTGAATTTGAAAATATGCAGCAATGGATACCTTGCCAAAGCTGCCTTTACAAAGGCAAAAATCAAGTTTGTGTTGAAATGACTTCGTATGAAGGAGATGTGTGTCTTCTAGAAACCTCTGTGTCATGTGCAGGCATTTTCCCTACAGTAGTGACTAATGAGCATGAATCAAAGACTTGTTTCTACAAATGGTTCTAGGCACTTACATCATTCCCCTGGTTTGGCATGAAGGAGTGTTTAGCCCTAGGGAGTGGGTAAGTAAGTAGCCTGATGATTAACTTTCATTAAACTTGGTTGTTTCAATAACTTATCCATTATTGTAGTGAAGGTAAGATCTAGCTTATGTATACAACGAACCCTTCTTTTTTAAACAGTCCGTGGCAGCCAGGAGATTTTTTTTTTAAAGGCACTTTCATTTAATATGTAATTGTTTCTCTAGCCAGGAGGAGCCAGTGGCTTTGCTCCTCCTCCCTTTCCTTTTAATAAGAAGAGTTTAATTACAGCTCTTTAGTATATGGCAGCCAGGCATGAGGCATTTTGTCTGGGAGGGATAGAGAGGGACCTTTCACAGTTATCCGTGTATTTTCAATCTTTGACTATCCCGTCTTGAGACAGTATTAAAAAGAGAAAGTTGGCTGTAACAGTCGTTTAGTCCCATCCCATCCTTGCAAAAGAAATAAACACCTAAAACACAGAATCCAAACAAGAGTTTTGTAAAAGACTTGGACAAACATGCTTTCTGCTCCCAAGCTCCCTCTCTTGGCAAACTGGAAGTACTTCCTCAGCAAACGGATAATTTCACAATTTCCTCTCTAGAATTGCTGAGAAACTTGAGTCACCAAACCTGGTTTACTGCTATGGAAATTCACTATTCAGAATTCAGGAGGAAATTAAAGATTTCTGTTTTTCAGTGAAAGTATCAGTTTCCACCTCAGCGCAGAGTGTTAACAGCAGCCTCCTGGCAGGGCTGCCGCTTAGCACTGCACGTGGTGACCTGGTCCACAGCCATAGAATCTTGGAGCTTGAAAAGAACCTCAGAATGATTCGTGCAATCATTTATTAAATCGGGACCTTCGAGAGCTCTCTCTCACCCTCTCAGCAGCTCAGAAATCAGTGCTGCGGCGCTTGCAGCAGAGACCACATTCTAGCCAGTAGAGTAACCGCAATGCGGCTCACTCCTCATGAGGGAGCCTGCTTCATTGTTAAAGAGCACCGCCTGCTTAGTTTCTTGGTTCTAAAAATGAAGCAAACTTATATGGGAAGGAAATTTTTTAAAAAACAGCAGTTAGGCAAAGCAAGATTCAACAAATTTTACTCCCTGAAGCTTTGTAACCATAATTGTGATGATGATGATGACGGATAGCAGCTAACACATTACTGAGCACTCAGTATATTCCAGATACTGTCTAAATGCTTTATGTGTATGAACGAATGTAGCTCTCACAGCAACCCTCTGAGGTAAGTACTGTCACCCCCATTTAATAGATGAGGAAACTGAGGCACAGAGAGGCTTCCACAGTATTCCACAACTAATTACTGTGGCAGAGCCAGGACCCAGAACCTGTGCTCTTCACTGTTGTGCTGTAGGCACCACAGTGTGATCCATGGATATACTGGCGGTATATATGCAGACAGGTTGATGTCCATTTCATGAACTATGTGGTGTGAAATTATAATTTTTTAAATGTGTTCACTTGGGGCGCCTGGGTGGCTCAGTCGGTTAAGCCTCCGACTTCGGCTCAGGTCAGATCTCACATTCATGGGTTCGAGCCCCGCGTCGGGCTCTGTGCTGACAGCTAGCTCAGAGCCTGGAGCCTGCTTCTGGTTCTGTGTCTCCCTCTCTGTCTCTGACCCTCCTTCTCTCATGCTCTGTCTCTCTCTGTATCAAAAATAAATAAAACATTAAAAAAAAAA
>NC_043713.1:81772221-81886006 GCF_006229205.1 Suricata suricatta | reverse complement strand
GTCGGTTAAGCCTCCGACTTCGGCTCAGGTCAGATCTCACATTCATGGGTTCGAGCCCCGCGTCGGGCTCTGTGCTGACAGCTAGCTCAGAGCCTGGAGCCTGCTTCTGGTTCTGTGTCTCCCTCTCTGTCTCTGACCCTCCTTCTCTCATGCTCTGTCTCTCTCTGTATCAAAAATAAATAAAACATTAAAAAAAAAAATTTTAAATGTGTTCACTTACCATATGCTTAAGGAAAAAAACTTTAGTAATGTATAAAAATAAACTCTACCAACCAGATGTGGGAATTATGCTAAAAACGAATGTCAAGTAAATGCAAAAAGAAACAAGTAATAGTTTTAGATATAGAACAAATGGAAACTGTGTAGGTTATAATTTAAATCTTTCTCTGTAAAAGTGTTAAAATTATATATAACTCTTGTTGCTAGCCATATAGACTCCAGTTTCCTATTTTATGAACAATGCTGCAATGAAACTTAAGAATTGAAATACAATACAATATTAAGCAAAACCACAAAATTTATTTAATTTGGTCAAATCCAAAATCCATTGAATAGCCTTATAGACATTTCTTGCATTCCTTTATGAAAATGCCAAAGCTAAACCAAAGAAATTAGCAAGATATTACTTGATTAATTGGAGAATGAAATTGTGCATTCATTCATTCATTTCATTCATTTATATATGAATATGTATTGTCTTCTGTGTGCCTGACATTGTGCTAAGTGCTAAAATATAAAATGAACATGATCTGGTTTTGGCTTTCAAAGAGCTCACAGTCTAGAAGACTCTAATATTTTGTAGCAAAAATTAAAAAATTATTTTATGAATAAAAAGAACAGGAGCTCAGAGGAAGAAGTGATCCCTTCTGACATGGGGGACTAAGGTAGGACTTGAGCTGGGCTTGTAAGGAAGAGTTAAGATTTTGATAGCTATGGGAAAGGAGGAAGACGTAAAGACATTTAAGAATATGACATGCTCAGGAAATGACTGGAAGTCTAGTAGGGCTCAGAAAGGGACCCACTAGGGAGAGGAAGGAGCTCCTATCATGTGCGAAGCCCTGGTGGTCTGTAATTTGATGTGCTGGGCACTGAGCTAAACTCTATGAAAAGGTACAGTAAATATGTCAGACACAGCCCTGTCATTAATGTGACTAACAATACATTAAACAGCAGCAAACATATCAAAACCTAATAACCAAGTGCTGCATTCTGGGGTGCTATTAAAGTTTAATCAAAATGGAGAGCTAGAGGAGTCAAATATGAGTCAAGGAGGTCCGGACAAAGAGGGAGGAATGATCAGGGCCTGGGAAGATAAGGATTTGGACAGGTGAACGGGAGAACATGAGAGGGCAGCGGGGATGAGCCCAGCGCATGCTCATTGGCCCTTTGCTGCATCCAGCTTTGTATCAAGCATATCAAGCTGGAAGAGGAATGGCCTCTCCCTTCCAGGGAACTTGAAGCCTGGTTACCAAGATGAAAAACGTAACCAACAGTTGAAGGAGTTTACAGCACTGGATTATCCAGTGGGCAAACTGATATACTCTGAACTTTGTGAAAGTGTTTGATATTTCAGAGATCAAAGAAGTTTTCATTAGAAAATTCAGAGCTATTAGGCTTCCTTACACTCTCCTCAGGGTTTAGGGTCTCTAAAAGTTTGATTCAGCTTTTTGGAAGGCGATCAAGAGTTAACAGACCTAGGACATTCAAAGGAAAAAACACTTTGGCTGGAACAATTTGGGCAGGCCGGAGAGGGAGATGCAGATACAAGTTAACTCTTCTGACCACAAGGGCAGAATGTGGCTCTGGGAGGAAGCAAGAGCTTGCAGTGAAGAGGGAGCCCTGAGAAAGGAATGCCCTGAAGTACTCGCCAGAGGAGGCCTGTGGGAATCTGGAACAAGTTGGAGGTGGAGAAGCAGTTGGAAACCAAATTGCTGAAGGTTCTGAGGTGGTGCAGTTGCGAATCCTGTCCATCGTTGGGGGTTGTTAGTGTCCCTGCTTCCCTTGGACACTTGATGAAATGAGACGCTCACTACATTATAGAAAGTGACAGTCACTACCATGGGAAACTGTTCTCATGGGCCTTTTTTTTTTTATAACAAAGAAGAGGTAATGAGCCAGTTATTTATTGCTTTGCATTTAGGGAGATATTTTTTATACTAACTCAAAGAATCAGCATTTTATTCTTTAATTCAGGTTACAACTCTATGTCATCTCTATCTTCACTTTTTTGTTCCATGTAACATTTTCAGATGTGTGAAACAGATTTGATAATTTCAAGGAATTGAGCTTAGATGCAGTATATTTAAAAGTTATACTTCTGTTGAGAGACATTTTTATAAGTTTATATGATTTTCTGTATATTAAAAAATGTGAGAAAAATTTCAGAGCTGGTGTTTAACTGCACTTGATTTCTTTTTCTTGAGAGTAGGAAAAAGAACTCATTTTTTTGTTGTTGTAATTGCCAAGTCACCAAGGAGAGCCTCCATGCTCAAAGAGACCCACTTGCTAGTGACTTGGCAGTGTCAAACAAATGTTCAACTTTTATTCTGACACTTCTTGAAGAATTTGATTGAAACTATATATGTCCAGATAACACTCAGCAAAGTGCCCTTCTTGCATTTGTTTCAAGATATATTTGGAAACAAGAGAGATGACCTTGGATGCAGCTGCTTTTCCAATTTAGGACTTCTCTCTGGGTCTACTGAATAATATTTCCCAACATTGAAAATTCAAAGGATGGAAAAAACATTTTAGTTACTATATGCCATAAGCCCTATGAAAGAGGATTTTTCCCCCAGCAATATGTTCTGCCTCTAAAAGAATGATATATTTAGACCACAAACTCTGTGTTAGCTTTCTAACTGTCTATTTCAAAATACATTTAGGAACACATTTGCTTTTCATCAGAGCACCTTTTTGTAATCTAAATTGAGCTGTCCTTGATTTTTAAAATATTTTAGCACCTAAGAAATAAAACAATATCAAGCAGTTAACCCTTCACCTTTGCTTTCTGGCATTCAAAATTTGTTTCAAAGCCAGGGTTCATTGTAACTTGATGTAAGATCTAAAACAAGACAGGGGAGGCTCTGACATCCCCGGCTAAGGTTATTGCCACCTGTCCAGATGACAGTACAAGTCCTGCTAGTCTAACCTCAAGCCCGAAAGCCAAGGCTAGCTTCCAGCTGTATCTACATTTAGCCCTGGGAGATGGATGGTTTTAACTGTCATTAAAGCGACGTTCTTTCAGTTACCATTATGCATATTTTGGAGGTTCAAGCAGTTCCATTTTTAATTTGTTGTCACAGTCAGAGGACAAGACTTAGGTAACCTGTTTGATAAAGCAATCTTACTTTTAAGCAAATGAATAACTAAGAATTATAGTCTGATCGTTGTCCTACACATATTACCAGAGACAATAACATCTTCTATTTTCATATGGTTTCCTAAGATGTTATAGTCAATCAGAGCATTTGTCGAGGTGATTTTGTTGTTAGCAACAGTCTCCAGCATACGCAGTACATGAATGCCCAGTAAAATGTGCTAACGTGCACACACACGTGCACACACACGTGCACACACACACACACGAAGACATAGAAAAACCATTTATAATACTTCAAAGGATAATTTGTTCTCCAGAATTCCTTGTTGCTTGATTTGGTATGTAATTAGTTACATCAACCATTAGCCACAGGGTGAGTGGTTTTGAACAGTCAACAGATTTTTTAAACTTATTACTTAAGATATTCTTAAAGATGACCCATCCATCAGATTACAGACTGATCTTAAATTTTTAATTGTTATAAATTATTGTCCCAGCCTTGCTTTGCAGTTTCCTAATTCAAAAACTGGTGACTTTTATCTTTAATCTGACATTTACTCCTTAATAAAAACAGATTTTCCATGGGCGAGGCTATCCTATGTACATTTCCATTATTTTATTGATGTTGAACTAAAGTAATTGCTACAGTCACTGCACTGCCCTAATTAATAAGAGTTAATAGTACCCAAACTAATAGATTTTATAGGATAAGCAATAAAGTTTGCTCCTGCTACCAGAAACTCAATCCAACTGCACAAAACTTTTGAACTGTGCTTTTTAAAGATATGACAAAGGAAAATAAGATGATCCCTACAAAATATTCCCAAGACCTGTAGTACTCAAAGAAGATTTTAGTGATGGAGAAGGCTCAGAGAAAAGGTAATTTTATTTTTAATATTACAGAGATTAAATGTGAGTTTTGCTGAATGTGCTCATAAAATATCTTTCAAATGTATGTTTTCTCACCCTTTGTCTAAAAACATACAAAACCTTCAGTTAAAAAGAATATTCCTGCCTGGTTTGTGCTTATTAAGTCTGTCGCTGTGTCTCGGGAGCCCTTTTCTCTCTGTCCAGCTCCCCTTATAGCTCAGATGCTCTTAATCCACTCAGAGCATTATTGATGTTCAGGATCATTGCTTGGGAGTTAGCATCTCGCTGTCAGCCTTCCTGACACAGGAGAGATTTCTAGCAACTACAAAGTGAATGTATTTCTCTAGATGCTTTTTATCTGCATCTTCCATAGATGGAATTTATATCCAACTGTCTGCAGATTTATATAGAATCTGGTTTACCCAAATATTTGCAGTACCATCAAATTAAGTTTATTTTCTTTTTCTTATCATGCCCAAATATCTTACCTTGATCTTTTTCTTACAAAATCCAGATGTGTTTATTTAATGAAGGCAGTCCTAATATGTTTCTAGTTCAAACTCATTTTAACCTCTAACTTTTTTTCTGTCCCTAACCCTCTCCAACTCTTTTGGTTCTCATATTTTTTTCTCCTTGTTTATGCGTATCCTTCCCATTACTATTTAAACTTTCTCAGATTGTGGGACTCCTTGGTAACTTAGTCATTTAAGCATCCAACTTTTTATTTCAGCTCAGGTCATGATCTCACAGTTTTGTGAGTTTGAGCCCCATCCCAAGGAGCCTTCTTGGGATTCTGTCTTCCTCTCTCTCTCTTGCCTTCCCCCACTTGCACTGTTTCTGTCTCTCTCAAAATAAATATGTGAAAGTTTCTCTGACTGTATCTCACACATTGTCTTTCCACTAATAAGTTCACTTTTGGAGCATCTTCCCAACAAGATTTTTTTATTGAGGTAAATTTTCTATATGACATCATAGGAGTTTCGGATGTGTACATCTATGTACATGGATGATTGTACAGCTCTCTGGACATATTAAGAAACATTGTGTGACTACACAAAAAACCACTTTAAATTGGTTAATTTTTGTGGTATGTGAATTATACCCCAATAAAACTGTTAAAAATGAAAATATAGCTCAATGTAACAGAAGTCAAATGATAAGCAATATGAGTTTCAAAAAACAAAAAGCCCTCACCTACTTCAGTCTTCTCCCTTCTCTGAGGTATTTCCAAAACTTTTGGAATATTCTTGCTGATGTTTACATTGTACACACAAATGCATATATGTATTTACAGCCTTTTAAAACTATACATGAAGAGGGTTATAGTCACTGTTGTGCAACTTGGTATTTTTTTTTTTAATGTTTAATCATTTTTGAGAGAGAGACAGAGAGACAGCATGAGTGAGAGAGCGGGGAGAGAAAGAGGAAAACACAGAATCCTAAGCAGTCTTCAGGCTCTGAGCTGTCTGCACAGAGCCCAATGCGGGGCCTAAACTCACGAACCACAGGATCATGACCTGAGCTGAAGTCAGCCGTTCAACCAACTGAGCCACCCAGGCACCCCCGCAACTTGCTTTTTTGCACCAAAAAGTAAGTAAAGTCATATGTCTGTCCTGAGTTACTCTTAACAGTTGCAAGAGGCTCTCAGCATGGAGCCACCACGCCGGTAAAGTCTATGAGCCCGAGTTTAGGCCCCACGAGCCTAAGCCCGTAATAAAGCCCTTTGCTTTTGCAGGCGTGGAAAAAAAAAAAAAAAAAAACAGTTGCAAGTATCTAATTCGTAAAACAGTGTTCCACTACATGCATGTAGCATGATTTAATTAACACGCTCCTGATTGAACATCCCTCTACATGTGTCTTGCACTCTGATGCAAGTTTATCTGTCAGGAAAAAAAAAAAAAAGAAGTAGCATTATTGTATTCAGAGGTAAGTGCGTTTAAGATTTTGATCAATAGGTATTGCCAGATTACTCTCTAAAAAACTGGTGATAATTTGTAATCCCATCAGTTGTGTATGATAGAGCCCAGTTTGCCGTTCTGTTGCCTCAGCTAGGTATACTAGCTTTATAACATCTTTGTCAGTATGGTAAGTCGAAAGAATTAATTTGTATTTTTAGAATTATGAGTGAGGTTGACTTTTCATGGCCTGTTTTTAATTGATCATGTGGTATTTTTTCTAACTGAAAAATCTACAATGTAAGTTGTAAAAATTTTGAAAACTACAGAAGATAATTAAAGTCACGTGTAATCCCATGACCCGGAGATTATCACCATTTACAATTTTACTTCTGGCCTCCTTTCTATGAAATTTATCTTTCGATTATTTTTAGCAGATAATGAGGGTTGGTAAAGGAGGTTGTTTTATATTTAAAATTTGCAGTTAATGGGGCATCTGAGTGGCTCAGTCTGTTAGGCTTCTGACCCTTGATCTCAGCTCGGGTGTTGATGTCAGGGTCATGAGTTCAAGCCCTGCGTTACTACTATTTAAAAAAAAATGCAGTTTACAAAATGAGGTTATAATTCAGCTACTTAGACTATTGCTTCGAGCTCTTTTAATCAAGGTGCTATATAAATATTCATTGGACTGAGCTCTCTTGTGCCAAGCTTTTGGGATCAGCTAGTGGAAAAATCATTAGCATTCTTTCCTTGACACTGTACTGTCACTACCAGGGCTTAAACTGGATGAGATTTCCTGGGAGCCAGCGGGTCTCTTAGTAAAGGAGGCAGCTCTATAATCCTTTAATGGCATGGAAGATACAGGAATCCTGTACCCTAAAAGACAAACACACATTTTATAATATGTGTTTATGTGTGTGCCCCATATATATATATAATCATTATTCTCACTCACACATGTAAAACAGAAGATATTAGTGAGGCAGGATAGGAGCCAGGATGCAGAAAGGGTGGTGGACACCTGGGGAACAGTAAAATGATTAGCACACAGGGTAAGCCATTCAAAGACAGGTCCAGTATGGTAATCATGTTTCCTTATCTCATCCGTCCTTTGGACTTGAAGAGCATGGAATGCAGGATTGGTTTCTGTTCACAGTTGTATTTCCTATGCCGAGTTAGGATGCAGGCAACTTTGATCAGTGAAGAATGAATGAATGAAAAGTGAATGAATGTGACCTTGAATAAATCACTTAATTGCTTTGGACTTCAATTTCTCTCTCTGACAACTTCAAAGAATTACTGAAAGGATAAAAGAAGGGAAATGTATGAAGGTGGTGCGTGAGGCTGAGAGTCAGCTCCAAGCTGACTGTGTCTCCTCCTTACAGAGCTGAATCCAGATGCCATTCAGGCCCTAATCAAGGAGGCTCTACTGTAGCAACTGTCTGCGTATCATTTTCCTGGTTAACCAGAGAATAAAGTAAATACAATGCAGCTTTCTAAATAGAAGTAATTGCCAGTATGGCCTGGAGACTTTGTCATCCTAACCACTGCCTCATTCTCATTATTCAAGGGTTTCTTATGGGCCACCTGGGTGGCTCAGTAGGTTAAGCATCAGACTTCAGCTCAGGTCACATTCTCAGTTTGTGGGTTTGAGCCCCACATCAGACTCTGTGCTGACAGCTCAGAGCGTGGAGGCTGCTTCAAATTCTGTGTCTCCTTCTCTCTCTGCCCTTCTGCTCATGCTCCATGTGTCAAAAGTAAATAAACATTAAAAAAATTTTTTTAGAGGTATCATTAAATCTAGTACCAGAAGTCCCATCAGGCTTGGGGTAAAGTTATAGAAAATGGATGTTACTGTGCCTTTAACATGCTTAGAAATGCACCTAGTGATTATTGTTTAAAAGCAGAGATGATAACTCAGGAAGGCACATGCTATATGTTTAGAATAGTAGCTATTCTCAGATTTGACCTGTTGTACATGATTATAAATGAACGCCTGTCCTTTTTAGTTTATCTTGTATCAAATTGTCAGAGACCCGTTCCAAGCAATGATTACATTTTGGAGTAGTATAAAGAAATAAAAAAACTCTATGAAAGATTTTGTGATTTACTCAAGATATATTCCATGACTTTTTAAGTTGGTTGAAAGAGAAAACTGGTATGTTGTAAAACCAGTTAAAATAAGAATAAACTTGGAAATATTAAAGAGCATCAGCTCATAGCCCTTAGGGAAGATAACTAATGGCCCAGGCCCTAAAATTCGGATTTTTTAGAATTAAAGTGTTACAAAAACTTGATAGTAATAGAAATATTTCTCAGCCAGTCCACCTTAATGAAATGCCATAAAAATAATAGACTAGCACATAAAAATTTTTTTTCTTTTTGTAACCAAAAGCATTGCATAATCAGGCAGGAACCAGGAAGTAAAAATAATCACAAAACTAAACCAAACGATCTGTTTTTATTACTCAGGAGTAAAAAGTGAAGATAAATACAACCAGCAAGTCCCTTTATCAAATATGAAAACTCTTTCCTTGTCAGTCATTCCTCAATAGAATGAAAATGAAATTTTTATCAAGGCTTTTAAACTCAACACTGTCTTTTAAAAACTGTTTTTAATTATGGTTAAAAAAAAAAAAACAACAAAAACACATACCCTAAAATTTACCATATTAATCATCTCTGAATGCTCGGTAAGTGTTACCTGTATTCCCATTGTTACAGTATTGGTATATTCATACTGTACAGTCGACCTGCAGAAGGTTTTCATGTCACAAAACTGAAAACATTATAAACAACTATACCCATTAATCAGCTCTCCATTCCCCTTCCCCATGGCAACTGCCATGCCACCTTCTGGCTGTGAGTCTGACTGCTCCAGGACCTCGTGTAAGTGGAATTCTGCAGTATTTATCTTCTTGTGGCTGTTTATTTCACTGATCATGAAGTCCTCAAGGTTCACCCACACTGTAGCATGTGTCAGGATTTCCTTAAAGACCCACCTCTGTCCT
Organism: Suricata suricatta; assembly: GCF_006229205.1. Lineage (NCBI taxonomy): Eukaryota > Metazoa > Chordata > Mammalia > Carnivora > Herpestidae > Suricata > Suricata suricatta. The sequence goes on along the minus strand of NC_043713.1, from coordinate 81,876,908 downwards.
TTTTAATATCATTTTTGTGGCACAGTCTATTCTACCCTTAAACATCTTTGCAGATACTGTCTATTTTAATGTTCCAGAGCATAACCAAATTTAGAATGAGAAGTCGATTGCCCATTTGACCTTCCAAATAATTAGAAAGTGATTAAACCCTGTAGGACTTCCCCAGTGTGAGAAAAGCTGTTTGATGCTAAATTAGTAATCAAGACCCTGAAGATCTTTTGCAAGAAGGTTTGTATTTGGGTTTTTTTTGTTGTTGTTCTAAAAATGCATTTGACCTAGTACTTTTTTTTTGAAGTATCTGCCAATATATCTCTGTTGCTGTGTTATTTTTTTCCTTCAAGCCTGCAGACATTCTTTCCAACTTCTTCAGATCGAGTTAGCTGTGTTCATGTTTGTGAAGAACCCTCCTCCCCTGTTCTGTCATTGCAACCCTTTGTTAAGAGAATGCAATCACCAACGGGAGACATTGTTAGGTCACAGAACTGAACAGGAGTATGTTTTAAAAACAAACAGAGCTCATTCATTTTGTCTTCCTTAATTCCTACCTTAATTTGTTTGTCTTTTTGTTTTTTTTAGAAAATGTTTGTTTAGGGGCGCCTGGGTGGCTCAGTCGGTTAAGCATCCGACTTCGGCTCAGGTCATGACCTCACGGTTTGTGAGTTCAAGCCCCGCATTGGGCTCTTTGCTGACAGCTCACAGCCTGGAGCCTGCTTCAGATTCTGTATCTCCCTCTTCTCTCTGTCCCTCCCCTACTCACACTATCTCTCTCTCAAAAATAAGTAAACATTAAAAAAAATTTTTAATGTTCATTTTTGTAAGAGAGAGAGAAACAGGTGCAAGTGGAGGAGGGGCAGAGAGAAAGGGAGAGAGAGAATTCCCAAGCAGGCTCTGTGCTCTCAACACAAGAACTGTGAGATCATGACCTGAGCCAAAATCATGAGTCGGATACCTAACCAACTGAGACACCCAGGCAATCAATCTCCTACCTTAATTTTTTTTAATGTTTTTAATTTATTTTTGAGAGACAGAGAGAGCGTGAGCAGGGGAGGGTCAGAGAGAGGGAGGTACAGAATCCAAAGCAGGCTCCAGGCTCTAAACTAGCTGTCCACACAGAGCCCGATGCAGGGCTCGAACCCACCAACCATGAGATCATGACCTGAATCCAAGCTGGATGCTTAACCGACTGAGCCACCCAGGCGCCCTCCTACCTTAATTTTTTAACAGCTTTGTTGAGCTATGATTCATATACCATACACTTCACTCATTTAAAAATTCAATGGTTTTTAGTATATTCCCAGAGTTCACAACCATCACTACTTCCCTTTGAGAACATTTCACCACCCCCTTAGGAAACCCTGTGCCCATTAGCCATCACTCCCCATTTCCCCCAGATCCCCCAGCGCTAGGCAACAACTAATCTGTACTCTATAGATTTATCTATTCTGAATTTCATGTAAATGGAACCATACACTATGTATGGCTTCTTAGCATAATGTTTTCATGGTCATCCATGTTATAGGATATTATCACTTATACCTTTTTTTTTGATTGTGGAAAAGTAAAACTTACCATCTTAACCATTTTTAAGGGTACATTTCAGTATTTTAAGTACATTCACATTGTTGTGCAGCCAATTTCCAGAACTCTTCATCTTGCAAAACTGAACTGTTTCCATTAACCGTTTCCTGTTCTCCCTTTTTCTCAGCCTCTGGTAAGCATGACTCTACTTTGTCTCTATGAATTTGATTCAGGTACCTTATATAAGTGGGATCATACAGTCCTTTTGTGACTGGTTTGTTTCATTTACCACAATATCCTCAAGAACCTTGTCATTCCTGTGGGAGCATGTGTCAGAATTTCCTTCCTGCTTCGTTCCTTTTTATGACTGAATAGTATTCCATTGTATGGATATACTTAATACACGTTGTTTATCCATTCACTAGTTGATAGGCATTTGGGTTATTTCCACTTTTGGGTTATTATGAATACTGCCACTGTGAACATGCATATACAGGTTTGTGTATAGACATGTTTTCAGCTCTCTGGGGCATCTACCTTGGAGTAGAATTGCTGAGTCATATGGAAACCCTATGTTTAACTTTTTGCGGAGCTGAACAACTTTTTTCAAATCAACTGCATCGTTTTACACCAGCAAAACAGAGAGGCTCCAGTGTATCCACATCCTCACCAAGGGTATTGGGGGAAAGAATGTTGTTATTGCCCACCCTTTTCATCATAGCCAACCTAATAAGTGTGAAGTAGTATCTCATTGTGGTGGTGTTTGCATTTGCTTGTGGCTAATTTTCCATGTGTTTATTGGCCATTTGCATATCTTCTTTGGATAAATCTCTTCATATCCTTTGTCCATTTTTTAATTGTCTTGTTATTGTTGAGTTGTAAGACTTATTCATCTGTTCTGACTACAAGTCCCTTGTTAGACATATGACTTACAAATATTTTCTCCTCTGCAGTGGGCTGCCTTTCTCACTTTCTTGATGGTACCTTCTGAAGGTTTTTAATTTCAATGAAGTCCAATTATCTATTTCTTCTTTTGACACTTGTATTTTTGGTGTTGTATCTAAGAAGATTTTGCCTTCTTAGGTACAAAGGTTAGGGCGCCTGGCAGACTTACTTGGTAGAACATGTGACTCTTGATCTCAGGGTTGTCAGTTTGAGCCCCATGTTGGGTATAGAGATTACTAAAAAAAGAAACTTTTTTTTTTAAAGGCACAAAGATTTACTCCTGTTCTAAGAATTTTTAGTAGTTTTTGCTCTTCTCTTTAAGTCTATGATTCATGTTTGGTTAAGTTTTGTATATGCTGTAAGGAAGAGATCCAACTTCATAATTCTGTGTGTGTGTACCCATTTGTCCCAGCACCATTTGTGGAAAGATTATTCATTCCCCCACCCTCCCATTAAATTGTCTTAGGTACCCTCGTTGAAAAAAACTGTGACAGTTTATTTCTAGATTTTCAATTCTATTCCGTTGGTCTATCTTCTAACTTTGTTTTTCCTTTTCAGGATTGTTTCAGCCGTAACCAAAAGATGACTTTCAGCTTTTTATCATGTACTGAGTTGAGAGAAGGAGATCTAGGTAAGGTAGGTTGAATGAAGAGTTCTGCACTGTCTGTATGAAGTTGGAGGTGCCTACAGGACACACAAGGGGAACTGTCCCGCGTGAAGTACATTTAGGAGTTTGGAGTTTCAAGGAGAGAACAGAGCTGGGGATAAAGATCATCAAGATGTGACAATCAAGAGCACGTAGGTCCCCTCACCCTTCCCATCTGTTGCCCCATCCCTCTGTGCTCTCTTGGGTTCCCCCACAACTTCTCAAAGTTACTTCCTCGAAGCTTCCTAGGTGCTCCAGATCAGAGAGACTACCCCATGCTGTCATGCCTTTCCATTATGGAACTGACTATACCAAGGCTGAAAAACCTTTACCGCTCAACCTTTCAGTTCTTCCTTTTTGTTTATAAATTAACTATGCAGTCATCCAGGGAAGCCAGAAGGGATGAGTAGGTTTAGGGGAGGGGCTCTTTGGAAACAGGCATTTATGAAGCTGGTTCAGATTTGGATTGGCCCTGAATTCATTGCTAAGTGGGAGGGATGGTGGAGCCTGAGGAGAGAGTGGAGCGGGGAGTCACTGGAGCATACAGGAGGGTTTACTACTACTAGTGCACCATGGCGTTTCAGCTCAGCTCAAGAGGAGTTTTGGTATCTTTTGGGGGGCTACTATACATAGCTTAAGAGAGAAAGATGTCACAAGGGAAGGCCAGGAAAGGCCTTCCCAAGGAAATCAATACCTTGCTGTGATCATCACTTTACAGAATCTGATTAAACATTTTGCAGATCTCAGAGGGTGGCAGTGGGTGCACAACACTGCGAACGTACTTAATGCCACTGCACTTACACTGAAAAATGGGTAAAATGGTGAACTTTATGTTCTGCATATTTTACCACTCTTAAAAAAATGTTTTGCAGATCTAGAAACTGGATCCCAGGGCTTGAAATGTTTCTGTCTAGTCCCTAAGATACTTCTTTTCGTGTTACTAAAAGGTGGGAGACAGTTGGTACTCATAAGCTCTTACACAAAGCCTGGAAAGTAGCTGCAGACTCTTAAGATGTTTTTACTTCCAAGTATGTAAGTACAGTTCTGTGGTGGCTGGGAAACTGACCAGGACTCTGTGTCCCTGTCCTTGCCTGTGTAATGCTGTATAAATACTGTCACATTTGTGTCATGGAGGGGATCTCCTTTGGTCAATACCCTGCGGGCCATCCCTGTGTTTGTTGTTAGACAGGATGGAGTCTATAAGTAGAGGGTAACTGAGCAAGGGCAGTTTCCTTGGGTTGTCCATGGTGGAGAGGCCCCAGGTACAAGGAGACTGAAGGATGGGTAGAAGCTAGCCCACAACTGGAAGTTCATGGTTACCCCAGCTACAGACCTCTTATGGTATGTCTGTCTTTAAGTGGCAGACCTTAGTATTTTTAGATTCTCAGTAGTTTTCTTCTCGGAAGGTAACCTTATAAAGAGTTTCTGGGGGCTTCTCCTATCTGACCCTTCACCCCGGGGCCCCGTCTTCCCTTCCCATTTCTCCTTCACCAGTAAAGCGCATTCCTCCATCCTGCCATGCCTGTGCCTGAGCATCTCTAGCCCGAGGGAAGGCGACTTGGGGGGCATTGGTTATTTTTAGTTTAGGACTAGTCTAAGGTTGAGACATTGTCAACCAAACCCAAACCTGAGCCCACTGATGTCTCAGATTTTAAGAAGCACTAACCAGTCTTGCCAAGCGCCGTGTTCACCAGCCCTTTCTTTCACTTGTCTTGACATCATTGGACCCCCCCCACGGTGTGGTTTATCACCTGCCTCCATTCAGATTTTCTTTTTCAGATGTGGAATGTTTCACAAATTTGCATGTTGTTCTTGTAGGAGCCACGCTAATCTTCTCTGTATTGCTCCAGGTCTAATCTGTGCACTGCTGCTGCAGCGAGCACCCTCCATTCAGATTCTGAGGATCGTATGACTTTGTCTCTGTCAACTGTCATTTTCTGCCTCCTACCTGACATGACACTGGGCCCACGTGGTGGCTCTGCCCAGTCTGGGCCCTTAGGGAGGGCATCTAACAAGATCAGCTTAATTTCTACATCCACTTTTACAGGACAACCTCATTCAGTGTCCATTACACTTTTTTAAAAAATACTTATTTATTTTGGGGAGAGCGCAAACAGAGGAGGGGCTGAGAGAGAGAGGGAAAGAGGATCCGAACCAGCTCTCCACTCACCAGCTGACAGCAGTGAACCCGATATGGGGCTCGAACTCACAAACAACCAACTGAGCCACCTATGCACCCCTATTACACTTATAAAATGCTTAAACCAAATCACTCCAGTCTCTTTTCTTTATACCTTTATACCTCGGCCTTCATGCTGAGCTGTGGGGTTTCCACACTTCTGGCCACAAAGCCTCAACACTGTTTGGTGTAAGCCAGCTTAGTGCCCTTGCAGTGTGTCTGGGGAATCTATTAACTTTGCCCCTAAAGTTAGACTCCATGCTCTCTCAGAAAAATGGTAGAGGGAGAGAGAAGAGGAGGGATTGTCCAAAGATAAGCTAGGAAATATTGGTACCATCGCTAGGAAAAATGAAAGCTCTTTGTGGCTTTACTTATGCAAGATGCAAGGTAAAGTGCAAATACCTTGACCTGGCAGTTTGTTCTGTACCCATGACTACCTTCCAAATTCACACAAACACACACACACACACACACACACACACACACACACACAGACCCCACCACCACCACCAGACACTGAGTAATTCAAAGCTCTGGCCTGGAAAATCTTGCCCCTAGGGTGTCAGTTAGTCCCCTAGTGATGACAGGTTTAATGGTTCTGTATCTCTGAATTCCACAGGGACCACCTACCCAGAGGCTACACCCTCCGGACCTGGTTAGGCAGGGCCTGAGACTCCGCATAGAATATGAGAGCAGGGCAGGTCGAGGGATGGGGGTGGGGTGGGGGCTGTGCTCTGGTGTGGGTGAGTTGCTCTGAGTTGCTGTGTGACTGCATCCATGTTGCTTACCTTCTCTGTAATTCAGGGTCCGAGGTGATAAAATGGGACTAATGGTTCTTGTCTCATAGAGATATTTTGAGACAGAGTAAACCATGGTCTTCGAGAGCCTATACTTCTAAGTACTCAAGGAATGAGAGAAGCCCTGTGTTTTTCTCTTCTTTGGTTATGGGCAGGGGGGTTCCTGGGCTCTCTTATACAAGCCCTCAGAAGACATCTAATCAGAGAGTAAGGCTGGAAAAAAAAAAACACAAACCTGCTCACAAAAGAAGAGCCTTGGGCACCTGGGTGGCTCAGTCAGTTGAGCTTCTGGCTCTTGGTTTCAGCTCAGGTCATGATCTCACGGTTCATGCGTTCAAGGCCTGCATTGGGCTCCACACTGACAGTGCAGAGCCTGGTTGGGAATCTCTCTCTCTCCTTCTCTCTCTCTCCACCCCCTTTCTCCTTTCTCTCAAAGGAAAGAAACTTAAAGGAAGAAGAGGAAGAAGAAGAAAGAAGAAGAAGAAGAAGTGAGGGAGAAGGAGAGGGGGAGGAGGAGGAGGAGGAGAGCCTTGATATCTTAAGTGTTTCCTTCCAGACAGAACTCCAGGAGATTCTTTGGTAAGTTTCTAGCCAGCAACCTGGAATAGGGGATAGAGATGCTTTACTTTTCTTTCTTCCAGTTTCCCTTTCTGGTCTGATCTCTCTTCAACTGACACTGGTTGGGGTGGGGCCACAGGTTGTGGTAGAAAACAATGTCCCAGATGCTCAGGGCTTTCTATAGGGTGATACTTGTGGGGGAGGCAGGGAGAGGAACAAACAGCCTTTTTAGTGATTTGTGTGTGTCTGATTGTTCGTTCAATCAGCCCGGCTGCTTCAATGCCCTCTGTGGTCCTGTCACCCGTGGTAAGGTGCATGTGGAGGGAGGCGCTGTGGCCTTCCAGTTACCGGCCTGCAGCCCTAGAGCCCTGGGCCCAAGAACCAACCATAGCTTCTCGCCCTGATGAAAGATCCCTGGGTCCTCGGATGCCATCTCAGCCTCCTATTGTAGCTGTAACAAATTAGCACACACCTAAAACAACACAAATTTCTGGAGGTCAGAAACCAAGGTGTCAGCAAGGCTGTGCTCCTTCTCGAGGCCCCCCGGGGGAGAATCCAACTCAGTGCCGGGCTTCTGAGGCCACCACGCTCGTTGGCTCGGCTCGTGGCCCCTTCTCTGTCTTCCAGGTGAGCCCTTCTAGCCTCGGTAATACTTCTCTCTAGCTTACCCTCCTGCCTGCTTGTGCTGAGGGCCCTGTGATTAAGTTGGGCCTCACCCTCTCCTTTACTGGGTTTCTCTGGACCTCAGGGCTGGGTGGGAGCCAGTAGGGAAGTATGCTGATTAGAGCCTCAGGAACTTTCCTCAGGACCAAGGCACCTGGCTATTACAAGCCAGTTGAGGCCCCTCCCACCATGGTCTCCAATGATGACCATGGAACGAACTAAGAGTCTGGGAAGAACAAGAAGAGGGACCCAATATGTCTGATTATAAGAATCTGGATGAAGAAGGCTGAAAGCAGGCAAGGCGGTTGCTGCCACTTAAGGGCGCCCTGGTCGACAGCATCCTCCTTCCCCCTGATTTTGGAATCACTTCACCTGAGCACGACCTTGTTTTCCAGCCCTTAAGGCCTTTATTTTCGGTTTGGGGTATTTTCTATTGTTTGAAGGTTGCCTTGCAACCCATTTGCCTGGAGGGTTTAAACAATACAGAGTTTCTGAGCTGAGCAACAACAGTGGCCAAGAGAGACCGAATATAAACTTTTAAGTCTATTTTCTCAGAGTTTGTACATCAGCAATGGCTTTACACAGAAGAACTCACCACACCCCACCCCCCACCCCCACCCCCGCTTGCCAGTCCCTGGGGGAGGGGGAAAGGGTGGCTGGTGGAGAACATTCTGTGTTCCCTTATCTTTCCTACTGGTGGAAGGGGATAAGCACCAGAATAGGAAAACAAATATCTGGCTATTAATATACCCTAAGTCCTCTAGCACATGGATTGGATTTGTTTATTTGTGAAAGAGAAGGATGCTTCGCTCTGCCCGCAGGCCAGCTGGAAGGGAAGGCAGGCACAGTGCCCTCCATAAGGTGAAGGGGAAAGGGGACCAGCGCCGAACTTCCGACTTTAAAGAGAAAAGCCTCAGACTTTTCTCAAGAGAAGTTGCTTTTCTGGCTCAACCTGCCTCAAGCCCCAGCAGTGTCTTTGAAGGGGGAAATTAACAAAGAAAGAAAGAAAAGAAAAAGAAGGATTTACCACAAAAGGGCTGGGGAGTGCCCCCACCTCGCCCACCAGACACGTGTGTGTCACCCTCCTTGTGACCAACCTGGGGAGCCAGAGGTCTGGAGAACCTTGCCAGAAGGAAGGACATACAGGTTCCTCGGGTGGACCACTCAACGGGCAGTGAGGGAGGCAGAAACAGGAGCATTGCCCCCCCCACCCCTCAGAGGACAAGCCCTTAAAGAGGAAGGCAGCCCTGCTGAGCTCAGATTTAGGGGCTCCTGTCCTCCAATATGCTCCCTTGGGGCTCTTCGTGGTCTGAAGAAAGCACTGTCCCAGAGTAGACAGAGCTTTCTGGAGGGGCAGGTGGTTAATTAATTATAAACTCGCTAGCTGGGAAAAAGCCAGAAGAGGGAAGAGCTTTCTCCTGGGGACAGGAACACACACACACACACACACACACACACACACCTATGAGCCCCATACCTGCCGTGTCTTGAGCAAGTTTCCCAGTGCCCTTCGACCGCCTGAAGAGGTCTCTGCTTGCCACCCACAAGGGTCAGGCCTTCTCAAGTTCCCGGGAACATTTTGATGAGCCAGGAGTCCTAGGCACACACGGAGAAGAGGAGGCCAGTACTGGCAGGGGCCTGTCCTCTCCAAGAGCAAACAGGGACAAAGGTCGGTGTACTTAGGGCTGCCTCTCCCAGCCTGCCTGCCTCCCTCCCTGCCAGGCCAGATGCCCCAGGTTGTCCCAGCGTTGCTACACGATGCAGGAATCTGTCATCTCTGAGCCTGCTGGGTCACCCATTACCCCAGATCCGATTCCCAGGCAGGGGAGGTTAGGACACCTGAGCAGAAACAAAGGCTTTGGCAACTCAAGGGCTTTCAAACAGAAATGCTGTCGTGTCTTTACCTGTTCGGTTGGGAGCCAGATGTGTTCCATGTTATGATGCCATCATGGAAATATGTACGAAAGGAAGCATTTGTAAGCTACTTCTCCTGCCTTTCTGGAAAAGGGGGCTCTCTGAGTGAACCGCAGCTCTTCAGACACTCAGAATTTACACAAACTTTCTCTGTGATGATTTCTTATGCCATCTTCCACTGCTACCCCCGAGTGTTTGAATTTGTCTTCGCTCCAGCGGGTCTAGCTAGGTATCCGTTGGGCTGCTCGGTGAGAATTTAAACAACTTGGAGGCCACAGAGGTTGCCAGGCATAAACCCGTCTGGCACAGATTTGGCATGAGAGCGAGCAGGAGAAAGAAGCTTGGTGTTTTGTGAAATCTTTAAGCTCCAGCCCACAGCCCTTCTTGGTTTGGATTAGAATTAGAAGTGGTGTTTGTTTGGGGCACCTGGGTGGCTCTGTTTGTTAAGCATTCGACTTTGGCTCAGGTCATGATCTCAGGTTTTGTGGGTCCAAGCCCCATGTGGGCCCTATGCTGACAGCTAGGAGTCTGGAGTCTGCCTTGGATTCTGTGTTTCCCATTCTCTCTGCCCCTCCCCTGCTCTCTCTCTCTCTCTCTCTCTCAAAAGTAAATAAACATTAAAAAAAAACTTTTTTAAGTGGTGTTTGTTCTCCTCTTCAGCCAACGGAATGATGACATAGAATGCATCAAGGTACTACTGTGCTAAGCACCCTAACTGAATTATCCATCTCATTTTCCACCTCGAACCTGTGAGGTAGCTCCAGCAAACTGGCGGTGACCTGCCGTATTCATCTGCGAGTCTGACTTGCTTAGCTCCCGGTTCTGAGCCAGAGGAACAAGAAATTGACAAGTTTTTTTTTTTTAATGTTTGTTTATTTTTGAGAGAGAGAGAGCAAGTGAGGTTAAGGGGGAGGGACAGAGAGAGAGGGAGACACAGAATCTAAAGTGGGCTCCAGGCTCTGAGCTGTCAGCACAGAGCCTGACGCAAGGCTTGAACCCTCGGACCATGAGATCATGACCTGAGCAGAAGTCCGATGCTTAACCGACTGAGCCACCCAGGCGCCCCAATAGACAAGTATTTCTGAGGGCTGCTGTGTGGACAGGTTTCTTAGAAGCGAGGGCCCTCGTGATTTATATTCCACGGGGCCATCTGAGGAAGTTGTTTAGCTTCTGAGGTGATAGATGAGGGCAGAGTGTGGGTTGAAGGGTAAGTCAGGACAGTGTTTCTCCTCTGGTCCCCATCAGGGACTCCACAGGCCGACTTCTGGGCTATGTTTATGTCATTATTTTTAAGGCACCAACACCAGCTCAGCAGCTTAAGCTTTCTCTTCCTTTAGCCATCCTCCATGAGGAAAGAAGCCAAGAGAGAGTTTCCCCAACCATTTCCCTCAGCGCAACTGATCCCAACTTGAAACCTAAGACCTGTAACGCTGCGGCCCAACTGAAGCCTGGCTAAGCCCCTTGTCTTTAGCCGCAGCGGGAAGCCATTCCATGCTCTAAGTATCAAGAACCGTCTCTGGGCCCAGGGAGCTCTGCTTCCACGGTTTGACCTCAGGGTGTTAGCTGGCTGGTGAAGCCCTGTCAGTAGTAATCCTGTAGATGGGGACTGGGGGCAATAGTTTACTGGAAAAGACGGGGGAGCATGCCTAGGATTTGCATATTGCATTTGGGGCCTTTTCTTGGAAAGTAGTCTCTCTGGAAAAGGAAGGCGGTAAAGAAGTTCCTACAGCATTGAAAGAGCTCCCTCCATTTGTTTCTCTGAGGGGAACGGTGGTCCAGTGCCCTGCCCTGCCCCGCCCCCCACAACTGGGATTCCTGCTCTGGCCTCCAGATCCATTCCCCGTCCTTTGTCCTGGCTGATGGAACTCTTCTATGGATGGGCGATATTGGTAGTGAACCCCCCGCTCTCTTGGCCACCCTCAGGTCCCAGAACCCTCCAATCCGATGCTCCAGCTTGAGGCCCAGACTCTGGCTCCGTCCTGCCAGGCTCCGTCTGTCACACAGGCTGCACACATCAGCTTTGCTCCGCTCTGCGTTTCTGAATTACCCTCCCGGTGTCCTGATATCCCCTGGTTAGTAAGCAGCTCACATACAGACACCACGGACTGCTGGGAGAGGGGGAGAAGAGCTGAGGTTCTCTGAATGCAGGCCGGGAAGTCTTGGACGTGCCCCAGGAACTTGGTGGCTCTTTCTCTGCCCTTCAGTAGCCTTCTGCACGGGATATAGAAGGGAGAGAAGCCCAAAATGCCTCATCTAAAGCTGTAGTGGACCATGAGGCAATGAGGTATTTATTAATCAGTGAGAGACTCTTGCTGGGGCCCGAGGGCCCTTCCTGGACGATGCTAGTCCTCTCTAGAAGAGAATAAATTTCTACCCTTTATTCTTTCAAACCTATTTCCAGACGGGCGTTAGGTCCCTGTTAATTAAAGCACTAGTCGTCCACTTCCCCCTCTTGTCTGAGCTGCCCAGATGGCATTCTTCCCACCAGCCACCCCCCATCTCCTGTACTATGCTTTATCCCCCGGAGTTTGCAGATGTCCTTGAGATGTCCCTGTGGAAGGAGCTAGTGGGGAGTGTGTGCCAGAACCCCCCCCACCCCCACTATTGTCACTCTGGTCTGAATCCAACCCACGAGGGCAGCTGGAGCCCTGTCCCTGGGGCTGCCCATTGTCAAGGTCCTGGTCACCTTTAAAGCCTCCTGCAGGGATCACCATTGCCAACAGAGCCTTTTTCTGAAGCTCAGCACTGTGACATTTTAGACTTGGAAATCCCTGCGCAAATATGTCTCTCTTAATCCTCACCGGGCTGGCCCCCAGTGGAGGCTCTTTTGGCCAAACTTATCAAGTATCTCTAGTTCTTGCAGCAAACGTTCCCTTTGTCCCCGGCATTGTGTTCGGGGCCGAGAATACAGGATAAACAAGGTAAGGTCCCTGTCCTTGAAGAGCTACCATACTGTCAGAAGAAGTACACGCCACGGGCCCCTCTCATCTGGAACGCCTCAGACTCCTTTACCTTTCCAGGCTCGGGAGCATCCTGCTCTCTGCCATTTACCAGCCCTGTGACACCAGCTTCATTGCTCACCCTGAGCCTTAGGTTGCTCTTCTGTAAAATGGGGTCATTGATGGCATCTATCTCATAGAGACCTTGTAAAGATTGAGTAGAACCACTTCTTTGTAAGGCACTAAATACCCACTGACTGTTAACTATTTTCCTCCTGAAGGTAACATGAGCCAGGGGGAGCGGAGGAAGCAAGCCAGGCTGGATCTCCTCCCCAGTTTGCAGGCAACTATGCTCTTCTTTCAGAGCATCAATTCACGGGTGAATATAATTTACTATTTGAGTCAATTGGCTGAGGTAAGTGAGAACACCTACCACATAGCAGGGGCTCGCCGTGTGTTAGCCTCTGGGAACTTAAGGATCTAAAGACCCTAAAGCTCTGGAAGCCGGAAGGGACTCGGAAAAAGATGCCAGCCCTCCCCCCTTAGGATATGCCCCCCGTCCTCCCAGTTGGCCCTCAAGCCTTGACCCTCCCGCCTCGGTTCTCATCCCCCCGGAGAGGTGTGCTAGTGTGCTCTGTGATCAAGCGTCCCCTCCCGCTGTCCTCGGCACTTCTGTACTAAGTACCTGGAGGCCCTTGCCCTGTCCACACTCAAGCACCACTCTGGCCCGAGATAGCCGTTCATCTGCTCTAATCTCTCCCTACAGCTCCGTCTCCCCCCGCTCCTCAGCCCCCACTTCATCCCTTGCCCCCCCAGCCCCTTAATCAAATTAAGGGAAAGAAGAGCATTTAGATAGGGTTACTAAATATATTTCTGTTCAGGGGAGGGAGGAAAAAGGGAAGAGTTTGGGGGAGGAGGCAAGAGTGTGAAATTCCTTAATGGAATGTGCTCAGAGAGCCTCCTTTCTCTAGAATAAGCCCGGAATCACCTATCTGGATAGAGTTTTCTCTCTGGCCAAGTGCTTTCACAAACATTATCTCATTATGATACAGGCCTGGTGGCAGAGTGCCCACTCCCCGGAAAGGTCTGCCGAGGCCATCGTGCCTCACGAGCTGGCCTGACCCTGCTCTATATATTTCACAGGACACCCTGGCCCCACAGGGCTGATTCGGCTTTCTGTGGAGGGTGACACCAACAGAGGGGCGGCTCACAGCTGGAGGTCATGGTTTTCCCTTTTGGGTCTCCTTCCCCACCCCCTGATCCAGAATCTTCTGAACACTTTTACTTTTTAAAAAATTGTCAAGTGCTGATTGTAGAAGCCTTTGAAAATATACTAAAGTAGGGGTGCCTGGGTTGCTCAGTCCATTGAGCATCCAACTTTGGCTCAGGTCATGATCTCATGGTTTGTGAGTTCAGGACCCTCATCGGGCTCTGCTGTCAGACTATAAGTGTGGCACTCATTTCGGATCCTCTCTCCCCCTCTCTCTCTGCCTCTCCCTCTATCTCTCTCTCTCATAAAATATTTTTTAATGTTTTATTTATTTTTGATACAGAGAGAGACAGAGCATGAGAGGGGGAGGGGCAGAGAGAGAAGGAGACACAGAACCGGAAGCAGGCTCCAGGCTCTGAGCTAGCTGTCAGCACAGAGCCTGACGCGGGGCTCAAACTCACGAACGTGAGATCTGACCTGAGCCGAAGTCGGAGGCTTAACCGACTGAGCCACCCAGGCGCCCCTAAATAAAATATTTTTTAAAAATTTAAGGGGCAACTGGGTGGCTCAGTTGGTCAAGCATTCGAATTTGGCTCAGGTCATAATCTCACAGTTTTTGAGTTCAAGCCCCACATCAGGCTCTGTGCTGAAAGCTCAGAGCCTACAGCCTACTTCACATTCTGTGTCTCCCTCGCTCTCTTCCCCTCCCCCACTCATGCTGACTCTCTCTCTTTCTCTCTCTCTGTCTCTCAAAAATAAATAAACATTAAAAATTTTTTTTTGAAAAAATGAAGAGGCACCTGGGTGGCTCAAGTCGGTTAAGCATCCAACTCTTGGTTTCAGCTCAGGTCAGGATCTCATTGGTTGGTGAGTTCGAGCCCCACTTCCGCACCTGTGCTGACAGCTCAGAGCCTGGAGCCTGCTTGAGAGTCTTTCTCTGCTCTTTCCCTGCTCACGCGCGCGCTCTCTCACTCTCTCTCTTTCTCTCTCTCAAAATAAATGAATAAACTTAAAAAAGAAAAGAAAAGAAAATTTCTAAAGAGGGAAACAAAAGTCACCCATAGTCTACAACTTAACTCCTGGTCATACCTTGAGGTAGCCCCTTTATGTGTTTCTGAATTACACCCACGTCTCTATACATATGCGTGTGCATTTGCCCAAGAGGGACTTTATGCACACCCATTGTTTGCGTTCAGTGTTTATATCTAATGTATTTTTGTGTTCCCCTTCATCAGAAATTCTTCTGACATATTACTTTAAAACAGCATGATTAGAAGTTTTTTCCTTATTAAAAAAGAATACATGTCCATTTTGAAATGATCACCGTTCACACTGCTTGAGCCTCAGCGCTTTACACACATTACCGCAGCTCGTCCTCCAGGCAACTGGCCCTGATAGGGGCTGACCAACTCATCTTACAGAGAGGGGAGTAAGGGCTCCCTCCTGTCCCAGAGAGGCGAAGGAGCTCCTCCTGGCCCGCAGAGGGATGTCACACGCACACACGGGTTTATCAAACTGCCTCCACCCATGCCCTTATTTAAATTAATGACTACATAATCTCCAATGTGCAGTTATGGTGATTAACCATTCCCTTTTGTTGGACATTTAAGGGTTGGGGTTTTTTTCCCCTCTTATAATGAAGCAATGGTCATCTTTGCATAAAATCATCTTTGCTCACATCTCTTGTTATTTCTTGAGAATCATTTCCTAGAAGTGACATTACTGAGTCATCCTTTTTGCCGTCTCGTTACTTATTACCAAGTGCCTTTCCGGGAAGCTACTGGGAGTGTGTCTGACAGTGTCTCAGACAAGGTCTTCTTTAAGAGCAGTGCAGTGTGGTCGCTGGGGATTGTACCGCTTTGATTGGGTTTACATTTCCTTGATTACTAGTGAGGCGGGACTTTCACACATTAACGAGTCAGTTGTAAACTCGTGAGCAGTCGCCACAGAGCAGCTCGTGCTTCCTGCCCGTACTTCGTTCTTGCTCACACGCTGTTGACTTTGCCTTTCAGTCCAGACCCAGGTAACTTAGGGGTGCACTGGTGAGGAAAATTGTTTCCTATTCTACATATCCAGCAGAACTTTGTCCTCAGTGAGGACTCGTGTCCCCCATTCGACCCGGCACCTCAGCCCCTGCCACCCTGTCAGCTCCCTCAGCGGTGCCCCACCTCAGAAGAAAGGTCAGAGTCAAGACTTCCCTTAACTGAAACTCAATCTGCAAGCTCAGACCATTCTAGAAACAGTATAGGATTTTTCAGGAAGTAACTGAGCTAAAGCCAGAGGGCCCATGCACCCCGCCTTCTCTTCCCAAGAAGTTTCAAGTCTTTTTGTTCTCAGGGAAGATGAGAAAGGGAGGGAAGCCAGAAGAAGAAAGCGAGCCTTCTCAGGTGCCCCCTCACTGAGCTTCCTGACGGGAACCAACCGGGCTCCTGGGGCTCTGAAGAGCCTGCGGTTCTCTGAATCAGACAGAAATGCACAGGTGACAGGTGACAGGTTTGTAATTCCCTCCCCCCCCCCCCCCCCCCCCCCCCCCCCCCCCCCCCCCCCCCCCGCCAGGGTCAGCAGGACAGAAGGCGCAGCCCAGCACCCAGCGGGGAGAGGCCGGTGCCAGCAGGTTAGTCACGTGCACCCTTGGAGTCCAGAGGGATTTGCGTGAATCCTTCACCTCAGACTCCAGTCTGAAATGCCTGTTCCCGAGGCTGGTGCCCTGGCCCGCCTGCTGCTCCAGGACCACCCAAGGCTCCACCCTCCCCACCCCCCCCACCCCCGGCTTCACACTGGGCTGTCCTCGAAGAACTGGGGAATTTCCCTTCCCTTTCTAGTCCAGAGGAAGGGGTCTCCTTCTTCTGCCGGGTGCCAGTGCTCAGCTCCCATTTTTCTCCTCCTCACCTCCACCTAGGATCTCTGGCTCAGGTTGTGGGATAGTCAGTTCCTTCAGGTTTTCCCTGCATGGCGCCAGAGATTTCAAATGCTTGCAAGCAGGGGAATTCCCGAAGAAAGTGGGAATCGGGAGTAAGACCTTCCTCAGACTCTTTTTTTTTTTTTTTTTTTACTATTTTAGCTAGAAGTAAAGCGCTCTCATTTATTTATTTATTTACTTATGTATTTATTTATGAGAAAGAGAGAGCATGGGAGGAGGAGTGGAGAGGAAGAGAGAGAAGTCGCAAGCAGGCTCCATGCCCAGCCCAGAGCCTGACGCAGAACTTGCTCCCACAACCGTGAGATCATGACCTGGGCCAAAATCCAGAGTTGGACACTTAACCAACTGAACTACCCAGGTGCCCTGCCTCAGACTCTTGAATACACAATTCCTGTATGTTTTCACATCAAAATCTTGTCTTTGGCTCTATTCCCTATTTTGAGTCATGTTCCAAAAGCCCCCCCCCTTCTGTCACTCTAGCCTGTCCGAACCCCAGAATATGGGTGGGGGTGCTGCACACCACAGAAATGTTGGCACTTGTGAAGCGATGGGAATTAGGAAGTGCATCAGAAAGCTAAAGGTGGCACTCTGTCTATGCTGGTAGGCTTCAGCAGCGTGCTCGACAAATGTCTGGGCACATTCTTGGGTGGGGCAGCAATGAGGAATAGGGAAACGAAGATGTAGAAGGCATGCTTCTGACCCCGACCAGGTCATAACAAGAGAAAGGTGGCCTGCAGACCGAGTGAGTGGTCACCCACAGGGCTGTACGAACTCCCAGCAGGGAGAACTGATGGATGCGAGGCAGCCAGGAAGTCTGCACAGAGGCAGCTCTTGGGGCTGGACCTTGAAGGCAAGACACAAGACTTGACATGTGGCCCTCTGGAAGAGGACATCCCAGCAGGGCGGTAGGGAACAAGCTAAGACTTAGAGGTGGAAATGCAGCTGGAAAATTTGGAAAGTACGAGACCATTCTAGCTGCTCCAGAACACACACATGAAGGGTTCTGCATCAGTCAGGGCTCAGTCAGAGAAGCAGAACCAGTAGGAGATATATAGTAAGAATTAGCTTATGTGATCACGGGGGCTGGTCAGGAAAACTTGAAACCCATAGGGAGGGCCACCAGGAAGGGCAGACTGGAAGGAAAGTCTCCAGCAGGAACAGAAGCTGCCAGATGTATATAGGAATGATATGTATATATTTCAAATTTATATGGTCTCATATTCACCTGTTGATGGATGCTTAGCATGTTTCCATACCTTGACTATTATGAATAATATTGCAGTGAACTTGAGAGTGCAGATATCTCAATATCTTGTTTCCATTTCCTTTGGGTATATACTCAAAAACAGGATTGCTGGATCATATGGTAGTTAGTTCTATTTTTAATTTTTTGAGAAACCTTCACACTGTTTTCCACAGTGGCTGCACCAATTTACACTCCCACCAGCAGCGCACAAGGGTTCCCTTTTCTCCACCAACACTTATCTCTTGACTTTTTTTATGACAGCTATTCTAACAGACACGAGGTGATATTGCATTGCGGTTTTGATTTGCATTTCTCTGATAATTCGTGATTTTTAGCATACTTTCATGTACCTGTCGGCCATTGTACGTCTTCTTTGAAAAACTGTCTACTCAGTTCCTCTGCCCGTTTTTTAATCGGATTGTTTGGGCTTTTGCTACTGAGTTGTGTGAGTTCTTTATATATATAGATATATATATGGATATTAACCCTTCATCAGATACATGGCTTAAAAATCGTTTCTCTCATTTCATTTTGTTGGTGGTTTCCTTTGCTGTGTAGAAGCTTTTCAGTTTGCTGTAGTTCCACTTGCTTATTTTTGCTTTTGTTGCCTTTGTCAAGACTGATGTCAAGGAGGTTACCCCTTAATGTTTTCTTCGAGGAGTTTTATGGCCTCAGGTTTTAAATTTAAGTCTCTAATCCATTCTGATTTTTGTGTGTGGTAGGACATAGGGGTCGCAGTTTCATTCCTTTGCAAGTGAACGTCTGGTTTTCCCAACATCATTTATTGAAAATACTATCCTTTCCCTTTTGTTTATTCTTAGCCCCTTTGTTGTAAGTTAATTGACCAAATATGCATAGATTTATTTCGAGGCTCTCTATTCTATTCCATTGATCTATGTGTCTGTTTTTATGCCAGTACAATACTGTCTTGATTACTTCAGCATTGTAATATAGTTTGAAATCAGGAAGTATGATGCCTACATAAAGTCAACTCATCCTGAATGTCAATCGCATCTACAAAATATCTTCACAGCAACAACTAGATTAGTGTTTGATTGAATAACTGGGAACTGTAGTCTAGCCAAGCTAACACATAAAACTGATGATCACAGGTAGCAATCAGAAAGGGAACTGGAAAGAGAGAATGAGGTCAATATGGTTTTTTAAAGCCTGAGGCTCACATACATGCATACCCTTTTAATTTCTTCCCAATGGAGTTAGATTTCCATTATCTTTCCCTATTCCCAAATTCCCCACCTGCATATCTCATCAGTGGAACCTTAGGATCTAGAGAGGGAAATTGGGTTTATCACGATCCCTTTTTAGAGCTAAAATATCATTTTTCCAAGGCTAAACCAGATAGGTCAGTTAATATGTACAGGTTCCATCCTGCCCATGTTTCTAGCACACATAGCACCAATAAGCACTAGGCCTGAGAATTCATGGGTTAAGGAGGAAGACTGTTTCGAAGTTTTCTCTCTCCTCTCTCTTCCACTCTGTCCATCCCTGAAACTAAGGTTCAGAGGGCAAAAATAATGTTTGAAGGTATTTGTGTCTCCTTCCATACCTGCCACCCTTCCCCAAAAGTCTAAGATGGACCTCTGAACACCCAACAGGTCAAATCTACAACGAGTTAGGCACAGGTGGGAAACTGCTGGTGCGGCACTGACCCTGGTCGATGACTCAGGACTCACCAGCTGAGGACTAGTAATGAGCCAGTTTGCCGGTTCATGGGGTGGTCATACAGAAAAAGAAATGGACTATAACTCTCTGGTCATATTTGGAGCTTATGTGGGAGATCTAAAGGAGGACTCTGTCCCTTCTGTGACTTGGGACGTGAATCATGCATGACTCTGGGTCTTGCCCTTTAAGAGTTCTGTGCTATCAACCCCTGAGAGCTACAGGGACCCTGGGGAGCAGCTAGGAGGAAACTTCTGTAAGTTTAGATGTGTGCACCTGGGCTTATGAGAGCTGGTTCCAGCCACGTCGGTCGCCTCAAGAACAGAAAAATGACAGAATGAGGCTGACGAACTCCTCCTGACAGTTACATCTGCCTCCCTGGAAGGAAGAGGAGAAAAATAAGAAACAAGTGGCAATGCCTCCCAAGTTTAGAAAGTAAAAAAATAGCCAATATGGAATCTGAGATTCTTTGGTCATTGGGATCTTGGGGCCTGTGCCTGAGCCCTGCTCCATCTGGAACCACTCTAAGGGTAGAAGGGGGTGACCTAACCAGGGGGGTAGAATGGGGTGACCTAATCTGGGGGATAGAATGGGGTGACCTAACCTGGGGGATAGAATGGGGTGACTCTGCCAGAGCCCAGAACACCTAGTGTAGCTACAGAGTTAGCAGAATAGAGAGCATAGGTGAAAGGTGGGCTCACCAAACTAGTGGGGCAAAGCAGGACAGTACAGCCAGGATCAAAATGAAATGGAACAGCCACTATGAAAAACAATATGGAGATTCCTCAAAAAAAAATTAAAAATAGAACTACCATATGATCCAGCAATTCCACTTTGGGTATATATCCAAAAGAATTGAAAACAGATCTTGGAGAGATACTTGCACACCATGTTCCTCGCAACATATTCACAATGGCCAAGAGATGGAAGCAACCTAAATGTTCACCAACAGATGCATGGAGAAAAAGAGATGCGGAGTATACATGCAACGGAATTTCATTCAGCCTTTAAAAAAAAAAAAAAAGAGGCAGGGCACCTGGGTGGCTCGTCCAGCTCTTGGTTTCAGCTTAGGTCATGATCTCATAGTTTCGAGTTCGAGTCCCACATTGCACTGTCAGCACGGAGCTTACTTGGGATTTTCTCTTTTACTCTCTTCTTCTACCCCTCTCTTGCTCATGCATACAAGCTCTCTCTTACTCTCTCTCTCTCTCAAAAATAAACTTAAAAAAAAAAAGGAAATCTTGTCATATGCTACAACATGGAATAACTTTAAGGACATTATGCTAAGTGAAATAAGCCACTTATAAAAAGACAAATACTGCAGGATTCCACTTATACAAGGTACTAAAACAGTCAATCTCTTAGAGAGTAGAATGTAGTTGCTGGGGTCTGGGAGGCTGGGGAGAAAAGGAGAGGTACTGTTAAACTGGCATAGATTTTCAGTTTTGCAAGATGAAAAAGTTCTAGAGATCTATCTGTTGCACAATAATGTGCATGTAGTTACTACTCCTGAACCGTACACTTAAAAATAGTTAAGATGGGGGCACCTGGGTGGCTCAGTCGGTTGAGGGTCTGACTTCAGCTCAGGTCATGATCTCACAGTTTGTGGGTTTAAGCCCTGCATCAGGCTCTGTGCTGACAGCCCAGAGCCTGGCACTGGCTTCAGATTTTGTGTCTCCCTCTCTCCCTGTTCACACTCTGGCTCTCTCTGGCTCTCAAAAATAAATGAATGTTTAAATAAATTTTTTAATAGTTTAGATGGTAAATTTTATGTGATGTGTTTGCAATAAAAAAAAAAAAGGAGGTGCGGCACTATAAAACCCAATGATGCATGAGCTAAGGTTAGTTCAGTAATGAGTCTTGAGGTGGAAACCTGTCCGCTGTGTGGGGTGCCCCGTACACGGCATGGCAGGCCCCCTGCCCAACCTCACCAAGCCACCTGGTCCACCCAGAATACATTATCTGGAAGAACAAAAGCATCATCTTCATACACATTGGCCATTTCCCATGATACCCCAAGCTGATTATGTTCTTCTAGTAGTTTTACAAATCAGTTAAGTACTTCTCCTCTCTGATAAGAATGGTAAGAACCAGCATTTGCTGAAAACTTGCAACAAAGAAATTACATTATATATGATGACTAAGATGAAAATTAACTGTAGTCAAGCCAGTCCCCCAGAGCCCCTTAAATTGCCAACAAAATACAACATATATATATATATATACATATATATATACATATATATATATGGTTTAGTGTAAACAGCCCTCTTAAAGAGTAGTTCTTATACAAACTAAACTTTGAATTATTGAGGTAGCTCAGAGGAACCAAAAGGAAAGTTTATAAGCAAATATCTGGGTAGTCACATCACTTCATAACAATTTGGGGAATGCTGATGAGTAAAAAGTTTATGCCGACCTGCAGGTTTTACTCTATTCTCTTTTTTGTTTTTAAGTTTGTTTATTTATTTTGAGAGAGAGAAAGAGAACACAAGCAGGGAAGGAGCAGAGAGGAGGAGAAAAAATCCCAAGCAGGCTCCACGCTGTCAGCGCAAAGCCTGATGTGGGGCTTGAACTCACTAATCCTGATCATGACCCTGATCATGACCTGAACTGAAATCAAGAGTTGGATGCTTAATTGACTGAGCCACTCAGGCGCCCCTCATTTCTCTTCTAATATTAGGGCTCCATCAAAAACCTGACAATTGAGAAATTGTCATGAGCCGATATCCCCACAGTGCCAGACCCCATGGCCATGCTTTCCTCAAGGGAGGAGCAGCCTTCTCAGTCTAAAAGAGATGGTGGGATCCCTCACACAGAGATGAGCTCTCTGCAGTGCACACCAGTCTATTTACAGGCACCGGCAGTGCAAAATTTGGCAGCCCTAAATGAAGTCACGTCAATTTTGGAAGCAGGGTGGAAAAAACAGAGCTAAGTGTTTTAGGGAAGAGAGAGAGTGAAATCCTCATCTTTGATTTGATCTGGGAAACCCAACATTGCAAACTAATAATATGGACCACAGAGGAAGGAGAACAATGAGGATTTCAGCTTTTCCTGTGTTGTTTTACGTATTTATTTAAAAAATATAGAGGGGCGCCTGGGGGGCTCAGTCAGTTAAGCATCCGACTTCTGCTCAGGTCATGATTTCTCAGTCTGTGAGTTTGAGCCCTGCATCAGGCTCTGTGCTGACAGCTCAGAGCCCGGAGCCTGTTTCAGATTCTGTGTCGCCCCTTCTCTCTCTACCCCTCCCCTGCTCATGCTCTGTCTCTCTTACTCTCAAAAATAAATAAAACATTTTAAAAAATTAAAAATATATATATAATTAGAGAGCAAGAAATATGAAGTAACTGTAGATGTAGATAAAGATATAACTAGACCTAAAATTTTTTTTCTTAAATCAACAGAATTGTGAGTAAAAAAAGCAATATGCAGGAAAAACACAGAATTGGTGAGGTCTATATGCATGATTAGAAAATGGAAGACAGCAGGGTTTGCAAAATTGCTTATGGATATATATATACATATGTGTGTGTGTGTGTGTGTGTGTGTGTGTGTGTGTATATATATATATATATATATATATATATATATATATATAGTAAAAGTATAAAGCTGTGCACGAGGAAGACCAACTCCACATTCAGGACAGAAGTCACCGCTGAGAAAGGAAGGAGGAGGAATTCAGAGCTCACAAGGACTCCTATCGTGCCAAGCTTGTTATATTTCTTCAAATGGATGGTGGGTATATGAGTGCTTATTATATAATTACTGTACTTGTTTCTATGTCTGGCATATTTCTTACTAAAAAAAGGAAAATGTGAAAAATATGAAGCCTCTGTATATTCAATAATGTTAGTGGACGTGTTGATTGCTACACCATTGAACCCAGTGATTTAAGTGGGCTGGGTCCTCAGATGAGCCTAAGATAAGGTGCCTCTACCGGCTCCACCAGCTGCTGGGCCACACACTTCTCTTGACGAAAGCCACCTGAGGTAGGTTCCAGTTTCCACATCTCACCAAAGAGGAACTAGGGACACCGGTTAAGTAGTTTGCCGAAGAGCATACATCCCTTACCAGGTGGCTATGATTCCCTGAATTTGTTTCTCTACAATTTCCAAAAGGTGCTATTTTTGTTTTGTTTTTTTTACATTTATTTACTTTTGAGAGAGCACAAACTGGGTAGGGACAGAGAGAGAAGGAGACACAGAATCCGACGCAGGCTCCAGGCTCCAAGCTGTCAGCACAGAGCCCAGATGTGGGGCCCGAACCCGTGAACTGCGAGATCATGACCTGAGCCAAAGTCCGTAGCTCAGCTGACTGAGCCACCCAGGCGCCTCCAAAAGGTGATATTTTGAAAGACCTATGATAACACTGAATCAGGAAGCTGGAGGAACAGAGCAAATCACAAGTTAAAACATACCTAACCTCTGCCAGAAAGTACCCCCTGAGAGCATCATTAGCCTGAAGTCTGGATTTAATGCACTAAGCCCTTCCCTCCTATCCCCGATCTCTTTAATTGACATTTAGTTGCCTGTGGTCAAGATCACTTTCAATCCCAGTGCCTACAGGTTCCTGATCTTGGGGGACTGAGACAGCTAGACCTATCTGTTCTTAGGCCCACTCTTGCTTTATTTCCCTTTTTCTGGTATGTGCATACTGCTTTAATTGGGCAATCATTATGCCATTCTCCCATTAACGTTGGTGGGGAAGTGAGTAATCAAACTCTCCACTGTAAACTTCGGTAAGATAAGGTCAGCAAGACCGTGCGGTACTGAGATGGTGCCCCGCACCCGCAAGGGAAAATGACTCTCAGTGGCTCTCATTGTTTTGGGGCTTGTTTGCGTTGCTGTGCACTTGTAATGGAAAACGAATAAAAATAAAAATCCCGGGGCCCATTTTGGCGCGCGCTTGGGAAGTTAATCCCACTGTCCTGGCAGAATTCCAGTTCAGGTCACTGCTTTCTGCTGGTGGAAGCCGCCTCATGCGGTTTCCAGTGGATGTCACTTTCTTCTTTGCGTCTTTCTCAGGGCTCCGTGTGCAGCGGATTAAACAGCTGTCCCTTACCCACCCGGGGGCGGGGTGGGGAGGGGCGGGTACAGCTCTGCAGAACTCAAAGTGACCGCCCCCCACCCCGTCCCTTACACAGGCAGGAAATTAACCTGCTCCAAGCACCAGCCACTGAGATATTTGCAACAGTCAAGATCTATATGCAGGTGTCTTTCTCTAAGTGCCTTTACGCAGCCATGAAATCAGACTACTCGCCTTAAAAGATTTTTCAACTCTCTGTGCATATATTCCCTCCATTTGTTTTGTAATGTTTTGTTGTGCAAATTAAAAATGTCTCCTTATCTGAAGTACTTAGAAATTTATCTCCCTTCCACCCATATATGCTTATGTTGCTGCTTTTGTTTTTTCAGATTTTTTTTTCTAGTGTTTAACTCTTTCCCCTATGAAATGCATTGCATTTCAGGGTGTGAGGAATGGTTCTAACTAGTTCTTCCCCCATACAAATAATCTTCTATTCTTAGCAATGTTTACCCAATGGCAATTTCTAATTGTGTGTCTTCCGCAAATGACTTAAACCTGTCTGAGCATCAGCTTTCAGGATCTGGGGAGATAGGAATGATAATGACACCTACCAGACAGGCTTATCCCAAGGATGGAGTAAGTCAGCACGTGAAAAGGTCCTAGCACGTTGCATGCATGGCAGATGTGTGTTTAATAAATGACGTCTTCCTTTTTCTCTCCTTTCCTTCCTTTTTATCTGCATCCACCTTTTCTCTTCTAAAGCCCTTTTATGTACCACTGAAATCAAGCCACTCTAGAATGATCCAAAGGTTGTCTATCCCAGTTTGTATATTAGGAGGCTACTAAGTAGAAAGGTTGGGGAAGTGAAGGAGGTAGGGGGCAGTGAAGACACTTTTCTTTAAGGGACCCCACCTAACAACACTTGCACTTTCTTTGCTTGCAAATGACAGGCTGTTCTGTTTTGCAGCCTCTTCTGTCCCAACATCTGAGGATCCTCTTAGAGGCTGTTCTTCTGAGGCCTTAAAATGCTCCCCTTCCCAGTTGTCATGCCAGATCTTTGAGGGAAATCTGATTTTTTAAGGACAAGGCTCTATGTGTGGGTTGTTTTATTTTGGGGGTAGGGTGGGGGTAGGAGTTGGCCATGGGTTTGTTGCATTCCAGGAAGAGGGAGGACTCTGCTCTCCTCCGATGAGTCATGGAAGAGAAACGTCTAATGTTTGCAAACATCTCCAGCCAAGCCTTTGCTTTCTTGGACTCCACCCATCCCCCCATCTGTGCAGATTGGACCCACCTGAGAAGATTCAAATGTGACGCTTGAAGGCTCAAGTAGAGGCCGTGGGTTCCACCACCATTTGAGATGGAAAGCCACTAAGGGAAGGGAAGGCAGTACCCTTGTATCTAGACTCCAGCATGTGAGACATGGGACAAGGCCTTATGTTGGGTGTATCTGTCTTCAAATCAGGACATGATCTGGGTGGTGCAGGAGGACTGAGTGAATGAGCAAGGCTGTCCCAAGAGTCCTGCGTGAGCGCACTTCCAGTCAACCCCCAGCCTGCAAGAAGGCTGGGGGACTGGGAGAAGCCTCTGGTGGGAAAAAGGGGCCATGGGGATTGCAGAAGAGAAGGCAAGGGCTCGGAAGAGGGGAAGCCTTGCAAGTGGAGAAACCAGAAGCTGCTGCTTTCAGGGGAGGATAAAGGCTGAGCGGGCTGGAGAGAGACCAGAGCAGGCGGGGGTGTGCGGGAGAGGACCTGCACCTCAGCCTCGACAGACTGCTGGAGCCAGATGGGGCTCATGATGCATCCTCCCAGATGGAACGGATCAGCCTTGTCAGACATGCTTCCCTCAGGATACACAGTGTCCCCCCCCACCCCCCTTTGAAATCAGGAGAGAATCACAAGGTGACTTGGGAGGGCAGCCAGCCTCCCAGGATCTTGTGTGAACTATCAGGTAACGACAGCGGGATCACAATAGGAGACCTAAACATGCCTCCGCCACCACCACCCCTTTTTTTTCTATTGTGGGACATCAAGGGAGCAAGCTCATGAGCTTGGGAACAAAGATCCTATTCTAGGAATTTGTCCACTGCAACCCTACCCGGCACATTCACAAGCCTTGGATTTCTGCCCTACGGAAACTCTACCTGCTCACTGTGCCCCCACCACTGTCAGAGCAACACCCTGGCACCCGGCAGGGAAGGGAGACTCTGAGTGGCTCATCATTTAAAATTAAAATTGCATTTAATCACTGTTCATTTTTCTACCAGGCTCGGGAGGTCCTGTCATCTCTGCATTTTAAACATTTTGCTGTTCAAGGTCTGAGCACCTTAGGGGGTGAGATAGGAGGGCAGTGTAAGAGAACTTTTGAAATCTTTCCACAAAAATCAAAGAACAAACCGACTGAAGGGGAAAAATAGCTGCTATATTTAAACTACATTATCCCATCAGGGAGCTATGGTTTTGAAAACCATTCCGCAGTACTTTGTTTGGCACTGATGCATGGGTTTCTTGTCTTTAATTTTTTTTTTTAATGGCAACATTTTTTCCCCCAGAGCAGTAATTGCAAAGGAAATGAAGGACTTCATGAATTAGTTTGGTACATATGCACTGGGCACCTGCTACAGGCTGCACACCACGCTAGGCACTGGGGGGACAAAGTAAATGAGGGAGCCCTCCAGGTCCTCAAAACAAATAATTATCGTGCATTCATTATTGTGCACCTTTTAAGTACATATGATCCCTGTTCTCCTGGACTTTTTTTTTTTAAGTCTATTTATTGTGAGAGAGAGAGAGTGCAAGGGGAGAGTGGCAGAGAGCGAATCCAAAGCAGGCTTCACACTGTCAGGGGGAGCCCGATGGGGGCTTGAACTCATAAATCATGAGATCGTGTGACCTGAGCCAAAATCAAGAGTCAGATGCTTAACCAACTGAGCCACCCAGGCACTCCTCTCCTGGACTGTATAATTTGGTGGAAGAACACAGACGATAAACAAGTGACTTGGTTGATAAGCAGAATGAAAGAGTACCATTCATATATACATTTGCCAGTTTGCTGTTCCTTCTGTTCCAAATGCTGTTCTTCTCAGCTCTGATTATGCAAATGGCTATATATTATCCATGTGCTCATTTCTCGGAGGTGACCATCCATCCCGCCACCCTATCCCCCAACTGTCACTCTCACATGAGTCCATGTTCCAGTCAAGCGGCAAGATCAGGTAGACAGATGGGTATGGGAGTCTGGATATACAAATGTGTATGTCATCAATATTTAGGTGGAATTTAAAGTAATGGTTAAGTCAGTTAAGTGTCTAACTCGATTTCAGCTCAGGTTATGATCTCATGGTTCGTGAGATCAAGCCTCATATCAGGCTCTACGCTGAAAGTGCAGAGCCTGCTTGATATCGTCTGCCTTTCCCCTGCACTCATTCTCTCTCTGTCTCTCAAAAATAAATAAACATTAAAAAAAGAGTCAGACGCTTAACAGAAAAAAAAAAGTAAATAAATAAAGCAGTGGACCTAAGTAAAGATTGTGGATAAGAAGGAATGTCCCATGTCCTCAGTCCTGGAACACTCTGCATTTCAAGTTGAGTAGAAGATGGGAAGCGCATGAAAAGAAGGCTGTCAAGGAGAAGCCAGAGAAGTAGGAGGCGAACCTCAGTTACTGTACCATAGTTGAGTGAGATACAGAGTGCCGAGTGGGACACAGGATAAGGCGCCACTCATTAGTGGGGTGGTGAGATCGGAAGAGATGGAGAGGTGATGGCCATTGTCAGAGAAGGCCTCCAAGATGGGATGGGATTTAGCCTTCATCTTACGAGGATGATTAGGGGTTTGCCAGGATCTGAGCAGCCGGCACAGCCTGAGCAAAAGTGCAGAGGACCAGATAAATAATACACTGTGGCAGGAGCTTAGAACTAGGGGAGAGGCTGTGGCGGATATATGGCAGATAAAACTGAAAACTGCAATGGAGGAGTCTAGGGCCATTCCCAACCAGGCTTCCCAGTGTTCCATGCTAGTTACTTCCTCCAAAAGGAGGTAAGCTCTTTGGCTTTCCTCAGTGAGGTGGACATCTTTTGGTTTGTCAACCCAACATTCATTCCCTTCCTTGATTAGATTTTCCTTAGGGGCTTGCTTTCCAGGGTGTGGGTCCTAAACCAGCAGCGTCAACACCACCTGGGAACTTGTTAGAGATGCACATTTGGACTCCATCTCAGACCTACTGAGTGGGAATTCTGAAGATAGGGCCCAGAAAGCCCTCCGTGTTATGTTGCTGCATGCCAAAGTTTGAAGACCACTGCTTCTGGGGAATGCTTCTTCCCTACTTTCTGTCCATGTAATTCAGGTGGGGCTGACCACAGTCCCTGTTTCAGGTGGAGCACAGGACTCTCAGAAGATATTAGACCTTTCCCTCCATGAAAGTGCTAAACTTGGGGGACTATAAACTGGAGATGCAGGGGGCCATGTCTGCTGTCACCTGGAGAGAGCCTATGTCAAAGCCAAAAGCAAAGGGAAGCAGCAAAGCCAAGGGATAGAAGAGATTCTGAGTGATTTTATTAGAGCACCTGGATCAAGCTGTTCTGAATTTGGTGTCTACTCCCAGTAAGTCCTTTTATTATAAGCATAAGCTAGTCAGTGGCTTTTGGACACTGAATCATCAAAAGAAGACTTATTGGGGCACCTGGTTGGCTCAGTCAGTTAAGCACCTGACTCTCGATTTTGGGTTCAGTCATGATCTCAGGGTTCATGAGATTGAGCCCTATGTTGGCTCTGTGCTGACAGTGTGGAACCTGCTTGAGATTCTCTCTCTCCCTCTTTCTTTGGCCCTCCCCACCCCCACATCCTCCCTCACCCATCCCTGCCCTTATATCCTACCCACACATTCTCTCTCTCTCCCTCTCTCTCTCAAAAGAAACAAACTTAAAGAAAAAGAATACTTATCAATGGAGGTGGGGAGGCAAATTCTGGAAAAGGCATTCTGTTAGGTTTGGCAAATTCTCAGATGTTAAAGTTATAGTTTGTGAACACGTAGAAAACATGGTAGTCACTAGGCACTGGCATGTGTTCAAAAACACAATGAAAACAACACATTTCACAGAAATGTGAAAATTCACTAGAATGTGACTTGGAGACTGTTCACTGGAACGTGGACTTTGAGTCTGTTGTAGACAAGGCATGCAGAGCTTAGCAAAACATTCAACTAGTTCTCTCATTAAGTTCTTATGGCCAAGTCAAGAAATGTGGGCTAGATAATAATGCAGTGAATTAACATCCCATAGTTACCTAAAGAGACTTTAATTTACATAACGAAGCATTTTAACAGTGTAACAGTTCTGCTCATTATTTCATTCATCAGGTATGATTCCAGAGTCAGTCAGAGATGCCAGATGTGACTGAGTTGGGTGGCCTTAGTTCCCACCTGCCTCTTAGTGTGAACACCTACTGTTCTGGGCTTAGCATGTAAACATGTACTTTTCATATAACATGATCCTTAAATCAAGCTGACTACATCAGGTGCTCAACCAAAAGAATGTATAACCAAGTATTCCAATGCTGTGTAACAAAGTATTATGGAAGACAAAGAGGCAGGAGAGTGCGTTTTAAGATTTTCATTTTCCTGACTTTGGAACCTGTAGCCAAGTTGATTTTATAGCAGTAGAATAACTAAATACAGCTTATTAGTTATTTTCTAATCTGAAATGAATGTCTAGACATTCTACTGGATGAAGACATAGAAGTCATAAGTCATGCTTACCAAATTTATGCATAACCCAAGCTGGGACACAGAGATAAAACATGACTTGAAGATGAAGACTCCAAAAAACCCACAACAGACTGCAACAGCCAAAATGAACATGAGAACATTCCATCATAGAGTTCAGTGCCTGGGTTTAAAAGAATCAACAGTTCAAGCACCCCATGGGAAGGTTTAACATGACTGCAGTTTATGTATATAGGACTCAGTTCTCAGTTGATCTTTGTTTTTTTTAAATGTTTTTATTTTTGAGAGACAGAGACAATGTGAGCAGGGTAGGGTCAGAGAGAGAGGGAGACACAGAATCTGAAGCAGGCTCCAGGCTCTGAGCTGTCGGCACAGAGCCCAAGCAGGGCTCGAACCCACAAACCGTGAGATCATGACCTGAGCTGAAGCCAGACACTCAACTGACTGAGCCACCCAGGCGCCCCTCAGTTGATTGTTAAGACAAATCAACAACATGCAGGGGAAAAAGCATCAGAAACAAAAGAGGACAGTGGTAGCTCCACTAGGGCCTTGCTCCAAGACTATGCCCAGACTTTCATATTCAGTATTGGGCATCTCCAGAATTGGACAGTGAGGATGGTGAGGGTTTGCAGACTCCTGCTATAGAAGGTACAGCTCAGTCCCTCAGCTGTCCCTTTTAGCTGAGAAAAGAGACTTTAGAAAGCACAATAGATATCTTGAAATACTCAGAGGAATCTCACACAGAGGAAGGATTAAATGGATTCAGAGTTGTTCCAGAGAGCTAAAGAAGAACCAATATAAAGGAGAAGTTAGTTAGGGGAGGAGGATTCAGCCCAGAATGAGATGGCTTTAATGATGAGAGCAGTCCAAATATGGAACAGGCTGCCTTTTGCAATAACCATCGCTTTACAGGAGGGCTGTAGAGGGTTGGAATGTTGGCCGGGGCCTGCTTTCCAGGTCACTCGTTTTTACTGGGCCTTTTCTGTCTGCCTAGCTTTTTTAACTAGCCTGCCTATTACCAGCTAATGTCCTCCTTTATTAATTCCTTTGAGGTTCTTAGATCAAATCATCCATCTTTCTGAATTACGGTATCTCTTCTTTTTCTGTTCCCTGTCCTCAATTTTTTGAAAATAGCTACAATCCTTGGAAGACAATAGAGCTTTCCAAAACCCATTCTTCTTATTTTGTTTAAACTTTGTTAATAAGCACGTTTAGGTCAGTGCACAAAATAAATTGAATATAAGTTTATATCTACATAAGAGAACCTTGATCTTTCTGCCCTTGAGGGGCTGGCTTTATGCTAAATTTTGGCAACCTATAAACAAATTTCAGAAACACTCACAGGTTGAAGAACCAAGAGCATAAATGATATGTGACATAGAAGGGGCCAATTCTGGGCTAAAAAGCAGTTTCAGTGTAAAGGAGTATTCCAACCTCCCGCATATAGCAGACTTGCAAAGAACAGTCTCAGAGGTGATGACAATGTGGTAACAGCACCGATCGGAACTTACACATCGCTCCTCTCCAAGAAACCTTTAATGCTGCCTAGTTTCGTATTCATTAAACCTGACTAACCTTCGCAGCCATTCCCATGAGGCAAGTAGTTCAGAGGCTCTTCTGTTTATTTCACAAATTGAAAATCAATGAACCTGAGTTCAGCAAAAATTTGTTGAGGTTGCTCCCATGGCAAGGCCCTTTGCAAGTCACTGACAGCTCAGGGATAGTGGGACTCATTCATTCCAACAGTGGGTGTTCAATAAATGAGGAGTGTATACCAGGGACCTTTCCACATCCTGAGGATGGACAAGAGAGACAAACCCACATTCTCATGGGGCTTGTTTCCTAGTAAGGGGAGACAGACAGTAAATAGCTAAACAAAGACACAGTATCACAGAAAAATGCTGTGAAGAAAATAAAACAATGGGATAGCATGGGTGATTGGGGAAGGTAGCCACTTTAAGTAGCCCACCAAGACATCTACAAGGAGATCACACATAGGCTAAGATCTGAATGATAGGTGGAACTAGGCACCTGACAGTCTCAAGAGGACCACTGCGTACAAAAGCCATGGTCAGGGGGTTCCTGGGTGGCTGAGTCGGTTAAGTCTCCGACTTCGGCTCAGGTCAGATCTCACATTCGTGGGTTCGAGCCCCGCGTCGGGCTCTGTGCTGACAGCTAGCTCAGAGCCTGGAGCCTGCTTCCGGTTCTGTGTCTCCTTCTCTCTCTGCCCTTCCCCCTCTCATGCTCTGTCTCTGTCTGTATCAAAAATAAATAAAATATTAAAAAAAAACAAACCAAAAGCCATGGTCAGGAACCCCTCAAGAAACTCATAATCACATCACAGGTGCCCACAACTCCAAGTACCCGCCAAGCCAAGGAACAGAGAGCCAAAGTCAAATATCCAAGATAATTTCCAGGCTAAGACAGATAGCAATCCTCCTGCCTGTACTGCTTCTCTTGCTGCGGACAGAGATGAGGTGAGACTGAAGAAATGGTGCAGACTCGGTCTCAGACGGAAAAGAACCACCAGCCCTCCATTACTACACCCCCACCATGCAATCACGTGTCCCTCCTGGAGGAGGCTCCAATCCTGTGACCTAACCAGTTTCCACCTTGCTTCTCTCAGCGCATTGCCATACACTAGAAATGTGTTTCATGTAGAGTTTTGTTGGTCCTTTTCCAAGTATCAATGAAAACTGCATGCCAGCCTCCACTCCTTGGAAATAATTAAATGAAATGACGTGCCTGATTTTTTCAGCTGGGTAATGCACTGTGATTTGCATCTCCTGAAGGAATTCATCTTAAGTTCTGAGGCTGAGCCATCGGGGACAACTAGGGTGTTTTTTCTCTGCTTTGGGTCTTGCGGATGGTACACTATTGCCAAACACAAAAGTAGATAAATGCTTCATTCTGTGACATACTCCCTTAAGAAAGTTGCTCTTTGTGATGCGAATATGTTCACCTTTCCTTCATGAATTAATGCAAAGGTCCCTTCCCCTGTTTAGTAATCCAAATTTACATAAGCAAAATGCCCTTTATTTTGCTGTCACCTAGGTTTTGTACACACCTCTGCAGCGAGTCATCATCTATGGTTTAAGAATAGGTTTTGGATTAAAGTCCTTCTTTCTCCTTTCTGGGAAAGTGAAATCTAAAAAATAGCCTTGATCTTAATGCCCAAGCGAAGCACCTTCTAGCACAATTCTCATTATTTAGCGGTTGCGGTGGCATATAGCCTGTGGCATGTTATCAAAGGCTGTGTGAACTATAAAAATTAAAACCTCCTCCCCCGAATGGGATTTCTTCGGTCAGAGCACACAGACCCCGATGGGGAAGGGCTGACATTTGTGTGCGGTAGCGCGCTCGACTGGGGGGTGTGGGATGCGGTGTTCCTTAAGCGACAGGTCCGGGCCGTGTGGGAAATGAACTGCGAATTCCTCCCCTTGATTCCTGAAGGGGGCTCTGAAGGAGACAGATTAGGATGCAGTGTGCGGTCCGGGAGGCGGAGGGCGAGGGGGCGAGCCAAGGACACCAACCCCAGCACGCTTCGGAAAGCCCAGTGCGGAGCGAGTTCCCAGGTTCCTCGGCCTCGCCTTCCCCGCCACCCACCCCAGCCAAAAGGCTCAGGCTGACCCCAAAGGGCAGTCGGTTGTCCTCGGGACAGCTAACGCAGAGGGCCCACCGTGAACCTCGACCTTCCGGGGACTGTCCGTGGGTTAGCGGGGTTGAAAACCGATGGAGCCCAAAACGAGCCGAAGACTCGCTCTCGGTCAGCCTGCTGGCCAGGCGCTTACTGCGCGGGCGCAGCAAGGCGAGCGCCGGCCTCTATCCGGGTTCCTGGGGGCGGGGCACAGGAGGGGCGGGGCCTGCGCGGCAGCGTGGGTGCCAGTCGCGCGGGAGGGAGGGAGCCGAGGGGAGGGGGCGGGGCCGTACCGCCCGCGCCGCGCTGGGCCCTCTCGGCCAATGAGCGGCGTCCACATGCTGCGGCGGCGGCGAGAGGGGAGGCAGCGGCGGATAAATGCTATTAGACCAGCCGCCGCGGAGCCGTCCCCGACGCCACCTTCTTCTCCGCCGCCGCACCGCAGTTTCCTCCGCCGCTGTCGGGGGTGCGGAGCTGAGAGAACTGGGCGAGCGCGCTGCGCACCACCCGGCCGGCTAGCTGCCCTCGCTGCGTTCCACCCTCAGGGGTCGGCCGGGCGCCCCCTCCTCCAGCCCGGGTGGGGCCGTGAATCACCTCGGGAGAGCAGGGAGGGGGCTCTGGGGCCGCGGCCTGCGCTCCCGGTGGGCGGTTGAGGGCGAAGGAGGCCCTCCCTTCTGACGAGGGGAGGGAGGGTCAAGAGCCCCCCGCCGCCCTGCTGAGCCCGGGGCGTGCGCCGGCGAGGGCCGGGTTGCGAGAGGGGCGGTTGTCTGGGGGAGGGGGCGCGGGGTGATTCAGCGCCCGGCGAGGCGGAAGCAGCCGCTGGAGGAGGAGGAGGAGGGGGAGAGGCCAGTCCGCGCCTGGGCGCCCAGGGTGGCACGAGCCCGCGGCCCGAGTGCGAGGCGGAGGCGAGGAGGCCGCGGGGACTGGAGGCGAGGCCGGCCGGGCCCCCGCAGCCATGGAGAACGCGCACACAAAGACAGTGGAGGAGGTGCTGAGCCACTTCGGCGTCAACGAGAGCACGGGGCTGAGCCTGGAGCAGGTCAAGAAGCTCAAGGAGAGATGGGGCTCCAACGGTAGGTGCCCGGCGCCGGGGCTGCAGGGGCCCCGCGCGGCCCGACGCGGGCCCAGGAGCCAGGGAAGATGGCTGACCGGGCTCCACCTCGTGGGTCTGGGCTCTGCGCCCGCCGAGGGCTGCAGGCGGCGAGTCGAGCCCGCGCGCCCGCCCCGCGGGAAAGGGGCTGCAGGCGGGGGCGCTGGGGTCTGGTCTGCGCCTCCTCGACCTCGCACCTCGAGCCCTTGACCTTCCCCACGCGCAAAAGCGGGCCCCGCTGGAGGGAGGGACGAGTCTCCAGCTGGGTTGTTCCCCGCGAGACATTTTCTCGTCCCCAGCCAGTTTATGAGGCGTCGTTGCAGTTGAGAGAGTGCCTCTAACCGTTCTTGTACTAACCCAGAGTTACACATCTGGCAGAAGTCGTGACATAGCTGAAATGACTCCTTGTTTCGGGAGCCCTGTTAAGGTAGCGATGAGATTTTACACTTCTGGGTAGACCTAAGGTATTGGTTACGGCAAATACTGCATGTTTTCTTGGGGTTACCATTTCGGTATGGTTTCCATTAAAAATGGTTGAATGTTCATGTACCTAGGTACGTCTTTCAAAGACAGTGGTTAAGTTTAGGAAACCTCTTTTGAAAGACCAGGCTAATTTTTTTTTTCTCCTTCTTGACACGTTGCCTGGCGAATTTCTGCGTTATACAGAGTTACCGGCTGAAGAAGGTGAGTAATCGTAACATGTTCTTCACACACCCCTCTTTGTGTTCTGATGTGAAGATGACATTTACAACAAATGTTTGTTTCTCGCAGGAAAAACCTTGTTGGAACTTGTCATTGAGCAGTTTGAAGACTTATTAGTTAGAATTTTATTGCTGGCAGCTTGTATATCTTTTGTAAGTATAAAAGAACTTGTTTTCTCTCAAAAAGTCTGTTTCGTAGATGAAAACACAAATGTGTTTTGGGTGAGAATGTTATATTTAGAGATTTAAGCTGTCTCCATTTTTTTCAACTTCAGTATTTTAAGATTACAAACAAAACACTTGACGCCATTCGTGTTGTAGAAAATTAATGAATGCCTTACATTTACAGTGCAGTTAGAAATTGTTCCCGAATGCGTTAGGGTCTTATACCTTTTTGTGGTTTATCGGATTTTAATATGAAAAAGTTCTTGATCAAGAGGTCTTTTCTGTTTTGGGTTCTTCCACTGTGTAAGATCATACTAAGATGATGTTGGACCCTTTGTAGTCTGTAAATAGAACTTACAAAAGGAATATTCCAGTTGCTCTCCCTTCCTGGTAATGGCAAGGTGACAGTTGTTTCTGACAGTGACAAGAATGATGACGGCAGTGATGGCACTACTGTTGACCAAATTTGGTCACTGACCTTTAGGGTGGTATATTTATCTAAATTGGACCCCTGTCTTGAGTGACTCCTAGGTAGAGAGAACAAGATTCAGTACAATTGGTTCTAGATCTTAAAAATAAAAAAACACATAGTGTTTTTTCTTGTTCTGTATGTGCTTACTGACTTGAGCCCTGTATGGTTGCTAAGAAACTGGTGAAATGCAAAGGACTACAGCAGAACCAGGTTGATGGATTGGTGAGGATATTTCTAGGTTATATTAACATTTTTTTCGGTTCAATATTTTTTTTTTTTGCATTTTTTCTTGGGTAGTGGACTTCTTGGTAGTTTTCCTAAAAATGGTCATGAGTAGGACAAAGAAGTTCCTAATCCTAACAGCAAGGGATGACTTTGGTTCTTTTTTTTTTTTCCTTCCAAATTTTTATTTAAATTCTAGTTAGTTGACACATAGTGTAATAGTTGGTTTCAGGAGAATTTAGTGATTCATCACTTACATATAACACCAGTGCTCATCAAGACAAGTGCGCTCCTTAATGCCCATCACCCATTTAGCCTTTCCTTCATCTTCATCACCCATCTTCCTCCATCAACCATGGTTTGTTCTGTATCATTACACTTTTGTTCTTAAATTACAGTTTTTTATTCATATAAAAACCATGATGGGAAGTGAAATTCACCCAGTGTAATACGTTTCTTCAAGCTTCACAGAACTGCCACCGCTTCAAGGTTTCATTTTTGTATGTTTGTACATGTGCAAGCCCCAGGCATCTACCTCAGTCTCTGTGACAGCCATGTCATAGAAGGCTGTTTTGAGAACTAAATAAAAAGGAAGCGGTGGGCACTTCTTTAGGTGAGGGGGGACATTTGGTAAGAGGTGAGCTTTTTTGGAGTAATACTGTATACCAATTCTGACATGAGACTTTAATGTATTCTGTCATGTCATTTGGGCAAGTGATACGTAGCTATTAATAATAATTCAGTCCTCATGAATGTTTCTGTGGTTTTCATTGAATAAAATGGAGTGTCGTAGCAAATCATTCAGCATCCTGAATTACTCCATACCTCTTACATGTCTGTCTATTCTTGATTAATTCACCACCACCCACCCCCCATCCCCCTCCCCCACCCTCTCTAAACTGCTGCTACTTTACTGATTAAGATAAAGGGGTAGAGCTGTTTGGTTTACCAGTTTCAGTAATTTGTCATGGCACAAAACAAAAAATACATTTGGGGCAGTGTAATGTTTATGTTTAAGCTAGCTGCTTAATTCTGAAATAGCCTCTGCTTCAGTAATTAAAATACTGGGGTTCAGTAAGGTTATCAGGGACCCCTTAGCATAAATCAGCTGGTATACAAGGCAGAGATAAAATCTATTTGAGTTATATATGTGTGTATGTATGTATGTAACTTAAGGCAGTGTTGTAATGTCACTGGCATTATTTCCGGTAAACAAGCTATTGAATATTTAGGTTGTATAGGATCTCTCTAGTTGCCAATTTGAACGACTTTATATGAACATTTTGATTTAGTAATGTTTGTGACTTTGAAGAAAGCAGTTTATAGTTTATAAGCATTTTCAAATGGGTTTTAAAATATTTGCTTTAATTTTATCATAGGGCAGGATGTTGGATTTTTATAGCTTTATAGAGTATATTTTAGAATTGAAATTTGAATTACCTTTTTGGTAACTACTTAGAGTTAATGCTCAGGAAATGAACTGGGTGACATTTTTATTTTGTGGGTTGCTAAAGAGAAAAATAATTTTAGGAAATACTGTTCCTTAGTTTGCTTTGACTTGTTTGATCATTTTGGATTTAAAACTTGTTTCGTTGATTTTCTTCATGCGGAATTGGCAGTACTACTACATTGTTCTTGACCTTTTCATTCTTCTTTTCTTTATCTTTCAAAAGATCACTGAGTCTTTATTGTGGTAATCTGTTTATTCCTATTTAACAGGAAAATCATGGTAGAATAGTCATGTTCTTTTGGAAGAGTAAATAGGCAGTTCTGCAACATGTACATGATATCAGGTTCTGCTCAAGTTAAAAAGAAATACTCGGCTTTAGTGATTTACTTCAGATGTCAGATTAAGTAAACTGTTAACTGTAGGAAACTACATTAATGTTTTACACTCGTGACCTATAGGGATAAAGTTTTTTTTTTTTTTTAACTTTTGTTTATTTTTTGAGAGACAGAGCACGAGTGGGAGAAGGGCAGAGAGAGAGGGAGACAGAATCTGAAGTAGGCTCGAGGCTCTGAGCTGTCAGCACAGAACCCGACGTGGGGCTTGAACTCTTGAACTTCGAGATCATGACCTTAGCTCAAGTCAGATGGTTACTGACTGTGCCACCCCAGCGCCTAGGGATAAATAAAGTTTAATATACTTGGGGGCACCTGGGTGGCTCAGTCAGTTAAGCATCTGACTTCGGCTCAGGTCATGATCTCACAATTCGTGGGTTCGAGCCCCGAATTGGGTTCTGTGCTGACAGCTCAGACTTTGAAACCTTTTTCAGATTCTGTGTCTCCCTCTCTCTCTGCCCCTCCCCCACTCAGTCTCTGTGTCTCTCTGTCTCAAAAATAAATAAATTATAAAAAAGTCATTTCAAAAAAGTTTAATATACTTGTAATATTCACCAAATATAAGTAATTTTGGGTTGTTTTTTTTTTTTTTAAGTTCACTTGGATTGGAAGAAGTGAGCTATATCTCTCCCATTGCATATAAAGTAACATTAGAATTTCCTTAATATGACGTTCAGGACCTGCTGTCCTTTCATTTGTCTTTACATCCTTCTTGGTCACGACTTTGCCCTTCATTTAACACCTCATGTGGCTGTTCACTGGACTACCCATTCTTTGCTTCATTAGGTATTTATTGAACACCTGGGACTCAGCACAGATGCTGGGGATACAGCATTGACCAAAATAGGCAAAGTCTTTTACCTGGAGCTGACATTCTAGTGGAGGCAGATTCTAAACAAGTAAAACATGTAGTCTGTTGGACAGTGATCGAGAAATACAGCAGAGAGATAAGAATGTGAGGGGGGGCGTTCAGTTTTCAAGTAGGGTGGTCAGGAAAGTCTTTGTTAGAAGGTGACATTATATGAAGGACCTGAAGGAGATGAGCAGGAGGGCCATATTTGCCTCCTCTGTGTCCATGAAGTCCTCTAGGTAACAGCTACTTTGACTGATTTTGAAATGCTGCTAAGACTTTGTTAGAGCAAGGCACTTCTCAGCTTCTCACTTGTATTTGAATAGTTTGTCTTTCCTTCCTCCTGGACCCTTTAAAAGGGATTCTTAATATTTTTTAGAGACTAGCTTAGTGCTTTTGATATAACAGATTTGAATGAGTTTGTGTTTTTAGCATTTTCAAAATATAGAAAAATGTAGATCTGTTTTCTTAGAACAATATAGTCAAGAAGTATTTTATATTACGTAGTGATTTTATTTTTTTTTCCTGTATTTTAATTTCTTATTTAAAAAAATAAAATGGGTAGTTTAATGATGAGTTTAATTTATTTAGAGCCTTTCTTTAAAATGTTTTGAAAGGTGAATGTGTGTTTTTCTTCTTCGTTTTTTTAAATATTTCTGAGAGACAGAGACAGACCAACCAAGCATGAGCAGGGGAGGGGCAGAGAGAGAGGGAGACAGAATCCCAAGCCAGCTCCAGGCTCTGAGCTGTCAGCACAGAGCCCAATTCAAGGCTCGGACCCACAAACCCTGAGATCAGGACCTGAGCTGAAGTCGGACGCTTAACTGACTGAACCGCCCAGGTGCCTGCGTGTTTTTCTTTCTAAAGAACATTATATTCTCAAATCTAAAAACAGTATTTTTATTTTTTTAAACATTTATTTTGAGAGAGAGAATATGAGCAGGGTAAGAGCAGAGGGGCCCGGGGGGAGAGGGTCTCAAGCAGGCTCCATGCTCAGCGCAGAGCCTGACATGGGGCTCAATCCCATGGGATAAGTTTTGTGTGTGGATCAGAAGAGAATGTGGTCTAATTCATACTTTTTTTTTAAATGGCTGAAAGAATTTTTGTTTTCCGCCCCCAGAAAATTTTCATAACATTTATTGGTGATACTTTTTTCATTCTTGTATAGTGTTGAGCTTCCATTTCCTCTTTAAAACTCTTTTTTTTTTAATGTGAATTTCTTCATTCATTGGATAAGGAGTATCCAATTATCATTGGATGTTTGAGTATCCAGTGGCATTGCAAGTTTCTTAAGGATACAAGGAGGAATGTAGCCTGGTACCCTCAGTCCTTCAGTTTTAAAAATGTGCTTACGCTCTTTCTCTCTCTCTTTTTTTTTTTTTTTTATCTCGTTAAGAGCTCAGTACATCATCCCAACATGTAGCTAAGATGATGTAGTCACAGAACCATGACTGTCTCCCACTGGAATATACCTTTTTACCTTGGGTTAAAATTTGCCATCATTCATTAAACTCTGCTCTCCGGTGTCTTTTGGTTTTCATGTCAGAAATTACTGTAATGTGCAGAAATCAGTCTTAACCGATAACTAGAAGATAGCCTGTCCTGCCGTAGTGAAGCAGTTAAGTTGTAGTTAACATTCGTTAATAACTGGTTACCTTGAATAGGATTGGCAAGTTTGAAACTTTGAACTTGCTGGATTATATAAGCCTCAGAACACTGGTGTTGGTACTGCATTAATAGTGCAAAACAAAGGAAAGAAGAAACATGGCCTAACGTTACCTGCAGTAGGATAGTGTTGATTAAGTTGGTTACTTCTTACTCTGTGTTTAAGTACATATACTGCCCTTAGGGTCTTGTACAGTAGACGTTCTGTGAGATTTTGTTTCCTTCATTCATGTCTCTGTACAGTAAATAGCATCGTCTGTGTACCAGAGACTCTTCTAGGCCCCTGGGAATACAGTGGTGAACACAAGGCAGTATGAATAGATAATTGTTTATGATCGCCTCTTCTCAGTAAGGATTTTTAGGAACATTCTCCCCCATATAAACATTTGTATAACTTGGGATAAACTGTAATTGTGAACTATGTTATGACGTTAATAAGGGATTTTTCACCAAAACGAAAGATGCCTGTGCTGCGCACCTTTCGCTCCTCCCGCATCTCATGAGGTCTTTGATTTGTCGGCGGCAGCACCCCACATACACTGGAAGTTTTCTTCACAACAGCACAAACCGTGAAGGACCGCATAGGAGGAGCTGGATTGGTTCCTACCAGCTAATGAAGTATGGGTTGGTCTTCACTTTGGGCTGTGGCATTTAATTATTTGGGTTATTTGTGGTTTCAAAACAGACATTTTAAAAAGTATTCAGGAAACGGATGGTTCTCTATTTTAAGTAGGTTCAGCACCAGCCTTCCACCCTGAGAATTTGCCCTCTAGTTTCTCATCAAACAGTAATTAGTATACTTTTAGAACCTTCAAATAATTATGAATGCCTGGGTATCTTACACATAATTTAAAGTCATATAATGGATGAAAAGGTTACTGCATTGTATAGATTAGGATTGTTACATAATTGACAAATACTACTCGTCCAGAGGAACCACGCATTTCTTGAAAAGTAGAGATTTGGTTTGATGGTCCTGTCTTTCCTTTGCCCCAGCTGTTAGGGAATGTTGATTTAAGTTTGCTCCTCAAGACTAGCTGCCAAGAGGGAAGTTCATACCCTTTTCAACAAGGTGTGAAGCTTATCTTACAGTTGCTAATGCCTCACTGACCTTTGGAAAGGTCCTAGTTACTCTTCAAGTTGAGCGATTTTTCTCCCACAAGAGCTAATTAAGTTTCTTATTTCTGATATGCTCTCTTTGGCAAATGTTTGAAAGGCTAGTATCAAAGCAGTTATGATCTCGCATCTATCAAAATTTATAACTTCCTAGAGAAGTTTTCATTTTGGCACTAGGCCTGACCTTAACACCAGGAATGCCCTGTTGAAAGCCTGTGGCAACATTTATATTCACTCTGGTTTTCTGCCTGCCCTGGTTCTCTCACTAGCTGTCAGTGGTCACTGGTACCTATCAGAACCTGGTCCTGGTGTCTCCTGGTTTTTTTTCCCTGCTCAGGTTGATAATTCTTGTTCATCATTTCCCTATCTTGCAAAATTCATGTTGGGCCTTGCCTTATTTATCTCTCTCGTTGTTTATATGTTTCCTGTTTGTGTAAAAGCTCACTTTATAGTATTCCACTAAGTATAAACATAGATGGTTTCATTCTTGCCGTGAATCCTGACAGTATTAAAAAGTATCAAAACCAGTGCCTTCATTGTTTACTAAATCTTTTAAAGAAAAGGTTTTATTGTGAAATATGCAAACATGTTAAGCAGTGTTAAAGGCAAATTTTATCTCCCAAATTGGATATTAGATACATTTGCCATCCTTTCTGGATTGGCAGTTTTTTACAGAAATTGGTTTTTTACCATTTAGATGGTTCTCTTACTATGTTCTTGATTATTAAAGATTAGTTGTGTTGGGTTTACCTGCCATGTCAGTATGCTCAGTTATGAAGTTTATTGTGCCTCTCTTGTAACTTTTATGGCCTGATAAGGTTATGGTTGTGTGAGCTAGAAATTAATTTTCTGTTCGTTTTTCTTGGGGCGGTGTTCTATGCCCAGTTATAAATAACATTTTTGGACCTCTGTCATCTCTGAAGTGCTGTTGCTATACTAAATGTCATATGGAGGATAACCTTCAAAATAAACTCCTGATCAGAACCACCTTGAGTATTGTGAGGCGGCCTATAGTAGAACCACTGAAAATAACTGGGACAGACATTATCAGTTTTTGCACTGTAAAATTTTAAGTCCATGATCAAGGTTTTTGTTTTTGTAGAGATGCAGGGAGGGACAGAGAGGCAGAGAGAGAATCTTAACTAGGTTCCACACTAAACACAGAGCCCTGTGTGAGGCCCAGTCTCTCAACTGTAAGATCATGGCCTGAGTTGAAATCAAGACTCAGATGCTTGACTGAGGGAGCCACCCAGGTGCCCCTCATGGTATTTTTACTATGAGTTTATGTCTGTGGGTGTATTTGATAGCAACATTAAGCAAATCAACAAAGTTATGGATGATTGCCTTTTATTGTAACAAAATCGAGAACTTAAATTTTACTTCTGAATATATACATGTAAAATGACTGGGATTTAATTCCAAGAAAGTATTTTATTTGGATTTTAAAACAATTGTTATGTGGAAAAGTAGCTTTTGAAGGGTATTAAGTTGTAGAGTTTTGATTCTCAAGAATTACTGTGAACAAGAGATATAAGCCAGTTGTTTATGTCCTTACATTTTGTCACCATTTGATTCTCGGGACAGTAAGAAAAGAGACTTGGTATATTGCAATTCCTTTAGTGCTCCCCACTTCTGGTGTAAAGTGGCCCTAAGCCTCAAAACACATTACAGTTCTAACCCATGCCATTTCTCTTCTAGGTTTTGGCTTGGTTTGAAGAAGGTGAAGAAACAATTACAGCCTTTGTAGAACCCTTTGTAATTTTACTTATATTAGTAGCCAATGCAATTGTGGGTGTATGGCAGGTAAGCAAATTA
Source organism: Suricata suricatta (assembly GCF_006229205.1). NCBI lineage: Eukaryota > Metazoa > Chordata > Mammalia > Carnivora > Herpestidae > Suricata > Suricata suricatta. The sequence continues at coordinate 81,833,375 of NC_043713.1, read as the reverse complement.
AGCAGTGCTAGATTTTAGCAATTTATGTAAGTGAGTCATGCTGTGTTAATCTGGTTTTTTTTCCTTATGTGTTAACTAAAAAGAATCTGGAAAGTCTACATGTGTTTTTTTTCTCATGTCTATTTATTTAATGGCAATGTTTTAGACCTCTCCTGCGTGTATATAATTTGCTGTTAAAATTTCTCATCCTTCATGATAGCTAGCATGGAGTTAAAATGAAGAATGAGAAAAGCTACTTAAGAAAAAGCAGGAAATTTGAGATCCAGTATCTGTCTTTATATTTCCTAGCTACTTCCTGTGAAAATTTTCATAAATTCAATGTCATTCTTATCTCCTTGGATTTTTTTTTGTTGTTGTTAATGGTGGTGTGTGTGTGTGTGTGTGTGTGTGTGTGTGTGTGTGTGTGTGTGTAGCTATATAAATTGTTTTCCCTTCAGAGCATGCTCCTGGCTGTTTTCTTTCAGTTGCTCAGGCCTTTCTGATTCACAGAATGGAAGCCAGTTTATAGAATCCTAACATAATGGGATTCCCACCACCCCACTTTTTGTAATTACTGTTCTGTAGATACCTACTTTGAGGACTTCCAACTTCCTAGGACTGTTGATGTGTTTGATTTTTGTTACTGTTGTTTGGATATATTTTAACAGACTCTGAGACTAATACTTCAAATTCATTTTAAGTATTGATATTTAAGTATGGATATAATCACCCCTTTGAGGACTAAAATAGAATGGATCTACATTCTTAATTAAAGTGGAAACATTTTATAAATATACTTGGTCTTATTAAAATTTAAACTTCTGATCTTATCAATGAAGGTTTTTGTATAGTGGGGTCATATAGGAAGGATGGCCTACTTGGAAGAAAATTTTAATGGTGCTATATTTCTCATTTTAATTTTGTCTAAAATTGTTTATATTGAAGTAGAAATGATCCTTTTGTGAATAATGTAGACGAGAGAAACAATACATGGCATTAGATTGTCCTTCTCAAGCTAATAATATATATTTTCTTATTAAATAATTACTGCCAGTTATGAGGTAGATACTTTACATACATTCCATGTCATTGTTAAAGTGATCACGTAAGGCAAATGATATTCCCATTTGACAGATGTGATGTTAAGGTTCACAATGATCAAGTGATTTCTTAAAGACCATACAGGTAGTACATAGAGTATCTGGGATTTGAATCCAGGCTCAGTCTGATCTGAATTCCAGATTAAAGTTTTACACCAGTTTTCACAGGACTTTTATATTTATCTCAGTTTTAAAAATAACATTTTTAGGTCTTAAGCTCATTTACATCGTATACAGAATGGTATGAGCAATACTGAAGGGTGCTTGCCTTCTCAAAGTAAGTGAAAGTAGAAATCCAGTGCAAGGTAGTATTGGGAGGTGGGGGGTCACATACTGCTGGCCAGTGTCATCGAAGAAGGCTTCTTAAGGCAACAAGTGAATTAAAAAAAGACCTATGCTGTTAGCTTTCAGTTTTGAGTCCTCTCAATTCACTTTAAGCAGGTTTCGGGATTTTTCACAACAGACCCTAATTCTTACATGTAAGTAAGTAAAAAATTAGATCACATGGTATTGTGCATAAATTCTGTCCAAGTAAAGGTTAAATTGAGCCTTATATCAGATGGCAAAACGGGAGAAATGAATCTTGTCCTTTGTGCATTGAGTAGCCGCCCTGGGCCTGCACTGGATAGATTCACTCCTTCACTTCTGATTAGTCTCCAAAATGAGAGAAGACAAATTTGACACATGTGCTTTACTTTCTTCTTCTTTTTTTTTTTTTTTTCCTTAAAGGAACTTTCGTGTAGCTTTTTTTTTTTTTTAAGATTACTCATTTTGATTTCTGTGTCTTTCATCTCGAAATTTGGAAAGAAAAATTGTGTGTCTAAATTGTGATATGTTCATATGCAGTATTATAGTAAATATGGTATGGGACTGGCAGTTCTCTGATGAGACTCCAGCCATTTGAGGAGATCTGTAGAAAGATCTAGAATTTGTGAGCTGTAATTTGATTTTAATTCACCACCTATAGCATGTACTGTGTGCCAAAACACAGTCTAAATAGTTTGTTAATCCTCACAACGCTTGAGGTAGTAGCGTTGGTGTCCAAGCTTTGTAGGCACCAAACCTGTGCGTTGTGTAACTCATGCACAGTCACATAGATAGCTATTAGTGAAAAGCCTGTGGTGACCCTAAGTGGTCCAGCCCTAGACCAGCACCTTTCACGTAAGACAGGATCCATTTAAGTGGTGTGTCTGTGACTGGAGGTGATGGCCATGTTATGTAGTGGGTTTGGGGATGACACATTCTGTGACTGCTCCCTGTTTTTTTATTCCCTTATCCTTCTTAGGGTGCTTGGCTTCTTCGCTTTCTAGCACAGAATTCTAAGAGTCTAGTATTTATCATCTTATGATGTGTGTTGTTGACAAGTTTCATGAATGTGCATCTTTGGTGTCTTTTTTTAAGTTGAGAAGTCTGAAATTTGATTCCTTGGGCTAAAGTACTAATTTGCGATGGTCGGATGGTGGGTATATGTTTACTGCTTTTATCTTTTTTATAGGAAAGAAATGCTGAGAATGCTATTGAAGCCCTTAAGGAATATGAGCCTGAAATGGGCAAAGTATATCGACAGGACAGAAAGAGTGTACAGCGGATTAAAGCTAAAGACATAGTTCCTGGTGATATTGTAGAAATTGCTGGTGAGTTGTTTGTCATTGTTGTCTTATCCTAGATTGTATATCTGAATGCAGTCCATTTCTCAAAGCTCATAATTAAGGGTTTTAAAAATTATGCTCATGTGTATTGATTATATTAACAGGTTTTGTTGCTTTTCAAACAAATCGGGTGTTCTGTATACTTATTTCAAGGTGTTTGGCACGTCCCTTGTGTTGTATTGGTAAGGTTTGTTGTAAATAGTGTTTTGAACTATTGTACTTACTACTTTTGGTCTGTGGTAGAACACTAGCACTAGTGAAATAGTGAACTTCATATCAATTTGACACTTAGTTGCAGTGAGCAATTTAGAATACTAGTTAAGGGGTACATTGTTTTTTGTTTTGATTCGTCTTGACACAATGTTGAGTCATACTTGTAACTATCAAACTAAGTAGAGGGTTAAGAGTAATTTCATGGCTCTAAAAAAATTGTGCTTTAGAATACTTCTACAAAACACAGGGCTGGGGTCTTGGCCTGGGTTCTGGGGGTGGGCTTCAAAGAGTTTGTGAATCCAGTGCAAGAGCAGAGCTCTCCACAGATCCTAAAGGAATTTGTGTCCTCATTGCTCAGGATTGGTGCCATGCTTTTAGGCAGCCCAGGATTCCTAGAACCATTAAGAATAGTCCAGTCTAGGCTTTTTGCTGGAGAAAACTGTATTGGATCATTCACATTGTCCTAGTTTTTCACACTTTTGTTAGCTCAGAATACTTTTTACCAGTTGACCCTTGAACAATGCAGGAGTTTGGGACACTAGGGAATCCACGTGTAACTTTTGACTTCCCAAAAACTTAGCTACTAGTAGCCTGCTTTTAGCCTTATGCAGAACATAGTCAACACGTATTCATGTTTTCTATACTGTATTCTTAAAGTAAGCTAGAGAAAAAATGTTAAAATCATAAGGAGGAGAAAGAACAAAATCCCCACGTAAAGGTGGAACTGTGCGGTTCAACCCCATGACATTCAAGGGTCAGTGGTACTCGGTGTCTTTTTATGAATTGTCTCAGAAACTCTTTACACTGGCTTTTGGTGAAGTTGTCCTTTGTTGTCATTGTCTTTTTCCTTTTAATGAAGAGGACTCAGTGTGCTGCATCTCTTGGCCTGCATTCTGTAGTTTTGGCCTCTGAAAGGAAATTGCCTTGTCCTAGGTATTGGCTCATCTATAATGTTTCTTTCCTCCAGGAAAAGAGCAGTGTTGCCTATATGCCAACACGTTGATTTAATAGTTTTAACAGAAGTACAGCTCAGAGTGATGTGGGCCATTGGATTTTTTGTTTGTTTGGGTTTTTTTCTTTTTTTTGAGAGAGAGTGAGAGCAAGTGGGAGAGAACGAGCAAGCACGAGCAGAGGAGTGGCAGAGAGAGAGACTACCAATGCAGGATCTGCACTATCCACGCAGAGCCTGATGTCAGGCTGGAACCCACAAATATGAGATCATGACCTGAGCCAAAACCAGGAGTTGGACACTTAACTGACTGAGCCACCCAGGTGCCCCTGGTTTTTTTAATTGATTGGTTGATTGATTGAGTGATTGAGTAATCTCTACGCCCAACGTAGGGCTCAAACTCAACGACCCTGAGATCAAAAGTTCTATGCTTCACTGACTAAACCAGCCAGGCGCAGCCACAATGAATTTTTTAAACTTATTTTTACATAAGAATATTGCAAGAATAGTAACAAAGTTCCCACATAGCCTTTATCCAGATGTTCCACGTGTTAATGTTTGATTACATGTGCATCATCTTCTTTGAGTCTATACATTCACACATTTTTGTCTGAGTGATTTGAGAGTACATCGTAGGCATGATGCCTCTTTAGTCCTCAATACCTGAGTGTTTATAGAATCAGGAGCATTTTCTTAGTATAGGTTCAGTACCTATACTGAAAATCAGGAAATTGATACAAAAGTTTTGTCTGATCGATAAACTTCGCTCACATTTTACCATTTGTCACAGTGGATTTTAGGGCAGAAATATAAATTGGAGAGGGACTTCTGGCTGTGATACAAAAAAATAGGTCAGAATGGGGACGGCTGGAGATAGGCTGTTTTGATAGTGCAGGCCAGAGGTAATGAGGCTAAGAGAGAAGGAGAGCTGCAGCATTACAAATACTGAGAGGGAAAGATTTTGAGTTTATGAATAGTGGTTCTTAAGCAGAGATGCGCATCAGAATCGCTTGAGGCCACTCTTTAATAAAGTTTTTACGAGGTCTCAACCCAAAATAACTTAATTTCCCTTGAGCATGGAATTAATGGTCATTGTAGTTTGACAAATGAGTCTCAGATTTTGATGCAAAGTGACAGGTTTTAATAACCATATGGGTGTATGGCACTGACTGGGCTTTAGCATGTGGAATCGGAGCCACTGGCCAGATTTCTAGCTTAGGTGACTGGATGGTGATGGTGCTCGTAACTGGGGAAGGAAACATCAGAGAACGATAGTTTGTCTTCCGGAAATACGAATGTGGTGGGTGCGATTGCAGATAACATTGCCTAAGTTTGTGTATGACATTCCATTTGACTTTGTGTGTCTTCCATTTCTCCAGTTTAATCTGGTAATACACTGTTCAGCCCCTGAAACTAAAAACATTTTAAGAATGTTTGTGCTTGTTATGTTATTTTAGTATATTGAATCTATATGAAAAGTTAGAAATTACAAGCAAAGCGTTTATCCTGAGTTTGCAACAGTAGATGGCAGTGGTAAACGGCGTCAGAGGGAGCTGTAGCCTTGACCCTCAAGGCATCTTCCCCTTTGAAGAGATAAAAGCCAGCTTCTCTTTTGATTTGTTTGTTCCTCTCAATCCAGTCCAGGCTTTCCCATCGCCATATGTCACTCTAACCATCTAATTAGCGGAGAGAAGCTTGGGAGTCCTCTTGGTCCTTCCCTCTTACTCTGAAAGACCAGTTGATTCTGTCTCCAAAACATCCAGATTTATGAATTTCTGTTAATTCAGTCAGCAGCTCTCCCTGGCACTGTCTTTGTGTCCTAACTGGGCTCTGGCTTCCTTTTTCACTCACCTTCTTCTGGTCCTTTCTCCACATAGCAGCCAGAGCACTTTCCTAAAGGGCCTGTTGTTTTTATTCATTTGTCCAGTGTGCATCACCACTGCAAAGTTTTGGTTATAGCCCTGATCTGCCTGACTCTTCGTGCCCAATGTGAAGTTTCATTTCCTATTAGGTAGTGTTTTGTATGTTGTGTTTGATGGTTTAGGAAGGACAAGTATGATTGATTCAGTGTGTGTGACAAATATGACTAATTCAGTGTGTGCGATCTAAGATCTCCAGTTCACTGGAGGATCCTTTATTTGCTAATGTGGTAAAATACATAATACAAGGTTTACCGTTTTATCTGTTATTAAGTGTGCAGTTCACTGGCATTGAGCACATTCACATTGTTATGCACCCGTTGCCACCATCCTTCTCCAGATCTCTCTTCATCTTCCCAAACTGAGACTTTGTTCCCATTGAACAACTACTGCCCTTTACCCGCTTCTTCCAGCTTCTGGCAATGACTCCCTTTCTTTCACTCTTTAGAAAACAATATTTAATATTAAAAGATGAATTTGATTCCCTCATCCTAGGTGAATATACACACCCTTAAACCTATTCTGCCTTCACCTATTTCTGAATCCTTAGTGGAGAGTGCTAACAGTTCTAAGAGTTTAACACTTTTTCCTACCAGCTCTTCCCTCCCTGTACACGGATTGTTTTAAAAAAAAAAAAAATGCGTGGTTGAACACTGGCCTCTTGTGCACTACTCGTGTTGAATTATGACCATTCTGGGGGATGCAGAACAGAGGTGATTGCTAGTTTTAAATAGATGCAAATATTTTATTAAATACTCTTGTCATCTCACTAGGCAGTGAGCACCTTAAGGGCAAAACGGTCACACACTGTACTCTTCTTGCTGAACATGTGAAAAATAAACGAAACTTGAAATCAAAAGTATGTGGTAGATTCACCTAATGTAAACATGGTTATTGTGCAACTTCTGTACAGAACAGATCATTGGAAGTCTGTATGTACACGTTCAGTAATAGCTAAGCTTAGCGTGTGTGCTGATATTGCAAATGGTTCCAAGTGTTTGGTTCTTAAACATCAGCCACTCAGTATATGTGTACTGTGATTCACACTTTACAGTTGTGGAATCTTTGTGGCTAATTGCTCTGTCTTCTACCGTAGTTCCTGTGCTGGAAAATACACAGTGTATTTAGTGTACGCACACCAGGTGTATCAGTCCTATTTTGATTGGTGGGAGGTCTTTAAGAGAGTGAAGGGAGGGAGAGGAACAGAAGGAGAGAATCTTAAGCAGGCTCCACACTCAGCATGGAGCCCAACATGGGGCCTGATCCCATAGCCAGAGATCATGACCTGAGCCAAAATCTAGTCTCCGATGCTCCATCCACTGAGGCACTCGGGTGCCCCACGATGTTTTTCAAACAGCTTTATTAAGATGTAATTCACATGCAGTAACCTTCACTCTTTTGAACTGTACGATTAAGTGGTTTTTAGTATATTCAGAGGTATGCAGTCACCATCACTACCTAATTTCAGAACATTTTCATCCCCTAATAAGAAACTTCATACCCATTAGCAGTCAGTTCACCTGGCCCTTGCCCCCAGGCCCGGGCAACCACAGTTCTATTCTGGATATTGCATACAAAGGAGATCATACAGTTTATAGTCTTTTGAAATTGCCTTCTTCACTTAGTGTATTGTTTTTTCAGAATTCATCCAGGGGCACCTGGGTAGCTCAGACAATTGAGTGTCCAGCTCTTGGTTTTGGCTCAGGTCATGATCCCAGGGTCGTGGGAATTGAGCCTCATGTTGGGCTCCTCGCTGCTGTGGAGCCTGCCTTAGATTCATTCTCTCTCTCTCCTCTCCCCTCCCCCTTTCTTTCTCTCTCTCTTTCAAAGGAAAAAAAATTTCATATGTATTTTATTCATGTGTATAATGTATTTAATTGCTTTTTATGGCCAAATATTCCATTGTTTGGGTGTGCCACATCTCATCAGTTCACAGACATCTGGGTGGTTTCCCCCTTTTGGCTAATGAATAATGCTACTATGAATATTTGTGTGCAAGTTTATGTGTATACATACACTTTCACTCTCTTAGGTATACAGCCAGCCATGGAATTGCTGGGGCAGATGATTACTCTGTGTTTAACATTTTGAGCAACTTCCAAACTGTTAATCCCAAGTGGTTGCATCATTTTCCATTCCCACTAGCAACATCTACAAGTTCAATCTCTGCACATTCTCACCAACACTTGTTACTGTCCTTTTTTTTCTTTTTTTGTAATTTTAGCCATGAAGTGGCTGCTTTCCTAATTTTCAAATGATGTTGAGCATCTTATCCTTGTCCTGTTCTTATTTTCTATTAGTATGTTGTCTTTGGAGAAATGTCTTTTCAAATCCTTGTGCATTTTAACTGGGTTGTCTTTTTAATGATCTGTAAGTTTTTTACACATCCTATCTTACCAGATACAGTTTTGAAGAATTTTTTCCATGCTGTAGATTTTCTTTTTACTTTCTTGGTGTCCTTTGTGGAATAAACTTTTAATTTTGATAAAGTCCCATTTGTCAAGTTTTTTCTTTTGTTGCTTGTGCTTTTGGTGTCCTATGTAAGGTACTGTTGCCTACGGTCACAGAGGTTTTGTGTATGGTGTGAAGTGTAGGCATCCAGCTCTGTTCTTGTGCGAGTGGATATCCAGTTGTCTCCGCTCCATTTGTGGAAAAGACTTAGTCACTGAATTCTCCTGGCACCCATATCAAAAATGAGTGGACCACTGGGTGCTTGGGTGGCCCAGTCGGTTAAGTATCTGACTTTGGCTCAGGTCATATTTTTGACAGTTTGTGAGTTTGAACCCCGCATTGGGCTATCCACTGAGAGTGTGGAGCCTGCTTGGGCTTCTGTCTCCCTCTCTCTCAGCCCCTCCCCAGCTGGCACACTCCCTCTCTCAAAAATAAACATTAACGAAAAGAAAAGCAGCTATCCAAAAAAGTTAGTGGACCACATTTTCTCTTACAAATTGACTGTCATTCCATTGATGTATTGCCAGTACCACTGTGTTTGTTGCTGTAGCTCTATAGTAAGTTTGGCATCATTGAGTTTGAGTCCTCTAGCTTTGTTGTTTTTCTCAGTGGTTGGGCTGTACTGGGTCTCTTGCACTTCCATATAAATTTTAAGATTAGCTTCAAAACAAAATAAAGACTTGGGATTTTGATACAAATTATGCCGATTGTATAATTGGTTTGGGAAATACAGCCATCAACAGCATTAAATCTTCCAGTGCAGGAAAGTGCTACTTGGTGATCATAGGGTGTCTTTCCATTTAAAGTCTTTTAATTTAGCATTCTGTTGTTTACTGTGTACAGTTCTTACATTTCTCTTGTTTCTAAGTATTTTATGCTTTTTGTGTTTGGAAAGTATATATAATTGGAATTGTCTCAATTTCATTTTCAGATTTTTTTTTGCTAATGTATAATGGATTTTTGTGTATTGCTCTAATACTTGGAAGTGTTACTGGAATCCTAGTAATTTTTCAGGAGCTCCTTAAGATTTTCTGTATATAGGGGGCACCTGGGTACCTCAGTCGGTTAAGCGTCTGACTTTGGCTTAGGTCATGATCTCACTGTTCTGGGTTCGAGCCCCATGTCAGACTCTGTGCTGACAGCTCAGAGCCTAGAGTCTGCTTCAGATATTATGTCTCCTTTCTCTCTGCCCCCGCCTTCAAAAATAAACATTTTTTTGAAACTTAAAAAAAATATATTTTCTGTATATAAAAATCTTATCTGCAAACATTTTTTTTTTTTTGCATCTTTCCAATATGGGTACCTTTTATATCTTTTTCTTGTGTAATTGCCCCAGCTAGAATTTCCAGTAGAATATTGAATAGAAGTGGCAAGAGTTGACATCTTTGTCTTGTTCCTGATCAAAGAGGGAAAACCATCTTCTGTTACAAAGTCTGGTGTTACCTGTGGCTTTTGGAGATTATCTTATGTTGAAGCCTGATTACAATTTAATTTTTAGGTTGTCAGTATATTTTTGTTTGGCCTGTTTGGTGACTTTTCATGGTGATTGTATATTTATATTCAAATTAGAAATGATGGTCCTTGAATCAGTGGGCTGTAATCCTTAGATATTTACAATGAATCATGTGGAACATTTAGGAAAAACTTACTGTGACAGTTTAACCTGAGCCAGATAAACATGTTTATGTACCTTTATTTGTTTATTTACTTATTTAAAAAATTTTTTTGCATTTATTATTGAAAGACAGAGACAGAGTATGAATGAGGGAGGAGCAGAGAGAGAAGGAGAATCTGAAGCAGGCTTCAGAATCAGGTTCCATGGTGTAATGGTTAGCACTCTGGACTCTGAATCCAGTGAAGCAGGCTTCAGGCTCTGAGTGAGCTGTCAGCACAGAGCCTGGTGCGGGGCCCGAACCCACGAACAGTGAGATGACCTGAGCTGAAGTCGGATGCTCAACCGAGCCACCCAGGCACCCCTAAACGTGTTTATTTAACTTTAAAATATACATGTTGAGGCTTTTTAACTTGTACTTTATTAGGTTAGTAGTCTAGTTGACTTTGTCATTTGTCATTTAGCCCAGTAATTTGGTTCTGTGAAACTATAGAAATGAATTCAACTGTACATGTAAATTATCCCTTGGCAGGCGATCTTAACTATCTACATAGCCTCAAGGGATAAGTGGCATGAATTGTGCTTCCATACTTGGTAGCTTTTATACTTTAAGTTATGAAATTAAGTTCGAGGAGTTCTTTGATGAATTGAAAGAACTGGAGAATACTGTGAAATATCTTGAAGATGACGGCAAATGTGGAGTTACTATTTGAATACTTATAGAAAGAGACCTTTTTATAGTCATTTTTTGGATATAAGGGATATCTCCTAAATTCAGGTGATAAAGTTCTTTCTGCTAGTTTTTGGGAGACTATTGAGTGGTTTTGCTAAACTTTCTGAAGGCTACGCTGGACTAAGGTATTTTGAGGGGGAGATATAGGAATTGAGGAAATTAAATTTCAGATGTTGCTATACCAGCTAATAACCTTTCCAAGGAGATGTTGAGTAAGCATGCATAGCAAATGCTATGTAAACCTTAGAGGTATCTAGAATACAGGAGCCAGATAAAATTGCTTTGGCAAAAAAATTAGGACATAGTTACCCACATTTTCATCTTCTGAAGCTACGGTTGTTTTAAGCTTTCTGTATTATCTGCTAATCTTATCAAAATGATTCAAGCTATGATAGTCATAAATTTTTAGCTTTAGAATTTTGGGGGTCTCAGTGTATGCCTGGGGAGTTGGTTATTTATTGACTCTCCAGGCCATTGTTTTCAGGATTGTTTAAAAACAAACAATGTATCTTGGTAACCTGAAGTTGGCTGGCAAATAGTACAAAGACATAAGTAAATACCCTTAGATGATTTCTGTCCTGTAGTATACTCTGGAGCAAATCTTATTTTAAGATTATGTAAATGGTAGAAATGACACGTTCTTAACATGAAATTACGTTTGTTTTAGCTTCTGATGAGATTTTATAGTTCTTAAAATGATTAGTCAAGGTTCAGTAGTGCTAAGAACTTCACTTAAGTTTTTAGCTTCACCTAAGAACTTGGTAGAAATGCTGAATAGCCAGGCCCCATTCCTGACCTACAGAACCAAAATCTGCCCTTTAATAAAAGTCAATAAAAAAACTAATTATTAAACTTGGTAACTAAATGTTTATAGGAAGAAGTTTCACTTTTGATAGTCTTTGTGCAGTCATGAAATGAACACCTGTGAGGTAGTGTTGTTTCTAAGCAGTTGAGGGAAAGAAAAGACAAAGTTGTAAAATACAAAGGTGATTGATTCACGGAAGAACACAGATTATTATTCTAATTCTGCTTGCCACCTGACAGATTAACCTTTACAGAATTGGGAAATTGGAGCAGGCTTTTTTTTAATTTTTATTTATTTATTTATTGTTTTTTTGAGTGACAGAGAGCACAAGCTGGGGAGGGTCAGAGAGAGAGAGAGAGACATAGAATCCAAAGACAGGCTCCAGGCTCCAAGCTGTCAGCACAGAGCCTGACGCGGGGCTTGAACCAACGAACCATGAGATCATGACCTGAGCTGAAGTCGGACGCTTAACCAACTGAGCCACCCCGGCGCCCCTGGAGCAGGCTTTTTAAAGGAGCTTTCTGGCTATAAAAGATGTTTGATTCTGATAACGTGGCCTTATCATTTGTTAACTTGGGCTGTGAGTCCAGGTGTATTTTTGCTTTTAGGGGGCGAGAAAGGATTGGAGTAGTCTGAACAGTCAGCAAACAATCCATTAACTGCCAAGCTCCCTAACACAGATACCCAAGTGACCAATTCTGTGCTGTAAAACAGAGGGGTTGGCTGGTGTGTGTGTGTGTGTGTGTGTGTGTGTGTGTGTGTGTATACACACGTACACAGACCCTCTTATTTTTATTCTATGTATTTACTTTTTAACATTTATTCATTTTTGAGAGACAGAGATAGCACGCGAGTAGGGGAAGAACAGAGGGAGAGGTAGACACAGAATCTGAAGCAGACTCCGGGCTCCAAGCTGTCAGCACAGAGCCTCACATGAACCATGAGATCATGACCTGAGCCTAAGTCGGACACTTAACCAAGTGAGCCCCCCCAGGAACCCCCTACAGAGCCTTTTAGTGAATATTTAAGACTCTGTGAACAGCAGTTTGTAGAAAAATCTTTTTTTTTTTTTTTTCTTTAAGCCTTTAAAAATGTAAAAGTCATTCTTGTCTTAGGGGCTTTTTTGAAAACACCAAAACAGGCCTTCAGATTTGGCCAGCTGCTTAGAGCAATGTTTCTCTAGCTTCTTGTGCATGGGGATTTTATTAAAGTGCAGATTTTGGTTCTGTAGGTCAGGAATGGGGCCTGGCTATTCAGCATTTCTACCAAGTTCTTACATGAACCACATTTTGAGAAGCAGAACTCTAGCACAGTAGTTCTTAATCGTTTCTTGATCACAATCCCATTGAGAATTAATGAAATCTCCCCAATGACCCCCTCAAAACCTTGCATGCAGTTTCAGGGGGTTTCATTTGTCCTTCTCTGCAGAGGAGCTAGCTATGTGGTTTTTAAAAGGACGTACTCCATCTGATCCTGCAATTCCATTTCTGGGTATATATCTGAAGGAAAGGGAATCACTATCCCAAGGAGCTATCTGTACCTCCATGTTACTTACAGCACTATTTACAGTAGACAAGACATGGAAACAACCTAAATGTCTGTTGATGGATGAATGGGTAAGGAAAATGTGTTCTATATGCAATGGAATATTATTCTGTCACAAAAAAAGAAGGAAATCCTGGCATTTGCAACATGTATGGACTTGAGGTGTTATGCTAAGTGAAATAAGTCAGAGAAAGACACATACTGTGTGATCTCACTTATATATGTAGAATTAAAAAATTATAATAACCTAAAATTCCTAGAAGCTGATCAGATTGGTGTTTGCCAGAGACAGTAGTGAGGGAATTGGATGAAGCTAGCAGAAAGGTACAAAACTCCAGTTATAAGACAGGCGTTAAGAGGATGTAATATCCAGCCTGATGACCATAGTTAACATGACTATATTGTATGTTTGAAAGCTGCTAAAAGTTGCTCTTACTGCAAGGGAAAGAATGGTAACTATGTGGGCTGATGGATGTTAACTAATTATAGTGATCGTTTTGTAATTTACACATAGATCATTATATTGTACACCTTAGGCTTCTATAGTGTGAAATGTTGATCGCAGTAAAAACGGGGGCAGGCAATGAAGTACAGTTAAGTGGTATAATTGAGTGAAATATTGTCTTGTTAAGCAGTTTACATAGTATTGCTGGAACATTGTTAAATGGTTTTCACTTGTCTCTAAAATGAGAAATGTGGGGTGCCTGCCTGGCTTAATTGATAGAGCATGTGACTCTTGATCTTGAGGTCATGGGTGTAAGTCCATATTGGGAGGAGAGATTACTTACCAAAAACAAAAAAAACAAAAAAAAAAAAAAACGAAATGCTCTAAAACAATAAACATGGATCAGAGAAGTGGAAGCAAAAATGTATGACCAAATAAGGTGGTAAGCAGGTTTGCTGTCTTGCCTTTTCCCCCATATGGAATTGTTGCGGTGAGGGTAGGAGAACGGGGCTAGCTCGAGGTATTGGTCTGAGCCTCTGCATCCAAATCATGCAGAAATCATGATTTTAGTTGTTCCTGTGAGTCATAGTTCTGTTTTACAGTCAGAAGTATTAAGTTCTTAATCCTAAGAAATTGTACATAACCAGAAGAGCAAATAATCTAACAGAAATCAGTCCAGATATATTAGAAACAGAGTTTTGAGACCTAGGGCCCTTCAATTCATTAGTCAGCCTAGCTAAGACTAGGAACCATGAGAAATAAGGAACTCTGGTGTCTCTGACCATCAGATCACAATGGACTAGTTGATCTTGAAGCTTCACCTGAATCTCCTGGGGCTGGCATTTCCTGATTTCCTGTAATTACATGCTCTCCATTCCCATGCCTCAGTGGTAGTCAGAGTACTGGTAAGTGCCAGCTCCACCCGTGTCACTGTGATTAAGATTTTGGAAAACTTAGAAGAAACCACGTGGTATAGGGAATGTGTTTCCTAAGTGTGATAAAGAACTGTCAAGATCACCAGATTTAACTATGTAAAAATGTAGAACAATGTTGATTTTTTTTTAACAACTTTGATCTTGAAGATAAAAGAATTTTGGAAAATAAGGTGCTGTTGTTACCAATGTTTAGAAAAATAATGAGATTTGAGAGTATTAGGAAATGGTAGGAAATAAGTTTGGTGGGAGTATATGTTTGTAGGAAAATTCTGCTTCTGTGAATCTATTCTCCAGAAGTAATCTCTGTGCACAAAGATGTTCGGCATAGAACATTGTAATGGGGGAAATTATAAGTGCGTAGATGGCTGTGAAAATAGTGACTGATGAGGTGTGGTATGGATATAAGCACTGTGCCCGTTTTCTTCATCTGTAAACGGGATGAAGAGAATCACACCTTTATGGGCTCTTAACCCATAAAGCTCTTAATGCAGTGTTTAGTGTAGAATAACCAAGAACTCTTCAGATTTTAGTGTGTTATTACTGTGCAGCCATTAAAAAAGCTAAGATAAGTATAAATGGAAGAGGTTTATGATTTTTATTTTAATAAAGTTTTAAAGCAGATATAGATGTTTAACAGCTGGTGCCTGTTGGGAAGAGAGGAGTGAGGAAAGGGTTTTCACCTTTTAAAAGCAGACTTGACTTCTGTAATAATGAGAAAAGTCAGAGGGTGTGCCGGATGCGGTGTTTTGTGAGCTTAGTGATGGGCTGTTGCAGCGGTGTGTACCGGCTAAGCATCCTCTTCTGCCTCCAGTAACTGGAAACTTGGCTCCTTAGGACCACCTATGCCAGTTTTAGTCCGTTTTATTATAAAATAATCCTTATTAATAGCTAAAATATACTTGTCTGTTCTCCACATTGGTTTTTACTTTGTAGTCACACAAAAGCTTGATGGCCCCTCCCAGGCTGGCCTGGGAGGCAGGGGAAGGGGATTCATTGCCTTAGAGAACTGGAAGGAACCTCACCAGAACTTGGACCGCCCCACCGTGTCCAGGCAGCCGTCAGAGGGGGCGGAGGTCCGGAGTGCTGACAGTGGGGGGATGCTAAACGTTTATCTCCAAGTTAATTTTCACTTTTTTAGCTGTTGATGTAATTATTTTCAAGCCCTTCACCATCTTGGTTTTCTTTGGTGCCCAGACTTAAATGCCATTATGTAAATGGGGTCTGGTTGATATTCTAGACACTCTTCTGCTTTTACAGACTAGGGACACTACTTTGGCAACCTTCATTGCTCTACCAGCTAAAACCCTGCTCTCACATGTGCTCTTTCCTCTCCACGTCTAATCTATGCCAGCATACAGCCTCTTTTTTGTTTTTAGTCTAAATGTAGAATTTAAGTAACAATCACTTGTTGCTTCACTCAGCTTAACCATGTCGGGGATCTCTTTGGTCCTCTCTTCATTGTTCTTCTCTTTATGACATTCTTCAACTTGATAATTATCATAAGTCTCTGATGCTTGTTTATTAAAGGAAATAATGTATGCAAGTACTTGATTTGTTGACAGATACTATGTGGCGCCCACCGAGTGCCAATACAGTGTTCAGGGCTGGGAACCACATGGTGACTGAGTGTGTCCCTCGCGCAGCTTTGGTGTAACAATGGGAAGTCTTACTGAGCAGAAATATGAGCGCATTGGGAAAAGAAAGAACAGCTCTCTGTGGGCACATCAAAAGGGATGCCAGCCTAAAATAGGAGTTTGTGGAATGCCTTGCTGTGTAGGGCAGGGCAAGGTGGCAGAGAAGAGGGTGTGTGAAGACTCAGAACAAACTTTGAGGAATTGGAGACTGTTGTGTTGGAAGTTAGAGGGAGAGGAAAGTGGTAAGAAGCAAGCAGCAGCCAGGCCCTGGGAAGTGCTATAAATGACCGTTAAGATACTGACTTGATCTCAGTTCTAGGAGGAAGAAGGTATTTAAACATTTTAAATAAGAGCCTATGATATTTGCATTTTTTTTTGAGGGAGAAGGGGCAAGAGGGGAGAAAAATAATCTTTATATATAAAGAATAATTTATTATCAAATTGGCTTATATACAACACCCACTGCTCATCCCAGCAAGTGCCCTCCTCAGTGCCCATCACCCATTCTCCCCTCTCACCCACCCTTCAATCTACTCTCAGTTTGTTCTCTGTATTTAAGAGTCGAGAGAGAGAGAGAGAGAGAGAGAGAGAGAGAGAGAGAGAGAGAGAAAGAAAATGAATATCTTAAGCAGGCTCCAAGCCCAGCATGGAGCCCCACCCAAGGCTCAACATTAAAACTGTGAGATCATGACTTGAGCTGAAGTCAGCACTCAACCAGCTGAGCCACCCAGGCACCCGCCCCTACCTGCCCCCCGCTTTTTTTTTTTTTTTTTTTAAGAGAGAAAGCGAGGGTGTGCGAGCAGGGGAGAGGGCAGAGGGAGAGAGAATTGTATTAAGCAGGCTCCACTCTCAGCACAGGCTCGATCCCACTACCCTGGGACCATGACCTGAGCTGAAATCAAGAGTCCCACCTTTAGCCAGCATATCCACCCAGGGGTCCCTACATTTGCATTTTAGAAAGACAGATCCCATCATAGAGAATACTTCCAAAAAACAGACTGGAAGCAAACTTCGTGTACTATGGGGATTTGTAATCTTCCTTCCCTGCTCACCCTGAAGCCTGGAGAAAGGCAAGTGGGCTTCTCAAGTGAGGAATTTCATTCACTCTGCTCGACTATAAAATTGATGACTCAAATCAGAAACAATGAAAATATTTAAGTCATAGTTAAATGTTGAATCTAGGTTAATTCTTCTAAAGCTTGCTTTTCCTAGGAGCCATTTAAAACTAAAAAAAAAAAAACAGTAGTGTAGGAATGCCTAGGTGGCTCAGTCAGGTGCCCAACCTCGGCTCAGGTCATAATCTCCTGTTTGTGGGTTTGAGACCAACGTCAGACTTTCTGTGCTGACGGCTCATGGCCTGGAGCCAGCTTCCAATTCTGCACCTCCGTCTCTCTCTGCCCCTCCCCTGTCTCTTTCTGTCTCTCAAAAATACACAAACATTAAAAAATAAATAAAATAAAAATATAAACACGTATATTAAAGAGATAAACTAAAATCCAGTAGTGATATTTTGGAGATGATTTCTGATCGTATATATATATATTTTTTTTATTATTCATTTAAAATTTTTTTTTAATGTTTATTTTTGAATGCCAGAGACAGAGTGTAAGCAGGGG
This sequence comes from Suricata suricatta, assembly GCF_006229205.1. NCBI lineage: Eukaryota > Metazoa > Chordata > Mammalia > Carnivora > Herpestidae > Suricata > Suricata suricatta. The sequence continues at coordinate 81,815,790 of NC_043713.1, read as the reverse complement.
AGAGGAAGATAGAGAGGGAGACACAGACTCCAAAGCAGGCTCCAGGCTCTGAGGTTTCAACACAGAGCCTGATGTGGGGCTTAAACTCATGAATCGTGACCTGAGTCGAAGTCAGATGCTTAACCGACTGAGCCACCCAGGTGCCTCTGTGGGTTTTAAGAAAAGACTTGAATAGCTGGTAGAATTTGCCTCAGTAAATTGGATTTTTTTTTTCCCCCTTCATAGAAACAGTTCGTTAAAAGGCCTTTTCTGAGTAATGCTGATTTAACCGTCAGTATTTATTTATTTTTAAGTTTATTATTATTTTATTTAGTAATCTCTACATACAGCTTGGGGGCTTAAACTCATGACCTCAAGATCAAGAGTCACATGCTCCACCAGACTGAACCAGCCAGGTGCCCCCATCAGTATTTATTTGTGACATAGTGATGTAAACATCGTTTAAATACCATGGCTTACATTCATTCCTAGGTTTTAAAAAAATTTTTAGTGTTTATTTATTATTGAGACAGAGAGAAACAAAGCATGGGCAGGGGAGGGGCAGAGAGAGGGATACACAGAACCCGAAGCAGGCTCCAGGCTCTGAGCTGTCAGCACAGAGCCCTACACGGGGCTCGAACCCACAAACTGCGAGATCATTACCTGAGCGAAGTCAGACGCTTAACTGACTGAGCCACCCAGGCGCCCCCATTCCTAGGTTTTAAGATAATGAAAGTTTGTTTTCATTTCTAAAATGTGCAGAGTCATTTCCTTTGACTTTTACTTGCTTTCTTGGTGAGCTAGCATTAAGGATTTTGTTCAGAGTAGAAATCCCTATTGTGGTAGCAGGTTAAAGAGGTATGGGCTTTTGAAGCCAAGAGCTGAATTTGAAGTGTCAGAGGTTAAATAAATGGAAGGTATTTCTAACAGTTTATTCTTTTTTTTTTAATTTATTGTCAAGCTGGTTCCCATAAAACATGACAGTTTATTCTTTTATTATACTACCAGAACCCAAGAGACAGGGAAAAAATTTTCAGAGGAAAAAATTGCAGAGCATCCCCTTGGCAAGAGTAAGAATTTTCCACTACCATTTGCCCTAAGGACACTGACATGCCCCATCAGGGAAACGTTACTGGGCGCAGTCATCAGGAACGGCGCTGCCTGCTCCTCAGACACAAAACCCTCTGTCTGAAATTCATAGAAGCCTGTAGACCAAGGAAAACATCATGTTTTAGTTTGAAAAGTATCAATTGAATCTTTTGCTTCCTTAGAATGTGTGCTTCCTGGGGTGCCTGGGTGGCTCAGTCGGTTAAGTGTCCGGCTTTGGCTCAGGTCATGATCTCACGGTTCATGGGTTCAAGCCCCGCGTCGGGCTCTGTACTGACTGCTAGCTCAGAGCCTGGAGCCTGCTTCAGACTCTGTGTCTCCCTCTCTCTCTCTGACCCTCCCCTCATCACACTGTCTCTCTCTGTCTCTCAAAAATAAAAAACAAAAAGCATTAAGAAATAAAAAATTTAAAAAAAAAAGAATGTGTGCTTCCTAATAGGTTGAATCCTAAATTGACTCTTAAAAACAAAAAGCATAAAGCAGAGTCACACAGCAGGTTAAAAGACGCCTTTCATTAATTGAGGTTCCTTAGGCAAGACTCCTTTTACTTCTAGCCTTAGTTTCTAACTAAACTGAGGATTGATCAAGATGATGACGGGGCATTTTCTAGCTAAGAGGACAATAGACAAGCTGGGTGTTCAGGAACACCAGTTTGGGTTGATGCTTTGTTATGGATTTATTCTGCCTTTCTGTAGAGATCAGTTTCTCAGGAAACCAGTGAAATGTAGAACTTGAAGATAATAAGTTTCCCAGGTGTTAGTGGACTTAAGGTCTTCTTGGCCTAGAGCTGGTGTTGTTGGCACCTAAGAAACAGCACAAAGTAGGCTGTTGTGAACAAGCCCTTCATGGGATCTGTGACCCCAGTTATTGTGCATGGTGGTGGTGGTTTCTTCTTGGGTTTTTTGTTTCAGTATTTGTAGAGCTTTTTATTTATTTGTTTGTTTATTTAATTTTGAGAAAGACAGAGCATGAGCCAGGGGAAGGGCAGAGAGGAAGACACAGAACTTGAAGCAGGCTCCAGGAGCCTGCCTGATGCAAGGCTCGAACCCATGAACTGTGAGATCATGACCTGAGCTCAACTTGGATGCTTCCCAGACACTCCTGGAGAACTTTTTAAAAGGTGGATTCCTAGATCCCAAGCCAAATGCATTAAACCAGATTCTTGAAGAGTAGTTTCTGAGATTGTATAGTTTATAAAAGGCTCCCAGATGACCTTTTGTTTTAACTCCTAAATATTTAATTGTCCCCTCCCCTCCCCTCCCCCCCCCAGGTATAATGGCTGTTGTCAGAACCAAGAAAAGTTGAGAAAAGCTTGAGGTCAGTTTTTAAGGGCTTCCCAAGTCATCTGTTCCACTAGCATTTGACATAACAATTAAATGTATAGCCATACAATTTCTGTACAGCAAAAACATGACCTTCATGTATTTAAAATGACCTTTGGGGGCACCTGGGTGGCTCAGTCAGTTGAGCATCCAGCTTTGGATCAGGTCATAATCTCATATATACATATATACACACACTTTTTTTTTCTGCTTCAGGAGTAGAATTTAGTGATTTATAACTTAGATATAACACAGTGCTCATCACAGCAAGTACCCTCCTTAATGCCCATCACACATTTAGCCTATTCCCTCCCTCACCCCAGCCAGCCTCCCCTCCAGCAACTCTCAGTTTATCCTCTATATTTAAGAGTCTCTTCTGGTTTGCCTCCCTCTCTCTTTTTGTTTTATTTTTTTCTTCCCTGCATCTATGTTCATCTGTTTTGTTTCTTAAATTCCACAAGTGAATGAAATCGTATGCTATTTGTCTTCCTCTGACTGACTTCACTTAGCACAGTACACTCTAGTTCCATCAGAATAAGTATCATTTTTAATGCTGCATGTATATAGTATCGATTTCACCTTAAACTCACAGCTAATAGGTTGACCATGTTACCTGGGGAAGAAATTTAACCTTGGTATTTATTACCTCAAAGATATGCTGCAGCCATTTTAAATCCTCTGAGCTTCCAGTGAAACACAGCAAAACAAAAGGCAAGATACATTTGGGTCCTCTTGTAGTTTATCCTTGATTGAGTATTAGATTGCCTGACTTTAGATGTGGTAAGATAGAGTGTGAACTAGGGGTTATATATGAAATTGTTGAACTAGAAAACAGGATTCAACTTTTGACATAAAATGAAATGTTCTGCATTTAAATTGCTGGTATATGTTCAGCTGTTAGAGTACAGAAGTGTCATAGTACTTATAGATTGTGGGGACCTCTGTGCCATGTTAGAAGGGTTTTTTTTGGCTCCAGTAGGACTGTGACATAAATTGCTTCTGACAGCAGGAAACATTTTCTTTCTTTTTTTATTTATTTTGAGAGAGAGTGTGCGTGTATGCATGCTAGCAGGGGAGAGGGAGAGGGGGAAGACAGAATCCCAAGCAGGCTCTGCTGGAAATGCAGAGCCTGACGTGGGTCCCGAACTCACAAACTGTGAGACCATGCATGATCTGAGCAGAAATCAAGAATGTTGAACTGACTGAGCCACCCAGGTGCCCCAAGAACCATTTTCAAATAGTAAATTTTCCATTTAGGGCCCTATGCTCATCATCGAACCTTTAATTCTTTTCATGTCCAGGATCACATGTGATCAAATTAATTGTGACATCCAGAAATAATACAATAAAATTTTTATTTTTTATTTAAAAATTTTTTTATGTCTTTATTTTTGAGAGAGAGCAGGGTAGGGGCAGGCAGAGAGGGCAACCACAGAATCTGAAGCAGGCTTCAGGCTTTAAGCTGTCCGTACGGAGCATGACACGAGGCTTGAATTCACAAACCATGAGATCATGAACTGAGCCAAAGTTTGATGCTTAACTGAGCCATCCAGGCGCCCCTACAGTAAAAAATTTTAATTGGTTTCAAATATTTATCTTGATGGAGCATTTGAGCTGTTGTAGGTCACTGAAGTTTAGTTATATATGGTTACTTTATTGTAGTAGGAACAGAATTAAGGTGAAAAGGTTCTCGTTTATTCAGTTGGGGAATATTGCTGTTCATTGCATAAGCATTTCCAGCAGGAATTTCACCTTAATGTGTCCCTGCAGTCAAATGCAAGGGTGATCTTTGCCTCTTGAGATTATATACTGACAGTCTGTTTCTGTGCCCCTTTGTGAGCACATTCCCTAGTTAGGCTACAGGGTGATTTAATAAACTAGAGCTCAAAAAGCAAACCATACTCTTCCTGAACTTGAAAGTTCCAAAATGCAGAAAAATCAGCTAAGTGGGAGGCTTGACAAATGAAATTAATCTCCTTGGACAGGGGTGCCTGGGTGGCTTAGTTGGTTAAGCGCCCAGCTTCAGCTCAGGTCATGATCTCATGGTTCGTGGGTTCAAGCCCCGCATCAGGCTCTGTGCTGACAGCTCAGAGCCTGGAGCCTGCTTCGGGTTCTGTCTCTGTCTCTGTCTCTCTCTCTCTCTCTCTCTCTCTCTGACCCTCCCCTACCTCGCACTGTCTCTCTCTGTCTCTCAAAAAGAAATAAACATTAAAAAATTTTTTTCCTTGGACAGAATAGCAATTTTGCCAGTTTGCATATAACCAGTGACAAAGTTCAGTGTGTAGAGGAAGTATGGAAAGTGAACATTTGACTTAAAAATACTATATGCAGTTCTTGGGAAGACTGTTCTAATTTTTACCTCTCCCTATAACAGACTTCCACAACCACCATAGTTACCGTTTAGAAGGTCAGAGAAAGCTGTTGTACATTTAATGTCTAGTTGCTTTGGTACCGATATGTACTCATTCAACAATATTTGAACACCCACCATGTGCTGGACACTGTTCTCCAGGCCCATGTAAAACATTGGCTTTATCTGTTCCTGTATCTGCATTGTGGCATTTACTTTATATGAACTAGAGATGTGAGCCCTTTAAAGGAGCATTAAAGGAGCTCTTTGGCCCAGTGAAGAAGACTCCGTTGACTTACAGATCCTCTTGAGGTGAATTTCAAGAGGTTTATTCACTTACTTGATAAATCAAATTTCGAAAGGAACCCAGCCATACAAAGTGAAAAGTCTCCCTCCCCCCTCCACGCTGGTAACCCTATCTTGTAACACCTTCCCAGCGGTATTTCCTTTATGAACAGTCCGTTCCATATAGGTGATGCTTCCCACTTGTGTTTCCCACCTCCCTTAATATTCAGTATACCTAAGAGGAAATTTTCACTTGAGCATGAATGGGGTTGTCTCATCTTTCTGCTGTTAATAGAAAGCTATGCTGGGGCGCCTGGGGGGCTCAGTCGGTTAAGCCTCCGACTTCGGCTCAGGTCAGATCTCACGTTCGTGGGTTCAAGCCCCGCGTCGGGCTCTGTGCTGACAGCTAGCTCGGAGCCTGGAGCCTGCTTCCAGTTCTGTGTCTCTCTCTCTGCCCCTCCCCCTCTCGCGCTTTGTCTGTCTCTGTATCAAAAATAAATAAAACATTAAAAAAAAAAGCTATGCTGTGACCAACTACATTCTGTATGAGCCTATCTGAAGAGTAAATTCCTTGTAGTGGAATATGTGTTGTAAAAAGATTGTGCTTTGCAGGGTTTGTTTTTTTTTTTTTTAACATTTATTTATTTTGGAGAGAAAGAGCGTGAGCAGGGGAGGGCAGAGAGAGGGAGACACAGAATCCGAAGCAGGCTTCAGGCTCCGAGCTGTCAGCCCAGAGCCCAACACAGGGCTCAAACTCCTGAATCTTGAGATCATGACCTGAGCTGAAGTCAGATGCTTAACCAACTGAGTCACCCAGGCACCCCTGTGCTTTGCAGTTTTGATATATAGTGCCAAATTGCCCTCCAGAGATTTTCTTAACAGTTTTTTTTTTCATACTCACCAGCATAAGAGGGTGGGCACAAAGTCTGGAAGCAGAGTTGAATTACACACTAAATGGACTGTTAATATTATGAAAAATATCTAGTGACAGTATGTGCATTTAATTTGTCCTTGTTAACAGTGTACTAACACAACATTTCATTAATCTCTGCCCAGGCACTTGCCTCCAAGTGATTTATGACACTGATTTTTTTTTTCATATTTAAATGAAAACTTCCAGATGTTTTAGTCAGCCGTCTATAAGAATCCCTATTTCTATGCATCCTTGCTTACTTTGTACATTTTCTCAACTCTCATTGTCTGTCAATTTGATAGTTTAAAGGTGGTATCTCCCTAGCCTTTTATTTCTCATTACAGTTACAAGTGAGATTTTTTTTTAGCATCTTCTAGCTGCTCATTACCTATTCATGATATTTTAACTTTTCTGATGGGATAATCTGATATCTATCTAGCAAGAGTTTTTATACTCCTAAGGATGAGTTGATTATGTAGTTTAATTTAACATGCTTTGATAGATTTGTGCCATATACAGGCTATGTATTTTCTTTAAAATTTGTTTCATTTGGAGACAGATTTATCTCTATGAAACATGAACTTGAATTCCAGAGTTGCTTGTTTTAACTGCCTTTATTCTCCCCAATTAGTTGGTGACAAAGTTCCTGCTGATATAAGATTAACTTCCATCAAATCTACTACTCTGAGAGTTGACCAGTCCATCCTCACAGGTAAACATTGTATGTTGAAAAGTCATTGAATGTGCAGTCTCTTCTCAGATCCTGTGCTGGGAAGTCTACTCTTGCCTCACTGTCCCTTTATCATGTCCATTCTTAATCCTCGCCAAGATACTTCTTAAAGCTTCATAAATTAGGCTTTTTGCCAATATATGAGATTTAAAGGTATTTAAAAACACACCTGGCTTTCATCTCACAAGGCATCTTTAAATTTTACCAAAAATTAACTTTCACCAAAAATCTCTTGGGTTTTTACTTTCTTTTAAAAAAATTTAAAAAGTTACAAATTCCTACGTTAGCAGAGGCAGTAATCTTTTTTTTTTTTTTTTAATGTTTATTTTTGAGAGAGCGTGTAAGCAGGGGAAGGGCAGAGAAAGAGAGAGGGAGACACAGAACTTGAAGCAGGCTCCAGGCTCTGAGCTGTCAGCAGAGCCCGACACAGGCTCAAACTCCTAGACCCCAAGGTCATGACCTGAGCCTAAGTCAGATGCTTAACCGACTGAGCCACCCAGCTGCCCCAGCAGAGCCAGTAATCTTAAAGATGAAGTGTTGTCTGTCTTTTGTGGAAAATGAATGAATTATTTAGTGTTCTTTTTCCAGGGAGGAAAAGAGACTCCAGAGCTGTAATTTTTTTCCTTGGAGGAATGCTACACTTGCATCTAACATACTTTGCAGTGATCAAATGTAGAATTAACAAAAGCTAGCACCACCAAAATGGTCAGTGTTTTACTGCCTAAAGTTTGCACGTTTAGATCTGAGATTGTTTGGAACATTTTTCCATTTTTGTTTGATAAAGATACAGTCTAGGGTGGAAGGTTCATATTAACTGGAAGTAAGGCGGGTCAGAAGATTAACTCAAACACAGTGCTAACCTGAATTAAATCGAGTAAATACAAAATCTAAAGGTCATCAAGATTTATCTGATTATCAGTTTTGTAAAGCAACTAAAGTCATGGAAGGTAGTGCTGTGAGTAGCCTGGGCTCTGTTTTTTATTGTTTCTTTATGAATAGCTTATTTATTAAAACTCCCATTAGCAGCAATAAGCTGAAAGCTGATTGAGCCATAAAATGTTGGGAAACGGATTAGGTTGTGCATATAAAATTTTCATCATGTGCCTATATAGAAATAATTATCTCTCAAAACTTTTCATAGAATCTCTTAAATGTTTTTTGTTAAAATAATCGTATTCCAGTTTTAATAACTGGAGCCATATTTTGCATTACTCAAGTGACCCCAGTTATTTTCATGACTGATGTTAAGTTGAAACCAAATTCAATGAGACATTGTAAAAGTTCTAAGAAGTAGTCCTTAATAGACCATGTGGTGTTTTTAGCGCAACTGCTAATGTTTTTCAGTTTTGTTTTCTTGAAAAAGAATGGTCTGATACAGATATTTCTAAAACTATGTTTTCATTTCTCATGTCTGGCATTATTGAACAAAAACAGGCTTCCCAGTAGATAGTCCATATATGTATTTAGTTCTATCATCTATCAGTGTGTTAAGAATATATGGTCACCTTTTTGAAGTATTAGAGAGTGTGTACCTCAACTACAACAGATTATATTCACAGTATTAGAGAATAAAATTGATGTCTGAAAATAGACTAGATTTGAATCGTTACTCTGGGAAATAAAGGCAGTTGACTGGAATTTTATTTCAAAATTAAGTTAATTTTGAAATTGTATTAACTTTAATCCTGACACTGTCTGCTCTGAAAGTAGTTTCTAAGTTTACTGGCTCACCTCCTTCAGGCAGATTGGGCGTTTTATCCTGTTTCCCGAGAGTGGTAGCAGTTGAGTGGGTGAGGGCCCGGCTCTACGTGTGGATCACACAGACATAACGGCCCCTTCTCTCAACCTGCTTAGGTGAGTCCGTGTCTGTCATCAAGCACACTGACCCTGTCCCAGACCCACGTGCTGTCAACCAGGATAAGAAGAACATGCTGTTTTCTGTAAGTACTTGGTCAAACACCTTTAAATTCTTCATCTGTAAACCTAGAAAAAGTAGATCTGTGTGGGAAAGGCTTAGCCTATAAAGATGTTTTTTAAATGATGTGGATATCTGTATATAGATCACAATGAAAAGCTGTGTGTTTAGAAAGAAAGCAAATGTGGCAACAATAAGATGAGTCTGGATGAAAAATAAAATGGATGTTTATTGTATGACAGTTTTTCTGTTAAATTTTTTTGAAATGGAAAGTTGAGAAATTGGTAGGTTTTGCTTGTTTGGCCTTTAAATATTTCAGGTGGTAGGTTTTTGTGGGTTAGCCTGGGAGTCTAGCCTCTCCTCGTAAGTAAAGTGCTATAGAGTTACAGTGACAATAGCGAAGTTGTATCATTACAGCTTAGAGTGGGGTGGGAGCGTGCTCCTACGTGATTTCAGTGATTTTTGAATGCCGGCGCTTGAGCGGAGGTCCCCAGGGCTGCTCACAGTGTTGGCGGGCCTGCTTGTTGTAAGTGATCATAGTGGAGGCGGGGGTAGCTTTGAGCTCTGGAGCCAGCTTTGGAGAATGCTTAGGGTTGAGGCCCAGATGGAGTTTGAAGAGTCAGGAAGGCAGAGGGGTTAGAGCCCTGTTCCAGCCCAAAGCCAGTCTGCAAGCCAGGCTCGGTATTATGAATAGAGTTTCTAGGAGAGGGTAAGGGTGGAGCTGCCAGGGGCAAGTAGGACTGTGAAAGGATAAACGAGGACAGCCGGACCATGCCGCCTGCACTGTCAAGGTTGGATGGCTGACTCTGAATAGCAGCCACCAGAAGGCCCAGGAGAATATATGAGACGGTCTGGGTGCTCTGATCGATACCCACAGACGAGTCAACTATTCTGAGTTCCCTGCTCGGTTTTTAAGTTGTGTGTGGTGTTAATCTTCTCTGTCCTGTCACAGGGAACAAACATCGCTGCTGGCAAAGCCATGGGAGTGGTGGTGGCAACCGGAGTTAACACAGAAATCGGCAAGATCCGGGATGAGATGGTGGCAACAGAACAGGAGAGAACACCCCTCCAGCAGAAACTGGACGAGTTTGGGGAACAGCTTTCCAAAGTCATATCCCTTATTTGCATTGCAGTCTGGATCATAAACATTGGGCACTTCAATGACCCAGTTCATGGAGGCTCCTGGATCAGGGGTGCTATTTACTACTTCAAAATTGCAGTGGCCCTGGCCGTGGCGGCCATTCCTGAAGGTCTGCCTGCTGTCATCACCACCTGCCTGGCTCTTGGAACTCGAAGAATGGCCAAGAAAAATGCCATTGTTCGAAGCCTCCCTTCTGTGGAAACCCTTGGTTGTACTTCTGTTATCTGCTCAGACAAGACTGGTACACTCACGACGAACCAGATGTCAGTGTGCAGGGTAAGTAGGAGTGATTTAAGACTCTCTCCTGCTGCTGGTTATTGATTCATCCTAAGAATATGCCCTCATGGCATCAAAATCTTAGATTTGTAATTTGACACCTTTTAAAGTGCTTTAAACAAATCGGGTTGTGTGTATAGCCTTGAACCCAAGGTAATATGATGCCTCAGAGGAGTTAGTCCTCTAATTCCTAAACTAATTCATGAAATAAGGGTGTCTACATGGTTAATGTATTTATGTTGGGGAAGGTAAACTACAGACGGTCTGTAAATGTGTTAGGTGACTGTGTTCTGTCACTAAGTGCATATGTTACTTGAACAGCCTTAAAGGAAGAAGAAAATTCTATAAAGCAGCCAGTTCCCTACCTGCCTGTCTAGTTAAACTTCTAACTTGTGTTTTTAAAGCATATTGAATGAGACATGCTTCCTTGAAAGGCAAATAATTGCCTTTAACTTGCTTTTTCTGTGTGTTCATCCTTCTTTCTTAGATTGTTTTGACCATCACTTGGGGGATAAAATAAGAAACTGTTTAAACTGCCCGTAGAAAAGTAATAACTCCAGAAATACTGATACAGGTGATTTAAGTTCTTTCCCTAGCTTTTATTTAAACAGCTTTATATGGGTATAATTTTCCAGATGGTGCTCAGCTCGTAAAAATATTGAGAAGACACCAAAGATTCTGTTTGGCTTGTTAAATAATGAGGGAATCCGTAAAATGGTAAAGCTGGTTACAAAGAGCATTTGAGGAAGTACTCAGTATTAGAATAGAATTGCTGTGTTAGATTACAAAAACTGATTCATAACCCTATAGGCCATGGGCACCTGGGTGGCTCAGTTGGTTAAGTGTCCACTCTTGATTTCGGCTCAGGTCATGATCTCATGGTTTGTGGCTTGGAGCCCCACATCCAGCTCTGCACGGATAGTGTGGAGCCTATTTGGTATTAACTCTCTCCCTCTCAGCTCCTCTCCCATGCTTGCACTCTCGCAAATAAATAAACTTTTTAAAAAGTCAGTAGGACAATAAAACTAGTTTGTCTTTCCTATAGGACACGAATCCACAACCTCCTGTAAGTAATGAGCTCTTAGCACAGTGGAACGGTGCTACATATTTCTAGAATACTACATCTCTCAGCCTGTAAAGTAATGCTTCTGAATGACATTGAAGGGAATGTGGTCATTCTGTAGGCCTTATTTCCAGGTTTGGGGTAATATCATTAGACATTTTTTCTTTTAATACAATTAAACCCTCTGAATTTTTATCTTGCCAAATTGAAACTCACAATGATTTTTAGACATACAGTCCCCCACTCCCACCAACTCTCTGTGTAGTCCAGACCCCAATTTAGAATGAACAGGCAGGTGTTTTGTTTCTTACATAGTTAAAAGTAAGGCTTGACTCAGCTGCCTACGTTTACCTAGGTTTTCATTCTTTGGAACCAGAAAAGGTGTGTAAATTGGCTAATAGATACTTGTCAGCTAATTTCAAACTGTGGCAACAAATCAGATTTTAAACTAAGAATAAAACAGTCCGTAATACAAAAAATTTTTATTTTCTCTTAATTGGTGTAAGATGTTTTCTTCTGTTAAACAGCCTCACCTGCCTCTTGGTTCTGTTGTACCTCTGTGACAGAAAGCTGATGCTCATCAGTATTCCACGGGAGGCTTCTTGCAGCGGGTTGCATAACTGCCCTTGACTTAAGAATACTTTCATCATGCAGTTCCTAAATGGTTTACTTGCTCATACTCTAACATGCCCTCTTGCATTCAGATTTGCTTAATGTGGATTAAAATTCTGAGCATTTTAGAATATTTTGGACTATGGTATAAACTGAAAGTTTCACTTTTTATAAACTATATCATTTAAGAAATGACATGGTGTGTGGTAATAATGCCAACTTGCTCTGATACTGCTGAGTGCACTGAATTTGTTTTTCACATGTGACTTTATGAATCATGGCAATCCTGCTCAAGAGGTTTAAAAACTCAGGCTCTGTGAAGTTAAGTGACATGTCTGAGGGTCACACAGCTTCTAATAAAAGGGTAAAAAACAGAAGTAGGGTTGGGTTTTTTTTATAGGAGAGATGGGTAGTTAAACCTAGTCCTCTCTTCCACTTAATAATTATATAACCTTGAACACTTGTTTAACCTCTTTGGTCCTTTGTTCCTCTTCTGTAAAATGTCAAACATATTTGAAAGGAGCCATTTGACAAGCTTCCTTTTTTTTAGGTGTTGTATCTGTTAGAAAAAAATGTAGGCATCACTGATGCTGCTACATGTGACCTTGGACATGAAACTTTTCCTCATTCTACACTGGTTGTATATGTTTGAATTAGAACCTTTTTTTTTTTTTTTTAAATCAGGAGTCATCACAGTTTTAAATCCTATTTTATATTTTTATTTAAAAAAAAACCCATTTTATATGTCTTGCTCATGGCTTTAGTTTTGCTCCAGGGTTAATTTATATGTAGATATGCTTTTGAAATGAAGCTTTTTGGGTGAGCTTTGTGTAGGGTGTAGAGTTTATTTAAAAAAAAAAAATTAGCTGTGGGGGGTTTGGATGGCTCAGTCAGTTGAACATTCAACTCTTGATTTGACTCAGGTTATGCTCTCACAGTTCATGAGTTCAAGCCCCACATCGAACTCTGCGCTGACAGTGCAGACAGTGCTTGGGATTCTCTCTCCTGTCTCTGCCTTTACCCTGCTCATACACGAGCGTGCTCGCTCTCTCACTCACTCACTCGCTCACTCTCTCTCACAAAATAAACAAACTTTTAAAAAAGTATTAAAACAAAATGAAGCTTTCAGAATTTAAAAGTTCACACTATTTAAGCAAATCTCATGAGGCCAAAAAAAAGTTACTTTAATTTTTTTTAATGTTTATTTTTGAGAGACAGCCTATGAGTGAGGGAGGGGCAGAGAGAGGGGGGACATAGAATCTAAATCAGGCTCCAGGCTCCGAGCTGTCAACACAGAGCCTGTAAGATGGGACTCGAATCTACACGAACCATGAAATCTTGAGCTGAGCCGGTCAGACATTTAACCAGCTGAGCCACCCAGGCACACCTAAAAAAAAAATTTATTTTTTTTTAAATTTTTTTAAATGTTTTTTATTAATTTTTGATACAGGAGAGACAGAGCATGAGAGGGGGAGGGTCAGGGAGAGAAGGAGACACAGAACTGGAAGCAGGCTCCAGGCTCTGAGCTAGCTGTCAGCACAGAGCCTGACGCGGGGCTCGAACCCACAAATGTGAGATCTGACCTGAGCCGAAGTCGGAGGCTTAACCGACTGAGCCACCCAGGCGCCCCCCAAAAAAATATTATTTTAAAACAAGCATGAACTGATTCTGTTACTGAATGTGAGTTGAGATGCTCTGAAAAGTTACTTTAAAGCACTATACGCCTTTTTAAACTTGAGTTTAAGGGTGCCTGGGTGGCTCAGTCTGTTAAACGTCTGACTTCAGCTTGGGTCACGATCTCACAGTTCGTAGGTTCGAGCCCCATGTCAGGCTCTGTGCTGACAGCTAGCTCAGAGCCTAGAGCCTGTCTTCAGATTCTGTATCTCCCTCTTTCTGACCCTCCCCTGCTCACGCTATCTCTCTCTCTCTCTCTCTCTCTCAAAAGTAAATAAAACATTAAAAAAATTTTTTTTTAAGTTAAAAAAAATCTTGAGGGGTACTTCGGTGACTCGGTCGGTTAAATATCCAACTTCAGCTCAGGTCATGATCTCACAGTTCGTGGGTTTGAGCCCTGCATCAGACTCTATGCTGACAGCTCAGCCTGGATCCTGCTTCGGATTCTGTGTCTCCCTTTCTCTCTACCCCTTCTCTGCTTGCTCTTTGTCTCTCTCTGTCTCAAAAATAAATAAACATTTAAAAAAATTTTGAGTTGAGTAGTTTTAAATTTATTATAAATGGTTTGTATCTTAAAAATTTTTAATGTTTATTATTTAATATAAATTGTCTAATTAGTTTCCATGCAACACCCAATGCTCACCCCAACAAGTGCCCTCCTCAATGCCTATCACCCAGTTTCCCCTCTCCCCCACCACCATCAATCCTGTTTGTTCTCAGTATTTAAGAGTTTTTTATGGTTTGCCTCCCTCCCTCTCAATGTTTACTATTTTTGAGAGAGAGAGAGAGAGAGAGAGAGAGAGAGAGAGAGAGAGAGAGAATGCAAGCAGGGGAGGGGCAGGGAGATGGGGAGATGCAGAATCTGGAGCAGGCTCCAGGCTCTGAGCTGTCAGCACTGAGCCCGACGTGGGCCTTCAACTCACGAACCACAAGATCATGACCTGAGCTGAAGTCGGACACTTAACCAACTGACCCTCCAAGCCGCCTCATTTTCTTTCTTTTTTTTTTTTTTTTTTTAAATATTTCATTTGTTCTGAGAGCAACGGGACATAAGGGGAGGGGAAGGAGGAGAAAATCCCAAGAAGGCTCTGAGCTGTGTGTGCAGAGCTCAACTGCAAGGCTTGATCCCATGGATGGCAAGATCATGACCTGAGCAAATCAAGTCAGACAACCCACTGAGCCACCCAGTCACCCTGATCATGTTCTTAATTGTTCATATTTCAGAGGGATTTGGGCACAATAAAGGATAGTTGAAGTAACACTTTGTGTTTTTGTTCTGTGTTTTATGAGATGTTATAGTTTCAGTTTGCGTGAAAATACAAGTGTAAATCTGAGTCTCCTAACTGGGCTTCTAAATTGTGATTGAAAAGCAAAACGGAAAAATAAAACACCCTGGGCTTTAAGAAACTAGCTCATGTCCTTTATTCTATATAATTCAGAATCTTTTCCTAAGCATAATTCTGTGTTGCCTTGGTGACATCAGTTCAGTCCGTTCTGCAGGCTCCTTACTGTACACATGGAGTTATGCAGCTTCATAGAAAATGAGCTATTGCCACAATAAAAATAAGCGGGCAGGAGGAGAGAAGTGATTTGTCTTATTTTACTCGGAATGTTTATGCAGCTCTGAAATGGGACGGGAGTTTATTCGTCCCGGGCTTTTACTCTTAGCTCCGGTCAGGACTACCTAAGATTACGTTCTCAGCCAGTCGTTTGAAATTGGGAATTCTGAGTCCTCTGAAGACTACTGCTGCGTCTTTGGAATTGACTGGCCCAGAGTCCTCATAACTTTTCCCGGGGGTTGTTTTCTGTGTCTTTGGTGCCCCTGCTACTTGTATTTATTCACCTCGGTGATGCTGGTTTTCAGGCTCCTGGACGGACTGGGAGGCATCCTAAATAGCATCTAGTTGGACTAAGGGACAGTCTCATATACTGAGCTTCAGTTCATAAGTTTCATTAAAATTTTCTTCTGTGAGAAATGCTTTTTGTCTTAGAAGAGATTGGTTTTTTCCTAGCGTATTTTAAACACGGATGCCTTTTTTCCTGTAGATGTTCATCCTGGACAAGGTTGAAGGGGATACGTGTTCCCTTAATGAGTTTACCATCACGGGGTCAACATACGCACCTATCGGAGAAGTGTGAGTACCCGCCTTACCGTTTAAAGGACCCATTGCGGCATTTGGCGCTTGTATAGATTTGCAGTGTGTCTAACAATTTTCTGAATATGGCTCATGTCAGTTTTTTGAGTAATACATTTTTTAAATATAATACACATTTTGGAAGGAAGGCAGGTTATAAGTCAGTGCGTTTTTTCATTTTTATTTAGCTTGGCTTTGGAGCCTAATTTTTCAGCGGGGGTTTGTTTTGTATTGATACCTGTGGTGGAAGAATTCCATTAACTAAGAACTTCTGGTCTTCACTGATTTTTTTTAATTTTTTTTAATGTTTTATTTATTTTTGATACAGAGGGAGACAGAGCATGAGAGGGGGAGGGGCAGAGAGAGGAGACACAGAACCGGAAGCAGGCTCCAGGCTCTGAGCTAGCTGTCAGCACAGAGCCTGACACGGGGCTCGAACCCACAAACGTGAGATCTGACCTGAGCCGAAGCTGGAGGCTTAACCGACTGAGCCACCCAGGCGCCCCTGGTCTTCATTGATTGATCCCTGATGTCCAAGATACACTGTTTTGTCTCCTGCATCAGATTTCTAAGAGCCATCACTCAAATTCTTTAGAATACTTGCCAGGCTGTTGTTCACAAAATTATATTACAAGTTAAATAAATATCAATAGAGATGACCACATTATGCTTTAAAAGTATTTTTCTTCTTTTGATAGGCATAAAGATGATAAACCAGTGAAATGTCATCAATACGATGGTCTTGTGGAATTGGCAACAATTTGTGCTCTTTGTAATGATTCTGCATTGGATTACAATGAGGTAAGGCTCCTCACAAATGAGAAAGTAGACCTGGCTGTTCTCGCTCGAGGGTGGGGTGGGTGGAATGAAAATCCAGCCTTCTTTCCTCTGGAAAGTAGGGGTTCCTGATTTTATTTCCTCTTTCCATTTTATCCAAGTCGGTGTGGCCTAGCCAAAGAAAGCCGAGAGCCTCTCACACATGTTGTGAGTGTTGTGCGCACTCCGGCAGCAGCGTCCATCCTCTGAGTGCTGCAGTCCCTCGTAACTGGGGGTGAGGGTGTACGTGATGCTCTTCTGTGCATAGAGTGGCTGCCAACAGTGAAGAAAACCTAGGATAGGAAATGTTTGCCTGAAAGTATAGGGTGCTGGTGTTGTGTTTGAAGATGGGTGGTGGTCTGTCCTTGAGGACAAGCTGAGGTTTAGAGGGCTGTTTTGTTGATGATGATGATGATGATGATGATAAAATAATATAAAATTTAAACAGTAGAAAACCTTTTCCCTTTTGACTTACATGTGAAGCCACTGATTTTTAAAAGAAACCAGTGTCCATCAGAACTTGAATGTGAACTCTGTAAAATGATAATTAACATGCAGTTTCACATACTATTTGAAAGCTCTATTTGAATTACTGATTGTTGGCTTCTCATAGTTAAAGGAAATAAACCTAGTTATTAGAATAAGATGTGCTTTGAAGATATTTTTAACTGTCTTCCTCATTTGCTCCAGAGTAGGGTAAAAACAGCCCCGATAATACTGGTGCAATGAAGCACAAGCTTTCCTCCAATGGGAAGTCTTTACTGGTGAAAAACTTACTCACTGCTTTTTCACTCTATGGTTTTTAACCAATACAGGCGAAGGGAGTGTATGAGAAAGTCGGAGAAGCTACAGAGACTGCTCTCACTTGCCTAGTGGAGAAGATGAATGTATTTGATACCGAATTGAAGGGTCTTTCTAAAATAGAACGAGCAAATGCCTGCAACTCGGTCAGTATTGAAGCCTGGGGTGGTGTTGATGCTGCCCTTCACTTCCTCCCCTATTTGAGCCCCTTCACTCCCCACCCTCTTAGACAACTAGGGAGATTCATACCTTTCTCCTCAAACTGGCCGCATTCCCAGCCCCACACTTGCGGTCTGGCGCGGTGACATGGCCACCTATCTGACGAGAAAACCGAAGCAGGCTCTAGGTGACTTCCGCAGGCAGCCTCCTGCGCTCTAGGGTCTGCCTCCTCCCGTGGCACTGCGAGCCGGCTGTCCCTGTGCCATGAGTCCCGGCTTCTCTCTCCTGTGCTATCATTTTCCATCTCTACTGGATCTTCATTGGCACAGGACAGAGTAGTATGTTATTTACCTTAAAACTTTGTTTTTGTATTTCTCCTTTAGCACTCTGCTTCTTTTCTTTCCCAGTAAAATTTCTCAAAGTAGCTGTTTTAATGTATTCTCTTGTTTCACTTTTCTGATTTTCTCCAGCCCACTCCAATTTTTTTTTCCTTTTTTTTTTTACGTTTATTTTGTGAGAGAGCATGTGTGCAATCTGAGGAAGAGAGATGGAAAGGGTATGCCAAGCAGGCTCTACGCTACCAGTGCAGAGCCCGATGTGGGGCTTGAACTCAAAAACCACGAGATCATAACCTGAGCCTAAGTCAGACACTTAAACTGGCTGAGCTGCCCATATACCCCTCCAGTCAAGTTCTTTAAGCATTTTGATGAGCACAGCAAATGTCAGGCTGTGAAAGGGTCCGTCCAGTCCAGTCTGGCATTTACAGACGGGAACCAAGGCCTTCAGTGAGGAGTGTAGTTTCATATGGTGAGGCAGATCTGGACCCCTCTAGCACCCTCTTTTTGCATCATTTTATCTCCTTTATACTATTCTGAGAAAACAAAACTCACCAGAATTAAGGCTCTCTCTGCTGTGACGTGATCCACACGCCACCACCAGCAATCTCATAGTCATGAGGTTCTGGGCAGCTCCTGTGGCATCCGCCCCAGCGTGTGGCTTCCACAAGGTGGGAGATGTCCTGGTCTCCATTTTAGAGCCCTCACTCCCAGACTGGCGGTGAGCCGGGGTGGGGTGTAGGGTGGGGGTGATCCTTGCAAAGCCACATTGTCGACAGCTCTATTATTAGTTGGTTTGACTAAGTCCCTCAGAGGCAACCTGAAGACCCAGCTTCACAGACTGAGGATTAGAACTGTTTGATTCCAGACCTGTAACTACTCGATGGAGGGAAACAAGTAGTCCGGCGCTTACAAGCAGTGCAGTAACCGTCATGATGACCACATGTAAGGGCAGACGAAGCCATTTCCTGACCCGTGGCTGCCTTTACCTCATTTTTTTGTCAGCAGCTGAATGAGGAGATCAGAAATGACTGTCATGGGGGCTCCTCCAAAATTCCCAGATCGAACTCCTGCCAGTCTCTAGCCCTGAGAAAGCAGGAACCTGCTGTAGTTCAGAGGTGAGGTGGGCGGGACCCAGCTTTTTAGGGCCTAATGGACCATCCCAATGTGTTAGACGTGGCTGTGTTCTTCACTCCCCCGAGAATGTATCTGGTGCCTAGATCCACACCTTAGCCAGAATCACTGAACATTCCTTGTGTCTTTCTAGAGCGTTTGGTGAAAATGCTTCATGGAAACTAAACACAAAAATACATGAGTCAGATAATGCAGAATTCAGTGATGGTCTTTTTTCTGCTTGAGGCAGTTCTGGCTGAGAGGATGTATCAGCAGCCCGTCCCAAGAAATCAAAGGTATAAAAATTAGGATAGTGTAGGGCACCTGGGTGGGTCAGTCGGTTAAGCATCTGACTTTGGCTCAGGTCATGATCTCACAGTTTGTGGGTTCAAGCCCGCCTCAGACTCTGTGCTAACAGCTCAAAGCCTGGAACCTGCTTCGAATTCTATGTCTCCATCTTTTCCTGCCCCTCCCCTGCTTGTGCTCTGTCTCAAAAATAAGCAGACATCAAAAAAAATATTATCCAAAAAAAAAAAAAAAAGCCGTATATGTTGTATACACAACTCAACAGTGTCTGAATCCAGAGGGTCCTGAAAAGCCCTGTGCCTTAACTGTTGGTCTCTCCCTCTGTGAAACATGCCTTCACTTGTTCCCCTCCCTCCCGTTCGTCTGCCAACTCTTTGGCTGGATCTTACACATCCCACCAGCGGTGGGGGAAGCCCCAGGGCCCAGTTCTCAAACTTTTCTGTCTGCAGTTACTTCCATGAGCTCTTCTGGTCACTGTGCTAGTGTCTAATGTGCTTGCTCCCTAAAGCTCTTCAGAATAAAGAGAACAGTGGCTCTTCAAGTGCTTAGCAGCCACACAGGACAGCTACATGAGCAGCTCTGATAGAACGGTTCCACCACAGTAGACCCCTCTGTGGGGCAGGAGTGCTGTGGACCACCCATTCCGGCCCACAGCTGCCATCGTCTCTTAGATTATCTGTACTAAGTGGTGCTCCTTGTCCCCATTCGAGCAACTTTTTTTTTTTTTAAGCCTTCATTTTATTTTGAGAGACAGTGAGTGAGCAGGGGAAAAGCAGAGAGAGAGGGAGACACAGAATCTGAAGCAGGTTCTGGGCTCTGAGCTGTCAGCACAGAGCTGGACGCAGAGCTAAACCCACAGACTGTGAGATCGTGACCTGAGCTGAAGTCAGATGCTTAACCAGCTAAGCCGTGCAGGCGCCCCCCGCCCATTCAGCTAACTCTTTTAACTGCCACGGCCTGAAACCCTCCATCATCTTCTCATTCTCACTTGATATAAAAAACAAATGCCTTAAAGGGACTTTCAAGATCCTGCAACCCGCTTCTGCCCTCCGAAGCCCACTTCCCTCCCTCCACCATTACGCTTCTCTCTTTTTCTCGCAAGCTCGTACAGCTGTACACGGCCTCCTTGAACACGCCAGGTCCTCCCAGCCTGCACTTCGGCTCTCAGCGCACACATCCTTCAGGGTTTTACTCAAACGCTGCCGCCTTCTGACCACTTTATGTAAAATTGCAATCTACACATACGCAAATTTTCTATCTCCCTTCCTTGCCTGAAACGTTTTTTTCTCTGTAGCACTCATTATATCTGCATTCACATTCTAGTGTGTCTTCCCAAATGAGACGGCAAGTTTAAGCCTCAGGAGGGTGAGAACTTGGTCACCGTCCATGGCTAAACCCCCAGCACCTGTCAACAGAATAGGTGCTTAGTGAACATTTGTTGACCAAGTGAAAAATACTCAGAAATTGTTGTCTAATAGTATTCCATGCGTGTTTTCTTTTTAGGTCATAAAGCAGTTGATGAAAAAAGAATTTACTCTCGAGTTTTCACGCGATAGAAAATCAATGTCGGTTTATTGTACGCCAAACAAACCTAGCCGGACATCAATGAGCAAAATGTTTGTGAAGGCAAGTACAGCAAGTAGATTGCGGTTGAGATGTTCTTACCAGGATTAGGGTCCTAGGTGAGCCCAGTAAGTTGCTGATCTAAGTCTGTTACATTTCCAGGGTGCTCCCGAAGGTGTCATTGACAGGTGCACCCACATTCGGGTTGGAAGTACTAAAGTCCCTATGACCCCTGGAGTCAAACAGAAGGTCATGTCTGTCATTCGGGAATGGGGTAGTGGCAGCGACACACTGCGGTGCCTGGCTCTGGCCACTCACGACAACCCACTGAGAAGAGAAGAAATGAACCTTGAGGACTCTGCCAACTTTATCAAATATGAGGTTAGCTAACGAAATGTTCCTTCCTCCACACCCTGCACACTCATTGTGTTCAAACAGCGCTCCTTCAGTAAAAGGTCAAATGAGTCTTGCTTTTGCCAAGAAAGAGGTGTGGTTATTTGTTTTTCTGCAGCCAAATGCCCCACCATTCCAATTCAGCGTGCTGCTTTCAGCATGCCTAGTGAACAGTTAAATACAGGTCTGTTGCTTTCAGGGTAGGAAAGTAAACTCGTAAAACCTATTTTGCAACTCTTCAGTAAATTAAGATGTTCTAAAAATCGGGAATATTTTTTTTTAACTTTCATTAGTTACCAAAGGTCAAAATATCCAAGTTGAGAGATTTCTTCTACTCTTCTGCTCATAGTAGAACTCTTTGATCCTGGGTATGTGCTTCCTGAAGCACTGACCAAGAGGAACAAGGAAGAACTGGTCCTCTGGGCCACAAGAGTGGCCAGTGTCAAAATGCTCTTACTCCTTAGTATGTTTTTTACCTCCTTTCAGAATATTATTATCGTGAAAGTTAAAGGATGATTTGGTTCAAGAAGGTAATCCTTTCTCGTTCATTGGAAGTAATACTGTTCCTCATTGGATTTATGTCTGTATGAATGTTAATCTTCACCATTACAGAACTTAGTACAGGAAAGTGGAGGAGCGTTTGCTCTTCATGTATAACTGGTCCTTGTTTCGCCTTAGGGGAAAACCTAGAACTTCCCGTTCTAACATAAGATGATTCTTTTGCTGTAGACCAATCTGACTTTCGTTGGCTGTGTGGGCATGCTGGACCCTCCGAGAATTGAAGTGGCCTCTTCTGTGAAGCTTTGCCGGCAAGCAGGCATCCGGGTCATCATGATCACAGGGGACAACAAAGGCACTGCTGTGGCCATCTGTCGCCGCATTGGCATCTTTGGGCAGGAGGAGGATGTGACGGCAAAGGCTTTTACGGGTCGGGAGTTTGATGAGCTCAGTCCTTCAGCCCAGAGAGATGCCTGCCTAAATGCCCGCTGTTTTGCTCGAGTTGAGCCTTCCCACAAGTCAAAAATTGTAGAGTTTCTTCAGTCTTTTGATGAGATTACAGCTATGGTGAGTACCTTTGGACTCAACGCTACACAGAGCAGGTTGTAATTTTGACTGTTAAATTTTTAGTAACAGCTCCCAGACTCAGAATATCTTGATTTTTGTCGTGATCGGGGCTGTTTCTCTAGGGTTCTTTTAAGCCGTAGTTGGCATGCTATGTATTACTACCTTCACGGAAGCTTCTAGACTAGTTAACAATGTAGAAAATAAGCCTTCTGAATCAGTCATGGGGAAATATTTGGTAATATCTAGTCTTTGTCTTGGTTAAAGGGTACATGTTATCTCAAGTTTTCTTTAAAAAAAAAAAAAAAAAAGTTGATCCAGGATAGAACTCTTCTAAGTTCTATCCCCAATCTTTGGATAACCCTACCTGAACTTAGATGATGTACCGATAAAGCGGTAAGAGCTGCCTGTTGGTGAGGCATTTCTAGGATCCTTCCCCTTACATGATTCTTCTCCCTGTCAAGTTTACATTGTAGACTGTTTGCTTTCTATTGCTGGTCTGTGAAACTGTCTTAAAAGGTGTTATTTGAAAGCAGATATTAACAGGTGGTCTTCCTTCCTCTCATCTCCCAGAGAGAACCGCTTTTCTGAATCCAACGTTGGGTATTCAGTAAAAATTGAAAAACATCAATGGGAATGACAGTTTTGTATCTGTGGACAATATTTAGTATTTTTCCATGTTTCTGACGTTTGTAAATGGCATGTTCTAGTTTCCTAGCATAGTCACCTATTCTACTTGAGATTTGTCTGAGTGATACACATGCTTCAATCTTGACTGCCATATGGGTGGTTTGTGTTTTGTTGGGTAAAAAATAATACAGATGAATTGCAAGTCCCCTTGGTGCCACTTCCCTCCAGAGTCTCTTTGGTAAGCTCATTCAGCAACTGCACATTTCCCAGGTGAAGTGCATTTTGTGACACCAACTTGTAAAACTGAAAATTCTCTGGCTATGCCTAGAGGTCCAGGGCTCCATTCTTTGCTCTTGCTTCGGGACGGTGGAGCCTTTGTTGGGGTGTGAGGTGGTGGCAGGTGTGCAAAAACCAGTCCTCATGTTTCCTTTCAGACAGGAGATGGCGTGAATGATGCTCCCGCCCTGAAGAAATCAGAGATCGGCATTGCCATGGGCTCTGGCACGGCAGTGGCTAAAACCGCCTCTGAGATGGTCCTGGCCGACGACAACTTCTCCACCATCGTGGCTGCTGTCGAGGAGGGGCGGGCGATTTACAACAATATGAAGCAGTTTATCCGCTACCTCATCTCTTCAAATGTGGGGGAAGTTGTCTGGTGGGTCCCTGTGAAAGATCACTTTTTTCTTTTCTTTTCTTTTTTTCTTTTTTCTTTTTTTATGTCTTTTATTTATTTTTGAGAGACAGAGAGAGACAGCGCAAGGAGGGGAGGGGCAGAGAGAGAAGGAGACACAGAATCTGAAGCAGGCTCCAGGCTCTGAGCTAGTGGTCAGCACAGAGCCCGACACGGGGCTCGAACCCACGACCGTGAGATCGTGACCCGAGCTGAAGCCGGCCGCTTAACCGACTGAGTCCCCCCAGGCGTCCCAAGATCACTTTTTTCTAAAATCGGCATAGGATGACCATTTTCCAGATTCGTTCTTCATATGGCAGCAGCCGGGTCGGAGGGCCAGGCGAGAGGAAGGATGATAGAGGTTCATCCGGCCCACGGGAGGGCTGTCTGGCTGCTGCCCTGTGAAGTGAAGGATGCCCTGAACATAGAAATGAGTTTTAAACTATGGCCTTCTGACAGTTTACTTTAACTCGAAATTAGGTATACTGAATGTTTGATGGCCAAAAAAAGTTATATCAAGCAGTCATTGTTACTGTCCGTTGATTGAGGGAGGAGGAGAGGGTGCTAATTTGATTTAAATAGTGACCAAAAATAATTTGGGGTCTTTCTCTTTTCTTTGGGTGGAAACAGTATTTTCCTGACCGCAGCCCTGGGATTTCCTGAGGCTTTAATTCCTGTCCAGCTGCTCTGGGTCAATCTGGTGACAGACGGCCTGCCTGCCACCGCACTGGGGTTTAACCCGCCCGATCTGGACATCATGAACAAACCACCCCGGAACCCAAAGGAACCACTGATCAGTGGATGGCTCTTTTTCCGTTACCTGGCTATTGGCTGTGAGTACGGTTGATTTTTAAACATAATCTTCATAAGCCAAAATTTTGTAAATTCATCCCCTAATTATTAGGGTAGCAAAAAAATTGGGAGTTTAGTAAACTGTATGTCCAGTTTATAGGAAAGTTAGTCCCTTGTTTTAGCATCCTTACCATCTCTTGGCCTTTTGTGAATGAGGTTTTCAGATTTAACTTAAGGGCAAAGGGATATAGGGGTGAGTCAGGGTCAGGCCTTACATCCCCAAGCTATGAAACTAAACCCTGCTCCCCCTAAGTAGAGAAGGGTGATGTGCAATGATCTGCAGAGTTTGGTAAACACACAGGAGCCCCGGCCATGGGTCATGTTCTTCTACGTACATCGTCTCTATAGACTTCATGCTCCAGGACCAGCTGCCGGTTCTTGTCCCCCCACTTTACAGTTTAGGGAAGTGAGGCCCAGAGAGTTTAAATAACTTCCCTTGGGTTCCATACGAAGGTGTTTTGGTTTTGGTGTTAATATGTTCACATGATTTAAAATTCATGGCTAAGAAGGTTCTCAGCCAGTCAGTTGCCTTGCAACATTGAGTTCCTCTTGTGCCCTCCCAGAAATAAGTCTAGCAAACAGATCTGTTTCGTGTATTTATTTTGAAAAGTTGTTGGCGTGCCTTACACAACCTGTGTGCTGAACCCTGTCTCCTTGTATCTCTCCCTGTTCGTTGGGAGTCACCACATCTGTGTGTGTAGAGCTGCCTCGTCCCCATGCACCAGCTCTCCGGTTCTGCCCACAGCTGCCGGGTCAGGGGCTGCGCCAGGGTCTTGGCAGTGGGTGCTGCCGCTTTGCCACCATCTTTATGGTGTACAGTCCCTGTGGTCTCCACTACCCTGTTGCTTTGTAGTAAACTTGTTCAGCTCAAAACTGATTGGTTGGGAGGCGGGGGAGGGGGCGTCCCCGAATCAGCTCTGGGTTTTGGCACATTGCCTATATTCTGCACTAACTGCTCTGACAGCATTTCCACGTAAAAGTTCTGCCAGGCCTTTGGTAGAGCATCAGTTTCCCTAAAAGTCCTGGGTGGTGTGATCTGGTCCAGTACAGCAAGGTCTTATGTGGAGGCCGTGTATCTGCTGCCAGTTACAGAAGGCATGGCTGTCGTCAAGGTCCTGCCAGTTCCAGTAGGTCCTTTTTCTCACAAATTCTGGAAGAAAAGTTGCCTCGTTTTTCTGTACTGGACACCCCTCTCCTTGCAGAAACCCTCCGTCTAGCTGCTTGGGCTGCTGAGACTGAGCAATTGCTAGTGGCAGCAAGGCTCTCCAGTACCATCAGCGTACCAGGTCTCCTCTCTGCGGGGGATTGACCTGCGCGGCGGCCCCTGCAGTAGCAGCTGTGGGATGCAAACCTCGCCTGTCTGTTCCAGGTTACGTTGGCGCTGCTACAGTGGGTGCTGCCGCGTGGTGGTTCATCGCTGCCGACGGGGGTCCGAGGGTGTCCTTCTACCAGCTGGTACGTATCCATCTTTCTTTCCCGTACCGTCGAGGCAAAGCTTAAGATTGTCCTTGAGTGTTGGTGGGTTTGGTGTCTACCAAACAATCTTAATGCACAAATAATAAACCGTTGCATCAAAGATTATTCTGAAGGACCAGGGCTTCTCTGGTAGGTGGGATGAGATCTCGTGTGGGTTTGTGTTCTGAGATCTGTGTTATTGGGGCGTGGACCTTGGAAATGGACTTGACTGAGCAGGAACTTGATTGGTCATTTGTTGCAGAGCCATTTCCTACAGTGTAAAGATGACAACCCGGACTTTGAAGGAGTGGATTGTGCAATCTTTGAGTCCCCGTACCCAATGACAATGGCGCTGTCTGTTCTAGTAACCATAGAGATGTGTAACGCCCTCAACAGGTCAGTGAGTCCTCCTCAGACCCAGCCAGGGCCCCGGGGGGACTGTGTGTCCTGCTTGATGGAGGATGGCAGGAAAGCTCCTCCCTCTCAGAAAGAAAAGAGAACAAGCAGCACCGGTTTTAAAAGCTTAAGTCGTCATCACCTCCAGGAAGTAGTGGGAGTGCTTAGCCACACATTCCTTATGAGACAGCCGAAGCCAAAAATAGGGACTTCAATGTCCCTATATGCCAGTGCCCAAAGGGAAGGTGCTCTTGCCCTTTTAGCCGTGAGATAAAGGGTATCATCCAATTAAGCCCATGACAAAAGTGGAAATTTCAAAATAGTGTTAAGTGTCAGGGGCAATTGAGAGCATGTTGGAGTCCAATGAAATGAAATCATGTGTGCTGAAGCCTAGATTTAAAATTGGAAGTTTGTCCTACATCTGAACGTTCTTCCTTAATTTTGCCGCAGTAGAAACTTCACTCAAAAGAATTGGGTCAGTGGGCAGTGTCAGGTTAACTGCTGTCCTAGTGAGGCATAGCCCAGAACAGTCTTTGTCACTTGTAGCAAAGGTGTTTGCCTTTTGGGCAGGCATGTTTCATGTCCGTCTCCTTGTTCTGCAGCTTGTCTGAAAACCAGTCTCTGCTGAGGATGCCCCCTTGGGAAAACATCTGGCTCGTGGGCTCCATCTGCCTGTCCATGTCGCTTCATTTCCTCATCCTCTACGTGGAACCTTTGCCAGTAAGCGGTGGTGGGACCAGGACCAAGCTGGGGCCTAGCTGCCTGTCCTGCAAGTTTGGGAGCTTGACAAAGCTTCTTTGTATTTCAGCTTATTTTCCAGATCACACCGCTGAACTTGACCCAGTGGCTGATGGTGCTGAAAATCTCCTTGCCTGTGATTCTAATGGATGAGACACTCAAGTTTGTGGCCCGCAACTACCTGGAACCTGGTAAAGAGTGTGTGCAGCCTGCCACCAAATCCTGCTCGTTCTCGGCATGCACCGATGGGATTTCCTGGCCCTTTGTGATGCTCATAATGCCCCTGGTGATCTGGGTCTATAGCACAGACACTAACTTTAGTGATATGTTCTGGTCTTGACTGACAGTTTTACATAAAGAAGATGTTTAACTTAATCAATTAATTTTTTTATTGTTTAAAGCAACTGTCTATTTCTGCTGAATTTTCACATGAACATATTGGCTGGTGAAGGAGATTTCATACTCTAGATTTTGTTTTGCTTTTTCTGACTCCAGTGGGGCGAGATTTTCCTTTTTTATACACATAATTAAAGTGTCCATTGACATGTACAGAGAACTAACACTATTTTATGCAAATATTTTTTTGTAGATGAAAAAGCATGTACAGTGTTCTGTTTAATACTCATCCTTGTATAAAAAAAATAGTTGAGCCAGCAGACATTGTCAGCAAATTAATTGGCAGCAGATTTTAGGAAATGAATGTGTGTGGTTTTTTTCCTAAAACTAAATAGCATGTATTGTGTCTTCTGCATGATCATCTGGATTTAATCTGAGATCACAGTCTAATTTTTATTCATAAGCCAATTTTTCTGCACTGAGCAGAGTACTGCTACCTCAGTCAGTATTTTTTGGTTTGCCACTCTCCTCACTCCCCTTGGCCCCCCCGTTCACTTCCACCCCCCACCCCCCACTCCCAGCCCCGCTCGGCCGCTTCTCCATAGGGATCGATGGTTCTGTTTACATCAGTCTTTACAAGAGGTATGCCTGTTCTCGCTTGTGCAGAAAACATTGTTCCAGATTTAATCGACTGGGTTCATGTCCCCCCACATAGTTTTTAAGGTTATTTATTTAAATGTCTAATGTATTTTATTGTAACAGACATTGTTTTGCCAACATTGCCCATTTCAGTGGCACTTCACAATCTAGTTTAAAAAGGAAAATAAAACATTTTAAATGGACAGAAAAATAACTGTCTTGTTTTTAAGTGGCTTAGCTTAAACAGATGTGTCCAATTTTCTCTTAAGTTCTTAGCTCAGACCTTTAGCTTTAGTGTGCTCGAGGGGACGAAGGATCCTGTTCTGCTGCATAGGTAGTTGTAGGGATTCATGTATATGTACCAGTTGTCATCTGTGATACTTTTTATGCAAGTTTCTGCTGGCCTGTTTTAGCCTGGTGTAGCGAACATAAGTGTGTGTGTGTGTGTGTGTGTGTGTGTGTATGTATGTGTGCGCGTATGTTTTTGTAAAATCTGTAAATAGCACATGACCAAATGAACATATTGTATAGAACTATTTTTATTTGAATGTGGCACTAACCAACACCATGTTACTATAAATGTTTGCGCATGTTCAAGATCAGTCTTCCCAACAGCGTGTAAGCCATTAACTGTCCTAACTATGGTGTTTTCCTCCAATGCCTTCCAACATCCATCAACTAACGTGAGTATTCCCTGGAATCCAGATGCTTTAACCTAAAGGTGACTGCCACCGAGTGAGCTAGCGGTGTGACACAAACGAAAAAGCCCCTTGTGTCCTGCACTGCTGTGCTCTGTGACAGTCTCTGAGAGCAGCAAGTGCACGACGTGTGGTACCTGTGCACACAGGGGCTGAGGTAGCTGGTGTGAGGGGTGGCATCCGTAGGCCCCATGTGCTGCCTTGGACGGTGGCACAGCCGGATTACCAGGGAGGGCCTGGGAGGAGAAAAGCTCATTTTGCTTTGGTCCAAACTACAGGCTGAGGGAATGCTGCCTTTGCTAATGCCTAGATGAGGATTCTCAAAAACGTGTGTGATTCTTTGGTTTTTACCGGCTGCAAGGATTCATCCTTCATTAGAAAGCAAAAATCTAGTGAAAGCAAATAATTGAACCAATTAGTCAGTTCATAGGTGGGTCTCAAGTAGGCCACCTCTTTTTACCTTCCGGGTCCTATCCTGCGCAGCTGGGACTTGTCTTCTCTCTCTCTCTCTCTCTCTCTTCACCAGAGCGAAGGAAGTGTAGGCAGTAGCTCCCTCCCCATGAGGCCCTGAGTGTTCCTGTGAAGGTTCTGGGGCCCCAGACCCTGGGACCGGCCAGAAGATGTGATGTAAAGGCTTCAAGTTTGGGGGAGAGTTAGTGGAGATCATCAAGCAGGGCAGGGTGCTGCCAACTTGCCAGGTCCAAGTTAAGGGGACAGAAGTCCCAGCCTAACTCCATGAGGCCTCTGAGAAAGGGAGGTTGGTTGGTTGGCAGAGCATATAGCAGGGAGGAAGGGGGATTTTGCCAATTTTGGCATTATGAAGCATGAAAAGTGATAAATGCAAAGAGTGTGCCTTGGCTGCAAACCAAACCAGGATGTCTGAGCTTGTTGGGTGATGTCCTATTCAATGGAAACCAAACTTACCCAGTAGTCAGCTTTTCCTGACTCGCTTCCTTGAAGTAGTAGCCTTTACAAAAGAAGTTAAACGTTGTTTGCTGCTCCAAACAACTCCAGGTCGGCCTGGGCTGGCTGTTGCCTTGTGGTTTCTCAGCTTGAGGCCCATCCAGTCTGGAGGCAGTGTAGGCACCCGCTTTCCTCAGCCCTGGCAGCTTCAGGCTTTGCCACATCAGCAGTCGTACTGTTGTGGACATGTCCTGGGCCTCAAGCCTCCCCGCAGTGAGGGGCAGGCACCCAGACCCATCCTTACCAAGCACCTGCAGGAAGTTCCCGGGCGGCCTCTGCTTTTGCTGCCATCAGTACCGGTGTCCTTTTCAGATCCACCAGAACCTGTTTGTGCTCTCACTGATGGGCAGGTAGGCCTTGCACGGCTTCCAGGTTAGGGCTTTACCTAAAAGGTGGCAACGTCACACGTCCTCCAGCCGCTCGTCTGCACAGTGCAGGTGATGTGTTCTGTAGAGAGCTGCGTGAGCTCACAGACCAGCAGGATGAGTGCCTGCCTCCCCGCAAGCAGCTGCTACCACTTCACCCTCAAACGGGGGCCTCGGCCCTGTGAATGTCCTTGAGGTGGGAGACCTCAGGAGTAAGAGACCACAAGCATTAGCTCAGGGTCTGTAAAGCGCCTCCCCCCGCCCAGAGCCAGAACAGTCTGCAGCGCCCATGAGCTAAGTTGGCCAAATCAGCCCCTGCCTTTTTAATGTAACCACCAATTTGGTCAAAGCCACCACCGCACAGCCAGCCACAGGGTGGGGTGTGGGGGGGAAGGGGAGGTAGAGGCTTTGCACTCGGCTCACTGCTCGCCTGTGTGTCACCCTCCTTACCATCTGCACTGCTAACCGCGAACTCTTCCTCCTCTTGGCCGTTGCCCGTTCCGTGTCTGAAGCGATGCGTGCCTGCCTGGTGGGGTTCTTCACGAGCCGGGCCGGCCGTTGCTCTGTAGCCAGACAACATGAAGGGTCTGTACCGAGCCAGTGCTTCTGGCTGCTGCCTGCTGGAGGCAGCATCTCAGGGACCGTTAATCAGAAATGCTGGTCTTGAAATCTTAAACTGAATATTCCTTTTCACTATTCCTTGTCACTGTTAATCTTAAATGGTTATTCTAACATTTCCTTCCCATATTTCATAAAGCTGATTTCCTCTCTCTTTCCTTTTCAGCAATACTGGAGTAACCGCTTCCTAAACCATTTTGCAGAAATATAAGGGTGTTCGGTTGCGTGCATGTGCGTTTTTAGCAACACATCTACCAGCCCTCTGCATGATTGATGTTGGGGGAAAAAGAAAAGTAGAAAAAAGTCCCCAACTCATTGTGTGTTATGTGGAGGAAACATGTATTACCAACGGGGATTAGCTTTTAAATCAAAATAATAAATACAGATGTACAATTTAGCTTAACGAATCAGAAAGCCTCTCCAGCAAACTTTGGTTTCTTTGCTGCAAGAAGACTGAGGTTTTGAAACCTTATCTAAGAACTTAGAAGCCATCAGCCAAGTCTCCATATTTCTCTGTGCAAAATGTCATAGCTTATATAAATGTACAATATTCTATTGTAATGCATGCCTTCAGTTATAAGTAGCTAGATTTCTCTATGGTGTCATTTAAACATGCTACTTTTTAATTGGCCCTGTACAGTTTGCTTATTTATAAATTTATTGAAAACACCACAGGTGTTAAAAAGTTAAAATGTAGGTCTCCAGTTCATAACTTCAGTTACTTTTTTGAGTGTGCAGCTATTTTGCACTGTATTAAATATAACTTATTTAATGAAATCAGAAGCAGTAGACAGATGTTGGTGCAATACAAATATTGTGATGCATTTATCTTAATAAAATGCTAAAACGTCAATTTCTCACAACGCATGTTTGACCTTAGACTGTAAATAGAGATCAGTTGTTTATTTCTGTGCTGGTATAGCAACAAGCATTGCACAGACATGGTTTCAGGTAAATAAATCTCTTCTACGACAAGTTCACCGTGTGGTGCTGAGTGTTCTCCTGGGGGAGGGGTGGGTGGTGTGCACTGAGCGCCTCCGGCCCTGCACCCTGGAGAGTTCTGCCTTCCACCCGGGGGGAAGGCCTTCGACTCGACTTCCTGGGTAGGAGAGCTGAGTGTCTCGTTTGACATGAGATCTGCAAAAGGGTCTCCCCTCAAGTGTGGGGAAAGCTGAATGTGAAGGTCTTGTTATTGGGGTTTTCAATCAGATGATTTTAAAAGTTGGCGGCAGCAGCTTGGAGGCGGTACCAGTGGAGAAACGCTTCTAATACTGTTCAGATGGCAAATGTAAAACCCTATGCTCCTACTACGGGGGCAGATAAACAAATGCGAGCAGTCACCCATTTGATGGTTACTTAGTACTCCTCTACCAGGCACAGGGTTGGTGTGGGGCGTTTTTCTATTTTCTAAATTCCCTAAGATGCTTCTTACAAAAAACTTTTTTGATGTTTACTTTTGAGAGCAAGAGAGAATCCCAAACAGGCTCCGCACCAATGCCTCAAAGCCCAGCAGAAACCAAGAGTCGGATGCTTAACCAACTGAGCCACCCAGGTGCTCTCTCTTCCCCAAGACGAATCTTCTATCATGAAAAAATGAGAGCAGAGAGGCCAGGATAGACAATACTATAAACCTAATACCAAAAAACAGAAGTCCTAGCAACTACAGATAGGAAGGAAACATTTGATAAAATTTTTCATTGTTGACTTAAAACAACAGTATCCATAATTCCCATTTTATAACATGCTGGAGAATAAGCCAAAAGTAGACACAACCAGAATTGTACTCACCATCCACTGTTGCTCACTACTTCAGCACTGTCTGGACAGCCGCTGCAATCCGGCAAGTGAAGGGACAACGCCTAGGAGTGAACAGAAAGCCCCGAGAGTCATACTAGATCAACGGTAGTATCTTGTTCATAGGAAAGTTTAGTAACTCGGGAATGAACATCTTGGGAGAATTCAGAATTCATATGTTAGTGATAAATGAAAATATCGGCAGACATTTTTAGTCAAACAGACTGATTTTAACAAACACGAAGGGAAAAAAAAAAAAAAGCAAGGAAGTGCACCAAACCTCTCAAACATAAGGCTCCAGGCAGGGAATTCTCGGTTTGAGAAAGGTGGCATTTCGGTTTAATAGGTTAAAAGGTTGGGTAATTCATTAGGTCACTGGTCATCTTGAAAAACGCGGCTGTATCCCTTTTACTCCATTGCAAATGGATCAAAAGGTCTGAAAAATGAAACTATACTCCCCAAAGAAAAATAGCTAAATGACACAAAGCCTGAACAGCTTATAAATGTTTGGCCCCACTGGCAAAATCACAAGCTAGCCCACGGCAGCTGACAAGGGGGCCTTCTTTACCCTGCAGAACAAATGCCCCATAGTAAACTTGGGGACGTCCTCACTGTCCAGCCCAGCAGGCCCACTCCCACGCCGACCACAGAGAATCCTTCCCGTGCGCGCAAGAGTCACAGCAGCATGTTTGTAAAAGCGCTGGAAAGCACCTCAGAGACCAAGAGCAGCAGGAAAACTGAGAAGTGCCTTTGAGACATGTTCATGTCACTCTCAGTAATGAAAACAAGTAAACTGGAACAGCAGATAGTGACAAATTTCCCTGCACAGTGGAAACCAAGTGGTGTATGCAAAGTTCAAAATACACCCTTAGGTGCTACCCCTGTGGGTGTACGGTATGCCTGTTTGCATAGCTGATGTCTGTAGAGAAAATCACACAAAGTACTTGGAGAGAACACGGAAGATGAGAAGCCTTTCAAGGCACGACAGCATCCCCGGAGAAAAGGGAGAACTGGAATACGTAAGAAGGTAAAAATGTGGACCAAGGTAACACCTTTCTAGAGTTAGGAAAATGGATTTGCTGTGCCTATGACAAAAAGTCCGTTTCCTTCACATAATTGGCAAAAATCAAAGGTTGATGGCTACTGATCTCTCCCTTGCGGCTGGCATCAGGAAACTTCATGCCAATGGTAAGCCTGTGACTGGCTCAGTCTGGTGAGCAACTTGACAGATGAATGAGATTTTTAAATATCCATACCCTTTGATCAAGTACTTTGCTTCAGTGAAATTCTGCCACGTGTTCCCAGAAGCAATGTAATCCTGTCGCAGGATTATGTAGCAAAAAATTGGTAATAGCCCAAATGCCCATCAATAGGCAAAATGTTCAATAGGAACATTAATACCAAGGAATATTATGCAGCCTTCAAAAAACAAGGTAGATCTGTGTGAATGAGCAAGGAAAGATGTCCAATAGACGTCTGCCAGTGAAACATGAAAGTGCAGAACAGTTTGTATAATACTGTCATTAAAAAAAAAAACAGGAGGAAGTTAACCGTTTCCAGTAATAATATTGCTGAAAATAACTGTTAATACTGTGATACAGATAGCAGATGGTGGAAACCAGTTTTCTGTTGGTTACAGATAAGGCAGGGGAGGAGGCTAGAATGATAGTTGGAGACACCAACATACTTGGTTTCAGGTTTCTGATACCACTTCTCCAATGAAAGGAATCAGATATACTTAGAAAAAGGTTGGAACGTAGGGCCAGGGCAGAAAATGTGCAACACCCGCCTGGAGAACACTGTAGTGTCAGGAAGTGCAGACGTGCTTAAACAACAATATGTCAGTGATCAAAGACGAGGCTGTGTCAAAGGGATGGAGCCAACTGAAAAAGCTCTGCATGGCTGAAGCTATAACCATCTCAGCAGCAAAATAAAGTAGGACTAGATTAACATCCAAAGTGTAAAATAAATACCCATGAGCCTCTAGTGATATAAACAAGAGAGACTAGAAATCTCCCACGCAGAAGAAATCCTAGCATCTGCACAGAACTCTGCCCTCAGGAAGGCCAGCCATAACTCCTTCCGTAAGTGTGAGCTGTGTACAGTGACCTCCTTCCCGGGAGGACATACCCGTGTGGGTGGGGGGTGGGGGTGGAAGTAACCCACAGTGGAGAAACCTGACAGACACTACCTCAGCCAAGTGATGTCATTTCGAGAGAACACGCCCTGGATATGAAGTGAAGAGAATGGCATTTTACCTGTGGTCTTCCGCCCCTCCCCCAAAATACACATGACCTCTGCCTAATCAAAGAAAACACCTGACAGATCTCAAAGACAGACTGCAAAATACCTGACCTGTACTCCTTAAAATTGCTGAGGTCATCAAAAACCTCTGACAAACTATCACAGCTAAGAAGAGCCTAAGGACATAGGACAACTAAATAATATGGGATCCTGGAACAGAAAGAGGCAAAAACTAAAATCTGAATGTTTTTGAACTATGGACTTCAGTTAACAGTACTGTATAAATACTGCTTCATAATATGTAAGTACTGTGACAAATATGTAAAATGTTAGTAATGGGAAACCGGCTCTGGGTCGTATAGGAACCCTCCGTACCATGTGCTCAGTGTTTCCATATGTCTATAAATATTCTAAAATAAACAGTATTTTAAAATGCTGAGATAGTTTTTTGATCCTCATAACATCAAAAAACTATAAGAGCACAGAGTTTCTGAGCCAAAATCTAAGAAGCAGCAAAGAAGAGGATCAGTATATCCAAGATCTCTTTTCCCCTCATGGCATCTACCTCTCCAATAAGCTAAGCTCTAAAACTGAGCAGGGGTTTTGAGAGCTCACAGAGTGAAAAAGACAAAGTTAAAATCCAAGGCCCAGCAAAAGTGAAAAGTCTTAAAGGACATTAAGCTGTGGTCCCAAAAGGCTAACACCTTAGGATAAAGGCAAACCAGAAAATAAACCTGCCTGCCTTGCCCAGAACAAAGGGCTGTAGGCCCTGCTGTGGTGCCAGGCAGAACCAGGAAAATACCCACCCCCAAAGGGGGTGCAAACACTGGCTCTGGAGGATCTGCAGCCTCAGGCCCGACCCCGAAGCCCCAGGCCGAAATAAATGTACAGCTTCTCTAAAGGCTACATCTTCATTTCATGTCTTAGGAGTATACACAATTATTTTCCCAAGTGGCCTACAGTAAAAGCTCACCGATACACAAGAAAAATAAGGCACCATGAGTGAGAAGTAGCAGAAATAAACACTAGAGACCAATCCAGACTTCACATATTGGAAATACTAGAGATCAAAAAACACCTCCTGGCTTATTCTGTCTGAGAAAAATAAACCTACCTGAAAGTCTACAGGAGACAGGAAATTCTGAGATGAACATATATAATAAACTATTTAAAATAAAAAGAAATGGACATATAACAGATGGGATCCTAGAAAAGTACAATCACCGAAATTAAAAACTGGATGGATGGGTGTGGCATCAGAGTGGACACAGCAAAATAACAAATGAAGAGGAATTCCTGGTAGAGAAGAAGTTACCCAAGGGCACCTGGGTGGCTCAGTCAGTTAAGCATCCACCTCTTGATTTCTGCTTCAGGTCATGATCTCATGGTTTGTGAGTTTGAGCCTCGAATCAGGCTCTATGTGACTGCACGGAGACTTTTTGGGATTCACTCTCTCCCTCCCTCTCTCTGCCCCTCTGTTACTCATGGGCACATGCAAGCCCGCCCTCTCTCTCTCAAAATAAATGAATAAACTTTAAAAAATTTTAATAAAAAAATAACCAGAATGCAGCAGAGAAAAGGAAAAAAACTAGAAAATCTAGAAGAAAGATTAAAATACCCGGATACCTGGACTGAGAAAGCTGACAAAGTCAAACATACATTTCATCATAGTTTCAGATGACAAGAATATGAGAAGGTTATTATTTGAAGAGATAATGACTGAGAATTTTCTAGAAGTGATAGAAGATAGCAGTCTACAGATGGAAGAATCCCAAAAATCCCAAACAGGACAAATAAAGAGAAATCCTGCCCTAGACATGGTATACTGAACTGCAGAACACCAAAGACAAAGACAAAATCTCAAAAACAGCAGAGAAAAAAAAAGAGACATTACCTTTACCTTCACAGGAGTGAGTGACACTGCTGACTTCACAGTATCAGTAGAGGCTGGGCAACTGTGGAAGGATGGCTTCCTGGGCTGAAAGAAATTACTGGCAACCCCTAGAATTCTAAACCTGGAAAAAAAATAGTTATTTAAAGAATCAAGGTAAAATAAAGAGCTTTTCTGACAAACAAGAACTGTTCTTCACCCACAGACTCACACTAAGTGAAATTCTAGATGGGGACAGAGGTGATTGCCCTCAGCGACCTGAGTGGGGCTTCGGTGAAGCAGGACGCACGGTGAAAACACCGGCCAGCTTCAGATGCAGATACACGGGTAAGTACGTGCTATTCCTCGGGACGCAGAATACGGAGAGAGGCAACCCTGACAAAACAGAACGGAAAAAATGAAAGAACAGGGTAATAGAAGCTGACAGGCAACCCCAATGTAAAAATGCTCTAAGAATATACGAAATGTGTTATTCCTGTTGCAGCCATCTCTGAAACAGGGATTTCAGCCTGAGCCAGATGTTCCCCTTTTGAAAAACAAACTGTGCCTCTAATGTGATTCCCTGAAGCAGGAAGAGACACAAATCCGTCCAGAACTCTGCTGGGAACCATGCAGTCATTTCAGAAACTACTCAAGATTACTTCATTTAGGACTAAAAAAAATACAAAATTTAGCATTTATTATCTCTTTGGTATTTAAAAATCATGACCTGGTAAGAAACAGTTTTCATTGAAAATTGATTACTTTTTAAATAAACTCTGCTGATGAACAAGCCAACTACAAAAAGGGGGGTGATATACACAAGCTTTGGCAACTTCAGATTATTTCTAGAAAGATGCACAAAAAACTATTGAGAATGATCACTTCTAGAAGAGGAAACTGGGAAAAGAAAGGCAGGCTGAGGAAATTTTACCATATGTTTTGAAAATTGTGAATCTAACTTTAAAAATATATTAGAACATCTGATGCAAACAATTTTATGAAAAGACAAAGCTAAAAATAGCCAGAGCACAGCTAAAAATAAAGTCAGTGGGTCTTGTTTTTCCCAATAACAACCTTTATAAAGCTATAGTAATTAAGACTGCAGTGTAGGTGCTGGGAGACAAAACTGACTAATGGTACAGAAGGGAGGGCGCAGAGACACGTGTGCTCACCTGGGAAACCTGATTTGTAACACAGCTGGCATCACACGTCGGTGAGAAAAGTAATTTTGCATTAACGGGTGGTTATGCACGTTTAAACATAAATGAAAAAAAACCAATAAAAATGAATCCCTACCTTATACCATACAAACGGGAGAATAGATTTTTGACCCTAAGATAAGGATTTCTTAAGAATTCAAAAACTATAAGGAGAAAGATTACATGAATTATTATTTAACTACATTAAAATTAAGGCCCTCTGTTAATATGGGGTTCAGAGGTTAAGACTCTGGCTCTTGGTTTTGGCTCAGGTCATGATATCATGGTTCATGGGTTCAAGCCCCAAGTCAGGCTTTGTGCTGACAGTGGGGAGCCTGCTTGGGATTCTCTCTCCCTCTCTCTGTCCCTCACCCCAACTCATTCTCTCTCAAAATAAATTTACTTTTTTAAAAAATCTTCTGTTAATCCAAAGATACTATAAAAGAGAAGGAAAAGGAAAGCCATAAACTGGAAGACGGTATTTACCACTCCTGTTCTGAGCTATAAGTAGAATATATAAAAAGCTTCTGTGGATTAAAAAGAAAACTCAATAGAAAAGTGGGGTGAGGGCAAAATTTCATGGAAAGAGGCAACACAAAGTTCCTAAACATTTGAAATCATGGTCGAACTTGTCATGAAACAAAAATATAAATTAAAATCACTATATCATCTCACAGCTACTCTGTTGGAAAAAATTAAAGGATTATAATATCAAACACTGGTGAGGAAGTGGGACAAAGGACTGCAGTTATATCTGTAAATTTGTTTCCTGGGGAGGGGAAACAGTGTGACAGTAACTGGTAAAACTGAACATGCACATCCCCTGTACCCACCAACTCCACTCTGGCTTTACCCGTACAGAAATGTGTGCTTACATGTACTAAAAGACCCATCTAAGAGTAAAGTAGCAGCACTGTTTGAAACAAAAAATTAGGCACTAAAATGCCCATAAATGGAAGAATGTGATGGAAGTGTTACAATCATACATTACATATTAGAACATATTATTTATATTGTCTTATGTAGCAATGAAATTATATATCATTTAATTACATATCACATATATATCATACATATTACAGATCACAAAATTGAATGAGGTAGCCTACAAAATGCCTGACAGTCCTCCTGAAAGTTGTCAAGGCCATCAAAAGCAAAGTCTGAGAAACTTCCACAGCCTGAGAGTCTATGGACACATGACAACTAAATGAAACGTACTACTCTGGATGGGATCCTTGAACAGATAAAGGGGATCAGATAAAAATTAAGAAAATGTGAATAAATTATGAACTTCTTTAACAATAATCTATCAATCCTGATTCACTAACTATAATCAATGTACCATACCAACATAAGGAGACTATGTGCAAGGCATATGGAAACTATGTACTAACTACTAAATTTTTCTGTGAATCTAAAACTTTTCTGAAAATGTCTATTAATTACAAATGAATGAGTTATAACAGCATTAACATGGATCAATTTAAAAAATAACATTAAGCAAGGTGCCTGGGTGGCTCAGTTGGTTGAGCGTTCTACTCTTGGTTTCAGCCCAGGTCATGATCTCAAGGTGGTGAGATGGAGCTCCATGTCGGGCTCTGAGCTGACAACTCAGTGCCTGCTTGGGATTCTCTCTCTGTCCCTCCCCTGCTCATGAGCACAGGCTCATGTTCTCTCAAAATAAACAAACATGAAAAAAAATGTTAGGCCAAAGATACCACGGAAAAACAGACATGACTTTATTTACATTAAGCTTAAGAATAAGCAAATAAATCTGTTGTTTAGGATAAAGACATGGAAAAACCAAAACACCTACGAGTATTATTATACAGGTGGGAACAATTAGCTCACCACTTGCCCAAGGTTCACAGAATTCCCAGGGTCAAAAAATAAAGGAAATGTTAAAAAGCCGAGAATGGTGATCACCTCTGGCAAGAGGAATGGGTAGAGGGCAGGAGGGAGGGAAAGGGCTGCAATCAGGTCTGAGCATGTGGTGTGTGGGGGGGGGGGGGTCTGGGACTGTGAAGCGCTCGATTTCTTGTCCTGGGTGGAGTGTACATGTGTATTTTATCTGTCATTCTTTAAACACTACATGTTTTCATATACTTCTATATGTATGCTATACTTCACAAATACTTATTTTTATTAAAAAATAATTACCTTTCTGGCCTCTAGGGCAGGCTCTGGGGCCGGACACTGGCAGAATTATTTTACATGGGAGGCTGCTCTCCTGGACCCCCTTAGGGGTCTGTCTCCAAATGACCTTGACCTTCAAGGTGGCTCCCCTTGGATTCCCCTAAAGTTGAGGGAAGCTGCCTTCCTTGCCAATGCATTACTGGCTTAAGTATATGCCCACCATTCTGGAAAAAGCTCCAGATTGGGGAGGCAGGAGTCAACTCTGTCCCTTCCTATCATATAGCAACAGGTTCTGCAAAGCAGCAGCATAGGAGTGGGAAGTGGCCTGGGCCAGCAAGGATGTTGGGAAGTCAGCTTGTTTTAGCCCATTAAGGATGAGGCTTCAGTCTGGGTGCCACCAGCCTCACTCAGGGCAGATCCCTGCTTGCTGCCACTCCCACTCAATTCCTGGACAAAGGGTGATGGTCATGGGGGCGGGGGCACTTGTGGGGAGAAGTACGGGGTGTTATATGGAAACCAATTTGACAATAAACTATTATAAATTTTAAAAAATTCCTGGACAAAATCCCCACTGACATGGAAGATGGGCCGGTGGGCCAAGTGGGCTGAGGTCATGGATGAAAGATGATCTTGCAGAACTAAATCCATCACTGAGAGGGGCTCAGGGCAAATCTGTCAATTGAGCACTAAAAGAGGTCCAACCCACAGGCCAGAGGGCAAGGCCCATGTCCACAAGGACACTGATACCCAGTTTAGCTCTGAGAGGCTGGTTGCCCTCCCAAACGCCCCACTCAGGCCTTGAGTGCTGACATTCCTGCCACAAAGCCCCCAACACCCAACAACGGGGAGATGGAAGCAGGCACCCTGAGTTCTCTTCCAAAGGAATGTGGAGCCACAGAGAGGCTAAGAGAGGTGCCCATGGCCACACTGCTAGTGACAAATCATGGACCTGAGGCTTTCATCTAGAAAGTAGAGGCTCTCCCTCTGAGAGGTTCAGCCCTCCTACTAGGGAGAGTGGGATTCCTCCAGTGGGGCACTGAAGGAAGGATGGGGACTCGGGACACAATTAGCCAGCAAACAACCCCCCACACACAATAAACTTCCTCAGAGTCTTCTTCAGCCCTAAAGCAAGCTAGACCTGACCTCAATCCAGGAAACCCTCCCCAGGCTAGAGCCAGGAAGGGCTGTCCTATGGGGGAAGAGGCCCCAAATCCCAAAGGCCCAAGAAAGCAAAGGCAGGTGCCTTGGCAGACATCACCAGAGCCCACCATAAAAAATCTCAACTCTGGCAAGAGGAAGCAAGGTGGCAGTTTCAGAGACAAGGGAGCTAACCTGAAGCCAATAAATGGACTGACACCCTGGGGGGACTCGGATATCCAGAGGAAACCAGAGGGCCAGCCTTGGCTTACAGATTTATCAAACAGAGACAGGACCTGCCAACTAGGCCCCTTAAAAGTTCCAAAAAATTAAACACGATCATTCTGACATCCCCCTCCTGGGAATTTACCCAAAGAAGGAAAAAGCTACGAGCACAAAGGAGGTCACCAGAAGTTTGTTTATAGAGACAGACACTGGAAGATTTAAGTGACCAACGTGATGGTGTTGCCTGGACTATCTATCTGGCAATCTTTAAAGGCAGCAAGGCTGAAGACCTTAGTCCATTTTCTCTTTTTGCCTCAGGGGCATAAAAGATGTGCTAACATAAGCAAAGGGCTTGCCTTGTGGCCTGGCCCAGATGATCACTCAAATACAGCTCAAACAAGTAAAAATAATGGAGTATGTATCACATCTAAGATTGGTAAAAGAAAAAAAGCCTCTTGACACTGGTACTGGTGAGTGTGCAGGAAACAAATACCCCACCTACTGGAGAGCAGTCTGACAGCGTCCATCAAAGCCTGAAATGCACATACTCTGAGACCCAGAAATTAACAAAGAACTTGACCTGTTTGTCTTTGGAATATTATGCCAAAGCATGTTCACGACAGTGCAGACTACAATAGTTAGTCTACAGAACTGGAAACAAGTGTCCACCAACAGCAGAAGGATTACAGGAAATTGTTCCATCCGCAGAATGAAATTCTGTGGAACTGTCAAACAAGGAAGAGCACACAGACACCACTGGCAGGAATTTCTCAGGAGTGACAGCATGACCGCTTCAGTGTAACTTTCATATACACAGACCATTAAGTAAAAGTTCAAAACTATGTTCCTTAGGTAGTACTAGAACATTTATTTTGTAGAGAGACTGGGATTCAGTAGAGATTGGAAAGTGAGATTTTTAGTTTTATACTTTTGAACTTTCTAAATCATGTACACATTTATAACACATATAATTACAAACACATGTTTTAATGGGGTGTGTAGATGACAGGACTACAGGCCATTTCTTTACTGCTGTTAGTTGTATACACATACATGTAAAAGTACTACATGTGTATATATACACATATGTATACAAATATACATAATTGCATATATATGTATGTATTTCACTCTCTAAATAAA
Source organism: Suricata suricatta (assembly GCF_006229205.1). Taxonomy (NCBI): domain Eukaryota; kingdom Metazoa; phylum Chordata; class Mammalia; order Carnivora; family Herpestidae; genus Suricata; species Suricata suricatta. Next base: position 81,773,629 of record NC_043713.1, on the reverse strand, counting down.
ACCTACCATCTTCATCATTTTTCAGTGTGGTGGCATCAGGTACATTCATTCACACTGTGGTGCAACCATCACCACCATCCATCTCCAGAACCTTTTCAACATTCTAAATGGAAACCTCTCCCTGTTAAAACATGAACCCCCTATTCTCCCTCCTCCTTCCAGCCCTCCAGTAACCAACATTCTACTTCATCTCTAAGAATTCTGGCTCCCCCAGCAGTCTTACTTAAGTGGAATTATATAGCAGGTCTTTCTGTCAGTGGCTTGTTGTGCTTAGCATGTCCTCAAAGTTCTTCCACGTTGTACCATGTGATAGGATTTCCTTCCTAAAGGCCGAATTATATTCCACTACATACATACACTGCATTTTGCATATCCATTCATCTAACAAAATACACTTCGGTTATTGCCACCTTTTGGCCATTGTGAATAACAAAATGTTGCTATGAACATGGGTGTGCAAGTATCTGTTAAAGATTCTGCTTCTTTTGGCTACATACCCAGAAGTGGACTTGCTGGATCATCTGGTAATTGTTTAAACTTTTGAAGACTGTTTTCCACTGTGACTGCATCATTTTAATTTCCCGCTAGCAAGGCATGAGGGTACTCTTATTTTTAAACTGTTTTCTTTTAATGGCTGCTAAGGAGACCAACTTGTAGGCTTCTGGCTTGTTCCTGGTGTTGCTGGTACTGTGTGGTTTGTGAAATAAGTGATATGTACTGTGCTGCCAACAACTGACTTCCACAGCAATCTGGAAAAACCCCCACACACTTAGAGGTGCAGCCCAAGCAACTCAAAAGCATCAAGACAACAGAAGCCTGCCATTTTGTGCCCCAAGAGGGAATGTAGGAGCTGATGTGCACACATCCCCACCCCTCCCCACCATTAACTGCCCCTGGGCAGGGAGGCTCCAGAGAGAAGTGGAAAACCTTAGTGAGGCACTTACCTCAATGGACCCTCCAAGTGACAGGGATCCCTGGCTGGCCTGGTTATGGCCATGGTCCCCAGAGGACACGGTGAGGTGCTTGTTGAGTCAGGCCTGTCTGTAGCCAACAGAGAATGCAGTCACCACACAGTAGGCAGTGCCTGCGGCATCAGGGCTGGCCACGCAGGTCTAGGCATGGCCTCCAAAAGACCTGGTCAGGCAGTTGTAGTGAGGCCCCCACAGGCCTTCTGAGGTTAAGCCTATAGCTTCTGGGACCTCAAATCCCACCCCACCCCCCCGCCCCCAGTTTCTCAACATCTGGACCATGGAATACCTGCATCAGAATAGTAAATCAGGGTGAGAATGATTGAAGATGCAGACTCCTGGGCCTGGGCCCTGGCTTTGGAGTCAGGCTTGATGCTGTGTCTGGTAATCTACATCGCTGAGAAGCATGTTCAAATTTGAGAATTAGAGATTTGGGTAAA
>NC_043713.1:81695662-81772121 GCF_006229205.1 Suricata suricatta | reverse complement strand
CTGGCACATAGCAAGAGTTGAGTGTGAGAGCCCAAGCCAGAGGGCAGGGAGCACCCTTCCTTAGGACCCCATCTCCCCACTTAGCTGAGGGATCGCCAGGAGAAAAAGACAATGCTTCGGAGTGATCCCACCAGCCTCCAATTCCCGAGGGGAAGACTGGCAATGTGGCATTTACCCTGGTAATGGTAATGGGATACACAATGGGCACCATACTCAACTCCCTGTGGGCTTACCGAGTCCTCAGCCCAGAAGATATGGGAGCCCAGGCCACGAAACCTAACTGCTTGGCTCCTGACCTGCAGCTTTGGCAGTGGGGGAGCAGACTTTTAGAATGCAGCCTGATTCCACATCAGTGCTATGAACGAGCTGGCAGCACTTGGGGTGAAAGGGTAGGACCAGTTATAATTTCCCTCTCCTTATCGAGGTGTCAAACTCCAGACACCAGAATGTCTGTGGTGACTGTAAGCACTTGGGAGGCCGTCAGTTGTCAGGATGTTTCATCTCCTGGAAAGTGGCTCAGTGGGACAACCGGAGCGCTGGGTAGCTTGATTTTGTCCCCGCTTCCTGGAACTCCCTGCTCTCATAGGATTATTTTTTGTGAGACCAAGTGATAGCAACTATGACAGATGAGATCTTCAAGTCACACTCCTCCCGCTCTTTGATGTGAACCAAGGTTTTTCCCATATCAGGTGCTCTCAAAATGTAGCTTCAGTCGCCTCTTCTAACCTGGTTGTGACGCTGACACGATCAGGGTAGAACTGCTGAAGCTGCAGGTGGAGGGGTTGGAGGGCTCCAGCCCAGAGTGTTGGTGGGATGGAGGTGCTAGGGATGATCCAGGGGCTCCTAGCAGAGCTGAGGGCCAGGGCAGGAAAGGAGAGAGCAGTACGCTGGTGCTGACGGAAGGTGATGTGCAGGGCCTGGGCTCTGAGGCACATCCTGACCCCATGGGAACTGCAGGGGGAACAGTGACAAGCCTGACATGCAGAAATATGGAGGCTGGCTTTGGCCGGGCTTCTTTCCCCAGCCAGGGCAATGACAAAGAGGTTTCACCTCTTCTCCCAACGCACAGCCTGGTTAACAGCTGCTAAGAGGCAAGGCGAAGCCATGAAGCTACATCCAGAGCAGGCACCAAGGCCAGTAAGCAGCACCTTCTCAGGGCGGCATGCTCACCTGGAGCGACCCCAACTGCTGGCTGGCTCTTTAGAAACCACTTGATCAGCTGGTGCTGCCCAGGCTGTAAGTCTCATACCGAAAGATACTTGAACTTTTTTGCCCTTTTATTTATCAGATGTTCTCAGCTCCTAAACTACTGTACACTTCCATGGTTTTTACACTTTAAGACAGAACTTTCCATTTACGTCAAAATCACCACCTCTGACTAATTTTGTTTTAATGAGAATTTGGGGTTAGCTGTGCCATTCTCCCCACTTCACCTCCAAGTTAAGGATATAGTGAAAAGCACTGCATCTGAAGAAACAAGGGGAAGACAGCAGGCGAACTCTCCCAGCACCAAGCCCAAGGAAGGTGCCCTCTGATGACCCCATTACAGAATGCTGAAACCAAGCACCAATTTTAGTGCCCCTGACAGAACTGGGAAGAAGAACCAGTCTAAAATCAGGCCAAAGACTCGCTCCCAAGGGGATTTAACCAATCAAAAATGCAAATAGATGAATCAGTTCAATGTTACCCGAAGTTCCCGATTCTCCTGGCTCCCAACACTTTGGGAAGAAAGGAAGTGTATTTATGGCAAATAATTCTGGGGCTGAAATCAATGCAGTGTGAGAGACCAACAAAAGGAAGAATCTATAAAGGGCTTCCATTCTGATCAACCCAACACCATTACTGTACAAAAAACAGTTTTATTAGTTAATTACCTCAGGTGTATACCTCTGGTCATGCTCTAGGTCACACCTGTTTCTCAGATCCGGCCCAGGCTCATAGGCAAGTTACCAGATTAGCAAATAGGAAAACTGTTCTGCAAAATAGCAACTGTCAGCTTAAGGCATTACTAACATTGCAGAAGGAAGCAAGGTTACTAGGGAAGTTTGGACAGCTCAGGACGATGATTTCCGGGACAGAAAACCCTCTCAAAGGGCCAGCCCATGCTGCTGTCTGACATGGGAGAGGATACTTTTGCTTTGGGTGACAGATCACTCCTTTTAACTCACCCACAATGTCACAGACAAAACACTGTCTATTCCTCAACTTTCAGACTTAGAAATTAGTTATATAAAAAGCACTCTGTCCCAGAAGCCCTGGCACATCTGCAGGCCTCCCAGAGAGCTCACTCGATCCTCCCAGGCTGGAGCAGGGGAGGACAGAGATAGATGGAAGGTTGATCAGGCTCAGTTTTTAAAAATGAATTCACTACTAGAAATACGGAGCAAGGGGCAGAGACCCCTGCTACAATTACATGCGGAATCAATGTCCTCCCAGCGAGCGGGCTCCTCCGGGCTCCTTCAGTCCACGGAAGTGCTCAGAGCAAGGCGGGCCAGTGTGGCCACAGAGCTGCCGCCTGCCTCACTGCATGCCGAACCACTGCTCCTGGTCAGCCCACTGGGCCGCCTCACTGTCGCTGCCCTCCAGGTCCCCTTCTTCCCCACTCCCTTCCATGTCGTCCACATCCTCCTCCTGAGTGGCATCCGTGGGACTCTCCTCCTTCTCCATCTTCTGCATCCCCTCTAGAGACTTCTGGTCATTGGGGTCCAAACTAGGGGACAACAAAACAAAGGAGAGGCCTGAATCTCTGCCTTGCTTCTTGCTGGCTGATGCGTCATCTCCCTGGCACGGCAGTGAAATGACCACCCAGTCACAGAATAACTGCTAATGCCTGGCCTCTCCAAACAACTCTGGTTCCACAGGCGGGATCGAGGGAGTCCACCACTAGAAGTGAAAAAAGGCGTCTTGTCCTAATTTTTAGAAATCTCAATTTGAGTTTTTCTCCACGTATTTCTTAAACATTATTAGCCCAGCATTCTGCTAGAGGAAGATATTAGATAACACAAATGAAAAAGCAACAAACCACCATTAGCAGAACAATTCAAATGTAATTTCTTAACAGTATCAGATTTTTAAGCTACAAAGTTACAAAAAATAACTTATTTTTCTGTGAGTAAAGTTGTTTCATGTTCTTCTGACATTATTAACTACATCAGCATTTCATTGGTCAATCAAATCATCATGCTTACCATGAACAGATTTGTTAACTCCTACGTTAGACCCCAGGACCCAAAGGTACCCCTCCCCAGGCATTCAAGTTTAGCAGCTGAGTCATTACACATGCCCAAACCCCCAAAGTTCAGAGGCTCCAGAACATTTATTTACTTAACTTCTGAGCAATTCTTCCTCTTGCCTTTGTGATTACCACCAAGGCCAGTGGGTGTCCAATCTCTAGCAAATTCCACCTCTAATGAGTCCTGTTCCTACTTATCTAACTGTAGATTGATTTGTCACCTCTTCTCTGAAAACTTCTCTATAGCTCTAACCCACAACCAGGGCTCCCAGCCCTACGAGCTCCCACCATGCCTTCTAGAGATTGCTATGAAAGCACTTAACACGTGGCATTGATCAGTCTGCACGTCTGAGACCCAGAGCTCCCGGAATCGCAGCGTACCCAGTGGTTACTGAGATGCCAGGCACATGAGTGGTGCTCAACTGCTGAACAAGTAAATGGATGTGATCAGACTCAATTAAAGATAGGCCTTCACCAAACTTTATAGACACAGAGACAACCCTCAAAGAAATCACTTCTATGTTAAATAGTAAGAATACCACTATTTATTTAGTATTTACTATGTACCAGGCACAGCACTAAGAGCTTTACATGGAATAATAATTTAATCCTCATTTAATCACTTAATACCTAATAAGGTAGATATAGACAAGGAAATATGTTAGTAACTTGCCCAAGATAACAGGTGGTGAAGGTAGTATTCAAACCTCAGAGCTTAAGTTCTTAACTACTACAGTAGGTAGAAACATGAGAAAGTATTTACAATACTCTGATTTGAAAAAGCAGAATATAAAATATATAACTACATATACCCTATAAAAATATGTTTATGCATGGGCAAGGCTAGGAAGATGATCTACACAAATGAAAACAGATGATATAGTAGTGTGGGCTGGTTAGGAGTGAAACAGTTCTTTAATGTTGCTAATATATGCTATGAAATTATTATTATTTTTTTAGAAGTTATGAACTCACAACTCTTCTACCATTACTATCATTACTGTTTTCAACCATGGGCACAAAAGCGTGTGTGTGTTTCCAGAACTCCTGTTACATAGTTCCCTGCCTCCTCTACCCCTCATTGACCTTCCCCCCATGGGAGGCTAAGTGCCTACCTTAGTGCTATACTATATTGGTCCATTGCTTCCTGATACTCATTGACAGCTACAAGGAAATCTCCTAGGATCCGATGTAGGACACAGTCACTCTGATTAGCTAGTGCGTTCCTCAGCAAAGCAATTCCATCTTCATATTTCTGTTCTCTGCCTGAAAAGAAAAAGACCCTCATTTTCCTATTTAAACATTTTGAAAATATACTTCCATCTCAGATCATATACACAAAACTACAACAATTATCACAATCCAACAATCTATTTGTAGATGCCTTTAAGAGAACAGTGCTATGGCAGGAAATAAGAACAAGCTCATATGAATTCCTCTTGTATTAGGAAATGTACAGCCTGAGTTCTGATTTTTAAAAATATATTCTGAACCTAAGTTCAAATAAAAAGCCAAAATACATTTTATTTGCCAAACCAGCCTAAACCCAGGACTTTATCATAAATTAGGACCAAAAAAAAAAAAAAAAAACAAAGCTAAAAGGAAAAGTCCTAAGCAAATCCAAAACGTTCAAGCTAGCTAAAACCAGTTATACTCAGCCCAACTAGTTCAGGACAAACAAAACCAGATCAAAGTAAGCTGAAAAAGTACCAAGTATAGCTGGTTTGAGCCATTCAAAGAGTCAGTCACTGCCAATCCATGCTGGTTTAAGCCAGCTACATTTGGTTGTGCTAAATAAAAACTGATTCACATGGACTCAAACCTACTGTAAAAAGCACACACCTGCCTGGTCATCTGTAACCAGCTGGGACCAGGGAATCCAAATGAGTTCAGGTTTAATATAATTAACAACAAAGGGGAAGTAAATAAGATACACTTACTAAGTAGTTCTGCTTTTTTCACCACAGCCTTAATGTAATCCGGCCTTTGGGTCAGGGCTTTATCTAATAAAGTTTTGGCTTTCTCCTGTGTCACTGGGTCTTCAAGACAAACAGTGGCTAAAAGGGTAAGGGTCTGTGCATTTGCTCCTAGAGTTTTATAAACGTTGTTAGCCATTACCATTGCTTCACGAATACTGTTGGAAGCTAAATAACATTCAATGAGACCTGAAAAAATAAAACAGAAAACTCAACCACATTACAATTCCAAGCAATGGTCCTACTTTGACAGCCTTCTAAATTGTAAACCTTCAAGGTTTCAGACAAAGGACAGGCCAGGGGAAAACTCTGATGATGAGATCAGACTGGAGAGTATGCTGATGGAATAACAAGTGCTCCTTCCCAGAGCACTTGAGGGATGTGGAAAAAGGCTGAATGCAATGCAAAGGCACCTTTAGTTAGAGAAAGAAACACATAAGTAAACTGAAGCATAGGGCAACCCAGCTGAATGACAGAGGAACAAAAGTGACCCTAATCATTACCTGAAACAGATGATGCTGACAACAAAATCCAAAGTTCCACTGCCCCTTAATGAGCTCTTAATTTTCGGCTGTGTTCAGTCACCTTTAGTCCTAGGCTTATGTGAGAGAGCTCCTACAGTTCCAAGTGAATGTCCTATTCTACACAACTACTAGTTTGGTGTAGTTTTCTACCTATGAACCTACGGAGCAATCTAAAGAGAAAGGACAACTTGTCATGTGAAACATAAAAGTTATCTCAAAACACATTTGCTGAGTGTTTCCCTAACCTAGATGGAAAATACTTAATCAGATGGACCAAATACACCAACACTGGCAGCTCCTGCCTCTTATCATATACCCACAACAAGATGCCCTACGGGGACCTTTCAAGCAAGGTCAACTCTCAAGTCTTCTTGCCAAGAACTTGGGAGCAGAGGAAGTACTTTTTGACACAAAGCACTCATCAAAACAGAAAAACAGCTTAAACCCAAACCCACACATCCCTGGCAGATTTTCTCTGCATACTCCTCCACCCTAGCAACATTTATAATATTTGTGCACATTCTACCACACACTATGGTTACTTAACCAGAAATTACCTAACTCTTCAGGTCAATGCGTTGGATCCAAACATGGCTGTTTGCAACTTATTGAGTAGTTTTAGTTCCCTGCAAAAGCCCCCAATGGAACTTCAGAAGGAAATGGAAAGAACGCACTTCACTAATCCAGTGCCTCTGGCAATAAAGGAAGCTCGGCTGGAGGTTGCAAGAAGCACTGGAGAGCATAATCAGTCACCCTGATTCAATACTCCAAATGGTAGCATGAGTGCAGGGAGCTCACGAAGCCGGCCTACAGAAAGCCCTCCACCCTCAGTGACTCTAACCATCCCCTGTCCAAACTCTGTGGAGTTCATTATTCAACTGCATTCCTAGGCTCTTGCGAAACAGGCACGCAGCAGAAAGGAACCAGCGTGACAAAAGCAGCTGAGAGGCTCAGGAAGTTAGTTTCAGAATCAAAAATTTAAAACGAACCAAAAGCTTGGTTTACTGGGGATGCTTTAAGAACAAATCCACAATAGACACAGCTCTCTGAATATGTAAGCAGATTTATTCTTTACCCCAACTTCCAAATCTTCTTTCTCAAATCTGAAACTCATCTTCCTGTTAAGAGCAAGTCACTCCTAGGCTCCTGGGTTTATTTTTAAATTCTTATAAAAATATGCTTTCGGAGGAACTGCATCTTGTAAGATCTATTTTAACATCTGTGACTGAGTCACCAAATGTTGCTGAAGCTGGCACAGCTCCTTTGAACTCCTAGGGTCAGTTCACATGTACTTAAAATAGTACATAACAAAACAAAGTTTGACCCTGATCGTGCCCACTCAGGGTCACAATGAACAGACTAGTTCCCACAACCAACACTGTCATATGGATATGGAGTTACCCCATGAGTAATATTTCTGGCCCAAGGTGAGACAACTGTTCAAAAAGACACAACCAAGCGATCTAGCATAATGCCAGCACAGAGATTCACATTAAGGAGTGGGCCATGTTTGAGAAACAATCAGAAATAGGACAAAAAAAACCTACCCCAACTACACCCTCACCAAAAACCATGGGAAAAAAAAAAGAATGGGAAAATAAAAACTCTGAAGTTCCAGTGAAAGCCCTAAATGATTTTAAGTAAAAAAAAAATTTTTAATAGTTTATTTTTAAAACAGAGCATGAGTGGAAGAGGGGCAGAGAGAGAGGGAGACACAGAATCTGAAACAGGCTCCAGGCTCTGAGCTGTCAGCATAGAACCTGATGTGGGGCTCCAACCCACAAACTGCAAGATCATGACCTGAGCCGAAGTTGGATGCTTAACCGACTGAGCCCCCCAGGCGGCCCCTAAATGATTTTTAAAATGCCTAATGCAGTGATTCCCAAACTTATCTGCATGTCGGCATTACCTGAGATCTTCAAAATAAATACTGGTGCCTATGTCCCAACCACAATATTCTGATTTAGACTGTACTGGAGTGACCTGGCACCAGGATTTTAAAGTACCCCCAGAGGACTCTAACATACATAGTTTGGGAACTGCTGGCCTAACAAAACCTTCCATCCAAGTGCTGATGCCACACACTATTCATCTATAGTTTTCATCTTACCTTCATAACAATCTAAGCGACAAGGTGCAAGCCGTATAGCCTCCCGAAAATGGATTATTGCTTCTTGGACTCTGCCCATGTTTCTAAGTGCTGCTCCCTTAAGTAGCAAAGCTTGAACGCTATTACTATTCAGCTGAATGGCCTTGGCTCCTAAATAGAGAGCCCGAGAGTAACGTTTGCTATAAAAGCTATGACACCTGGAGGGAAAAAAAAAACCAAACATTACCTAAGAGAAAATGGTAGAGAAACTTCATCTAAACAGAAAGCCCACTACATGACCCTTATTACAAACCACTATAACTTTAACCTAAGGTACTGGGAAAGGGGGGACACAAAAAAAACCAATTCTCATTATTTCCATTCTATTTATTTACTTTTGAGACAGAGACAGAGAAAGCGAGAATATCTTAAGCAGGATTCACACTCAGTGTGGAGCCCGACACAGGGCTTGATCTCACCACTCTGAGATCATGACCCGGGCCTAACTCAAGAGTCAGACGCTCAACAAACTGAGCCACCCAGGCGCCCCTAAATATTTATTTTTAAGGAGAAATCTTGATATGGAAGGAAAAATTATAGAAAAGAACCTGATAGCTGCATATGTTATCAGGTGAGATATTTAGAGCACTGTAAAGCCACGGTAAATAAAAGCAGAAGCTCCTGGCCTGTTCACTGATGTCTTCTAGTGCTGAGCACAATGCACTGTCTCGGTTGACACCTACCCCATGAAAGTCCTCATTTTCCAAATGAGAAAAGAGATTCAGAGAGGTAACTAATATATCCAAAGTCAAAGGTGTTGATCTGAATCTAAGTCTGATCACCTCCTAAATCTGTGTTTTCAAAACCTATATTCTATTTGGGAGGCACCACAATTTCCTAAAGGATATACTGAAAACTGGAGAAAAGAGAATGCATAAACATACCCAGAGACTACCCAGGGTTCTGCGTGCTGATCAGAAATATTGAAAAGGCGGCAGCCAAGGTTCTCCACATCCTCTAGCCGCCCTTCTCTTGCCAGAAGGTAGCCATATACATCCATTCCTAGAAAGGAAGAGGCTTTTTTAAAAAGCAACTCCTTTATTAAAGGAGCAGCAGCCTTCATCAGAGCCCACAGCTCCAGCTGGGTCTAAGCCCTTTCTACCATCAAAAGCCCCTCCCAGCAGCATCCCCAGTTTCCTACAAAATCATTATTAAAAAGACAAAACACATCCAAAAAGTTTAAAAAGCAAAGGAGTAGAGGGACACCTGGGTGGCTCAGTTGGTTACATGTCTAACTCTTGATTCCAGCTCAAGTCATGATCTCACAGTTTCTGAGTTTGAGCCCCACATCAGACTCCGTGCTGACAGTGCAGAGCCTGCTTGGAATTCTCTCTCCCTCTCTCTCTCTCTGCTCTTCCCCCACCCCACCCCACCCCCAGCTCACTTGCAATCAATCAATCAATCAGCAAGCAAGCAAAGGAGTAAAAGAACTATACCTCACAATTTGAAAGCCGATTATTTTCAGGTACTGTTCATCTCTACAACCTGTGGCATGATATATTAACTACCCAAATTCATATCCAGAAAAGGCCCAAAAAGGCATAAAGTAAGTTCTTTTCTCCAAGAGGCCTATGCATAGTCAAGAGTATACACTTAATATGCCAGTTGGTCTCAAAAAAAGTTAGCCTATTCCAGAAAAAGCATTTGGAGTCCAGTTGATTTGAGATCACCCCGCTCCCTGCTTATTCTCACTCATTCTATAAAAGGGGCCCCATGCTTGCTGTCACCCGTCTCCTACCACCATCCCCCTCATCCCTTGTTATCCCTTCAGCCTCCCAGGAAAATGCCTCTCCTGACAAGATCACTGCAGCACTCCTGCAGACCCCCAAACTCAGGCCTGAGGTTTCAACTCCAAGCTGCCAACTACTGCCAGACTAGTATTTCTAACACACCATTATCATCATGGGCACAGGCAGCTCAGAGGAGAGAAATAAGTACTGGGCAGGAGGGAGACTGCAGGCAAATGAATTCATCTTTCTGGATCTGTTTCCTCACCTCCCTGCTCTGTTGTTTTCATGGGTTAAGAGTCTACAGGACTATTTTCACAAGGCCATTATTTTTCTGATGGCCTCTTTTGGGACTTTACAAGCAGACTTCAGCCTATCTATCAGACATTATTTCCCACTTCCCATCACTTGCTGCCAGTCACTGGACACCCATCCTTTGGAAGTCCCTATGGCTCACTTCTTCAGCTATAATCTTTCACATCAATGATTTTTCGTTGTTCATTCCTAGTCACTTCCTTTAATCACCTTATGCCTTTCTTAATGTCTGTTCACTTACTCCCTTTTAACTACAGTAAGGACACAGTGAAGATACATTCCCCTAAAAGGACAGTATGGTTTTGGGGATGTCATCCAAATTCCCAGTCAGGCACAACATAAATTTATAAATCATAAGGAAGGGATATCACCCCTCCCAAAAGAAAAAGAGCCAAATAATGATCTGTCTGGAGACGACACTTGAATTCAAGGAAAAACAACTGTTCGAAATGGAATTACCCAAGTGTTAGAGAAATGTCTCAGGACCTTAAAAAAGGTAAAAGGCTGCTGTAATAAGTTCCACAAATATTTATATGAAAAATGGTATCAGAAGATCATACTATATTTTCTCCCTTTCTTTTCTGATCCTCCCCTCTACAGCCACTTTCACCCTGCCTCAAGAATTACTTACCTTTTATCAGATAAGGATCCAACATCTGTGCTTGTTCAAACTTGAGGACAGAGTTTTTATTGTCTCCAGCTCTGAAGTACAGATCTGCTAAGCTTCCCAGCAGGTCCACGTTATCTCGCAATAAGGACTTTTTCTCTAGTGAACTTCAAAATATTAAACATTGACCCTTAACATCTATTACGATTCCTCTTAGTTGCTGAATATGGGTGACAGGCATATAAGTACTATTTTCTTTTGCATTATGTATGACATTTTTTATAATAAAAACTTTTAAAACAAACCATATACACTAGATTTTCTCATTCTGAGCTTATAATTTAAAGAACATTATATTGGATAAGAGAGCCAATTCAGAATGAGCAGAAATCTGTCTCATTACCTAGAAAGAACTTTTTGGTTGCAGGTTTTCAGAGGGCAACATGGTGTTAAATATAATGTCATTCACAAGTGACTGCTACTTACTAGTCAAGCAAATGACTTCGGATAACACAAGACCCAGTCTCTTGTCCTTGGACTTACTTAACTAGAAAGAAAATCCCACTCCTAAAGATACAACCCAGGTCAGATGTTGGCATTCTATGCTTGTGGGGTGTCCAAAAGCATGTCCCTCCAGGTTTAAGCAAGACACCCTAAGGCAGTCTGCTTTGCAAGGGTTGCTACTTTTGCAAATACAGAACTGAACTTGGTCAAAGTTTACATTTAACAAGTCCTCACAGCAGAGATTCTTACCCTTAGGACCATTAAGTATGTTAAGAGACTAAGAAAGCCTGAGGACAACAGGCTACAACACCTAGAGATAAGCATCTCCTATTTCTATTTTGCTAATTTAGTTGCATCAGATCTCCACACAAGTAAAGGACCTCAAGAAAACGGAATTGACTTTGTGGCTCTCACCAGATGGTATTGATTGCTCTCGAGTTGTCACCAGTGTGCACAAAAGCATATGCTTTGATCCACACAGAGAGCCAATCCAAGTTAGGCACAGTCTGGATCACATTCATTGTCATCGATGCCACCTCTGCGCCTTTTACAGAAAGAGACAGCAAACCTAATCCAACAGAAAACAGGAGAAGGTAAGGCATAGCACTCCTCTTCTGCAATGCAAGAAGCAATAGGCTACACTTTCCATGGACTACAAGGTACCTTTTCCCCTATTCTAAGCAAGACACAGATGGCAAAACAACCATAATTTAATATTTCTTGATGTGTGAAAAATACATGACAACAGTAATCTACTAGATCAGTCTCTATAAGTTAGGCATTGGCAAATTTTAGTGGATAGCCAAGACTGAGAAATACCATCTCAGAGAGTAAATACTCCATAGAAATAAGCTGAGAATGATCTGTACCTAGAATGGCATCGAGGGCTAATGGGCACTGCCTCAGTACTTCCTTATAGCTAGTGACTGAAGGGCGCTCTTGACCAGCCTTCTTGTAGAGATTTGCCAGCATCATGTTTATCTGTAATAAACAAAAACACAAGACAGTAAGATAAGCATATATTGCAAAGAAAATATCTCACCACCAATTAAATCCTTAAACAAAGACCAATCCCATTCTTTAAACCAAAGAGGAAATTACTACCTTTGCCTTTCCTATGTCCTCCCATTTCTAAGAGGAAAGTCAAATTCCTCTCACTTACCTAAAGAAAAGGTCCAGTATTATCTAGACCAAAGATACTGCCTCTGGAAATGGGAGTAATATTTATTTGAGAAATGTTACAGAAATCTAATTACCTTGATTCTTTCTTGATCTTTAGAAGATGAACTACCTCAGAAGTGCTCAAGTTTACATACTTTAAATGCAATTAATATCAAGGCATAAGAAAGAGAGGAATTCTTAACATAGTTTGTTAAGAAAGACCAGATGAATTTTCCCCAAAAAGGAAATGACAGATTCAGAGTTACATACTTGGCTTCTGAAAATTATTCTACCAGCTAGACTCTAGCCCTTCTAATGCTTAAAGCTTGGACCTATAGGCACTATCTGATTCATCAAAGTAATGCTACAGAAGTCAAACTCTGACTTCTAGAGGGGACATTAACCCAGAGGTTAGCAACATCACTTAAATCCAGTAAATGCATTTTTAGCACAATTCAAATATGGAACTCAGTAAAGTTCTATTAAAATAACCCTAAAAACGCAACAAGGAAAATCTGAGAAAACCTAAAAGTTCCAAAGAATGTAGAAGTTATAGGGAAAAGTAAATGATCTTCTTAATAGTACAGGGAGAAAAAGAGAACATTCCAATTTGAAATTAATAGATCTTAAACACAGCAATTTTTGCCAGATCATTAACCTAAGGAAGCAGTCAACATGAAGACACAAAAGAAAAAAAGCTAATCCCCAATCTCTTCGGTTATTTGTAGCCTGGTACGTCAGATATTTACTCAAAAGAGTGGCTCTGAAGATGAAGAACATCTGTTCCAATTATATTAATCCATACGGATGATTCAAACAATGAAATAATGAAATACTAAAACAAAACTTTATTTGGCCTCAGCTTTTCCATTTTAGGCTATGTTGAAAATGCAAAAGAAAATACTTAAAGGAAAACTCCAGTATTGGTGTCAATACTTGAAAATAAAAGGTTAAATTTAAGATCCTTTCTTGACTGCTTGTTATTAACAAACTATGATCGACAGACCATCTGTCTCAACAAATATGAAAATTCCCTTTAAATTGTCACTTTGAAAGAATGAGTTTTAAGTACTACCTATGAGAAAGTCCATTCTTTTTAAAGCAGATCTTTACTTGAGAACAAACATCACAAAGCCACATAATACCGGTTATAAACACAGCAGTCATCATTTTCTAAAAACTGAGTGAGAAATTCTATGTTGATATGTTTACTTTTAAAAGTTGAAGATTTACCAAGACATAATAATCTCACACTGGAATTTTCCTTTAAAATGTGAAGAAATGTGTGGTGGTGTTTACCATACATTAACAGACGTTCATTTAGACGTATTTTGACTCACTTCCTTGTCCTTTACACAGACTGAGAAGCCAGTTAACTCCCTAACGGACAAGAAAGAAAAACTGTAAATATTATAGGTTTATGTTTGAGGCATACATCTTTGTTTGTTCCTGGCTACAACAGCTCTACAGAATGAAGGATATGTCCTCCTAACAAATGTGGATTCCTTTAGGCCCTCTTAAAATGATGGCTTTAAATACCAAAGTGTTGGATATCACAAAGCTGAGCTTATTTGCCATTACTCATTTTCAAAAAATGTCCCCACCCTCAAGTCATTAAGGAGACAATTATGGTACATTTCCAATAAGATAAGGAACAGGTATCATTCAAAGTTTATAATCAAAATGGCATCTTCCAAAAGAAAGACACTCCTCACATAGGCAAAAAAATTATACTTGGGGTAAGACTTTCATAGGGTATCAGAAAATAGTTTAGCTTATAGTACTCAAGCTTATTATGAGACAGGTTATTCTAAAGCATCTTCCAAATATTTTTAATAGCAGCCACTACCATAAAATAAACTGGGGTAATAGCTCAGTTTTTAAAAACTCAGAAAATAGTAAATCCTCAATGAGGAGATACTTAAACATGTTCTCATCAAGTTTGATTGGTTACTTTTAAAACTCAGCAACACTCAGCAGAAAAAACACTAAATATACCACTGCTTAGATTCCTCTTTTTTAAGGGCAGGAGGAAGTACACAGGCATCTTATATTAAAAAAAAAAAAAAATTCCTTATCGTTAAGCACAAGTTGCACAGAACAGTTCTTCAATAAAGTGAGGAAGGCAGGTGACATGAGAATACATGGTAGAATATTAACCACTGATGTGAATTCAATACTAAGAGCAAAGATTCTCATTGTTCCTCTAAACAGGACTTCAGAAAAACCCTGTAATCAAAGATGCCCAATATAAACTCCTTACAGAATAGTGCTTTAAAAAGTATTATTTCATATATTAACTTATTTTTCCAAAAGTTAGCAGAGAAAAGTACTGTTAATCTCATTTTATAAATAAAAAGAAAAGTTCAAATTGCTAACTTGCCCAAGTTCATACTACATAGTTCACAGCTTGTATGCCCTAAACTCAGACAAGATCTTTTGATTTCAGTTGAAGGTGTTCTACTGATAGGTTACCAAATCAAACACAAATATATATCTCACATACAAACAAATACATAAAGATTTTGTAGTCCTGGATCTTGAAACCAAAAGGATTAATAAACTCATTCATATTATCAAATGGGGACACCTACAGAATGCAAAACGAGATTCTTAAAAAAGTAGTTGCCACCTGGAAGCATTTGGAGATTATTATTTCCAATGGTAAGAAATACCAAAGAATGAGCACTTGTAGTATTCGCCAGCTATCATTTTCATCAGCTGAATTCTCAGGGTTTCATAAGAAAGTAATTCTTCTATCTCTCTGAACCTCATCTACTCCAATTTCAGGGGAACAAAGTGAGTCAAGAGTAAAATGTTCAGATGGACTCCCTAATGCATGGAGAAAACATGGAAGAAATGGTTTGGAAGGACCAGATAGGAGAAGAATATATAACAAATTGCTAATTCAACCTACTTTGGGAGTTCTCTGTCTTGAAGGGATCCCATCAAGGATAGCAATGGCATCCTTATCTTGTTTTAGCATTGTATAACATTCAGCCATTTTGTATTTCACTTCAATTTCAGATGGAAGACACTAAGAGACAATGAAAACATTTCTTCAAAATATTCCTTAAGCAGTAACATAGTTCTTTAAAATGGTAAACAAAGAGTTTCCATATGACCCAGCAATTCTGCCCCTACACACGCAGCCAAGAGAACCAAAAAACCGTTTGCACAAAAACCTGCACACAAATGTTCATACAAATATTACTGATAGACAAAAAGTGGAAATAACCAAATGTCCATCAACCAATGAATAATTATGGCATAACCACACAATGGAATATTATTCAGCAATAAAAAGGAAAAAACAAAGAACTGATTCATACTATACACGGATCAAATCTGAAAACATTATGCTCAAAGAAACCAGACACAAAAGGTCACATATTGTAGGATTCTATTCATATGAAATGTCCAGAACAGGTAAATCTAGAAACAGAAAAAGATTAGTGATTCCCAGAGGCTGACAAGATAAAAGGCATGTGAATTTTCTAGGGTGATGAAAACGTTCTGGAATCAAAGTGATGATAGTTGCACAATTTAGTGAATATACTAAAACCCACTTAATTGTTAATTCCTGTAACATAAAATATATCTTAATTTTTGAAAAATTAAAGATTCCATAATTAAAGATTAATTATGGAAAACAAATTTGATGGTTACCAGAGGGGAGGGGCTGAGGGGATGGGTTAAATAGGTGATGGGGATTAAGGAGTTTATTAGTTGTGATGAGCATAGGGTGATGTATGGAAGTGTTAAATTACTACATTGTATATCTGAAACTAATACAATACTGTATGTTAACTAACTAGAATTAAAACAAAAACTTTAAAAAATTAAAATGTGAGGTAAAGAAAAATTCCTAAGATTAAATGTATGTAATTAATATGAATGGTTTAGCATGGTGCTTGGCATACTGAATGCTCAAAAAGTTAGCTACTTCTATAAACAACCCTATGTAGATTAGATACATGACTTCCATTCAGGATCAGAAAACAGACAAAATCCATGGTGGTTGGCTCAGTCACTGGAGTGTGCAACTCTTCATTTCAGGACTGAGAATTTAGCCCCACACTGGGTGTAGACAAAATAAATAAAGAAAAGAAAAATAAAATAGAGTAAATCCTGGCAATCAGCTCTTTAATAACAAAAGTCAAAAGGTTTTATATAAAGAGAAAAAAACAAGGTGAAAATAGAGGCTTTAAAAAAAGAGCAACTATATTAATTTGTCTTTTTTCAAAATGTGAAAATATACAAAGCAGAAAAAGCATGACTTATAAGTTCATTCCCAGTTCAGCCTACTGACATTCCTTTTCAATGTAAGTTGCATGTATAATTTAAACTTAAAGACAGGATCAAATTGCAAAGTAAAAATTCCCCTCTCCCTAAAGCTTTCCACCGTTAAATTTCTTTCCTTCTACACACAAAATCCTTCATGTATAATACATATATTTTACATTTTTATACATATACGCACATGATATATATCAGATACACATATATCTGACACATATCCATACTTTCTTATATTAACATCAATTTTTAGCATATATTAGGCATACACCAGAATATATTTATATATCTATAATCTATCCCCTTTAAGCAAAGAGACTTGAACAGACTTCTAAAAATCTTATTTTCCTTACTATTATATGTAGTTCTTTCCAAAGCAGCACCTGCACCTCTACCTCATTTTTCATATCAGTAACAGTTCTGTCATATCATCTCATATGGCTATGCTCTAATTTAACTAGACTCCACTGATGAACACTTTTGCTTCCAGTTTCCTACCATTACAAAACAAACCTGCAATAAGCGGCCTTAGTCATACGCCCTGTAAACCTTCTGTGAGTCTACTATTAGGGTTAATTTTTAGTAATTGGATGTCTCCATCAAACCAGAGGACTGTGTCAAACTACAATTTTCCCCTTCATTTACTTATCAGGCAACCGAAACTGGCAGGAATTCTTAGTATTTCCCATAAATTTCCCTAGGTACTCACAATCCTAATAATTGAGTTACATTTTAAAAGTTGTACTTTAATTGAAATTATAAAAACAATGGATTTTGAGTTCTGTTTGTATAAAAGGGAGGAACAATGCAGAACCTCGGTGAACGCATATAACTCACATTTAACTCCATTTTTAGATTCATCCAGAGTGAATTTAGCCCTCTTCCATCTTATTTTTCATCTTGGTTTCTCTGGTCAGCTCTCCTTTAAGATATTTTTTTATTTTTCCATCCTCTACATATAGTCTACTTTCTTATAAATTCTTTCAGTCTCTCACTCTCAGAAAAGAAAAGAAAAAAATCACACTTCCATCTCCATTTACCTGACTTTGTGGAGTAGATGCAGAATTACCAGTTGAAGGCCTCACTTTTGAAGTTTTACTTAGGGCTTTCTTCTGCTGCAAAGCCATGGTATACTTACTCACAGCATTTCGATACTCTTTATCATGAAAGAGAGAATCTGCATGATACACCAAGAGCTGGTACTTCTGGGATGGGGAGAATAACTCACTAGAAAACAAAAAAAATACCCCCTACATGGGTTATTTTGAAATGTTAAACAGATCACCCTCTTTAGCGTCCACATAAGCCTAGCATAAAGCCTTGTATAATGAGTTTACAAAAAACTCAATGCACCATAAATGCTAATTCCTAAAATGAGAGGCATGTGAGTTATACTCTAAGCTAATATGGTCAGCACATCCAGGAAATTGCTTTAAATTGCTCTATTTTAATGTTTTTCTCTTTTATTTACTAAAAAAGTAATGACACCTGTAAATCAAATTCAGTAATACACAAATATATGAAGAGAAATGTTATACATTTTTCCTCCCCTTCCTTAGCCCAACCCTCTTAAATTAACAATCTGATATATGGCCATACTTTCTTATATGAATATCAATTTTCAGCATAATATATAGACAAAGGACAAATACAGACAAAGGAAAAAAAAACTACCAAGAAGGGTTGAACAACCTGGAAAAGAGAAACCTCACCACTTTGAAACCTTTTTAGGAAACGTGGTGAACAAAAAGAGGTTTCAAAGGAACTGAAAACTCTTTAAATACTGAAGACAGGAATACTAAAATCCTAAAGTATGGAAATAGAACAGAATAAGCCAATGGGATAGAGTGGGCTAGAAAGAGGATAGCCTTATTTGATGAAGTTGTGTTTTTTTTTAATTTAAAATACTAAAGTAAATTTATACTAACACTAGAAGAATTTTTATCTCCTTGAGTCACAGGGATTCAAGGACAGTGTAAAAGAACCATGTTTCAGAACTTTTTCACTAATGTTGAACATTGCTCATAAGCATAATAATTGCCTAGAAGCTGGCCACCATTCTTAATGAGAAACGTATATATTTTTAATCTCCAATTCCACCACCCCACCACTACTGACAAGAGGAATTTACATTTTTCTCTGACAAGTAAAAGCCATTTAAAATGTGTAAACAGTTAATTTGTCAAAAAATGAAGGATACTCAAGAATAGGTACCAAAGATTAGCAGCTGCCAGGGGCTGAAGACAGCGGGATCAGAGGTGATTAGTAATAGATACAGGGTTTCTTTTGAGGATAACGAATATGTTCGGAATAGACAGCGGTGATGATTGTACAACTCTGTGAATAGACTTTAAAACCACAGAAATGGGGACCCTTGGGTGGCTTAGGCAGTTCAGCATCGACTTTTGATTTTTTTTGACTCAGGTCATGATCCCAAGGTGGTGAGATAGAACCCTGCATTGGGCCCTGCGCGGACAGTATGGAGCCTGCTTGGGATTCTCTTTCTCTCTTTGCCTCTCCTCCACTCGTGCTTTCTCTCTCAAAAATAAACTTAAAAAACAACACAGAAACATATTCTTTAAAAGGATGAATCTAATGGTATGTCAAATTTACCTTAATTTTTTTTAGTCTTAAAAAAAGGACAGGTATGCTAAACACTGGCTATAAAATTACAAAGGAAATTCAAGAACTAAAAGGTGTAGTAAGATGGTTAAGATCTCTTCCGACTCTGAGAATCTTTGTATTTACTGAGAAACAAGACTTGATGGAAAATACTGCTACACTCAGAGAAAGCATTCAGATATTTACATATTGTAACACATATGCCTACTTATGCCCATAAATTAGCTCTGGAATGATACATGAGAAACTGTTAATGGTTGTTGCCTGTTGAGAATGGAAATGGTGGGGTGAGATCTTGTGGTGAGAACTATTAAGATCTGTATTCTAAGCACTCTTAACACCTAAGGAGGTCAGTGCAGTGTTTCGGTGCAGTGAGCACGAACATGTTTATTGAATGTGCTAAGGACGTATGTACCATCTCAGGGAGGTAAAACTGCCCAAATGCACACATGTAGTGAGAAGCCATGACGTCTAGACTTTGGTCGTTCTGATTCTGAAGTCTTCAGTCTGACCCACCACAGTCTACTTGTCAGGGGCATAAGTGAATTTTCTACTCAGGCTGGACCCATGGCATTTGGCCTGCTCTAGAAGCTGTATAGGTCGGAAAGGAAAAGCCCATTAAGTGCCTGTCATGCAGCTGCTCTTGATTTTACTTCCATGAGTCTGCTTCTGGCCCTCGCTCCATGAGACCGGTCATTTCACCACCACCCATTAGTGTTGACAGTGAGGAGCCCTGGTCTCTTTCAGCCTTCTGTGTTTATTCTGGAGCCTTGCAGTTGGTTTTTGAGTGATTGGTCAAGGCACACTTTCCTCGGTGGGAATTTACGCACCAGTTAGTCATTACTCTTGGTTTCTGCAGATGTTACAGGATAATTAGAAGCAGTTTAATCCACTGACTAAGCTTAGCCCAGGTTTCTGTAAATTAGGTTATCCGCATACCTCTTCCGTACTGTTTGAATTTTTTTCTGTGTATACTGCCAATTCAATAAGAAATTTAATAATAAATGATAAAGATCAGAATTTAAACTGACCTCCTGACGCTAGGAAACACCTTCTGATCTTTATCAATTAAAAAAAAAAAAAGAGTGGCGCAGAATATAAAACCCGACAAAGGGAAAGGGATGGAATTGTGAGGGTAGGGATAAGTCGGATGGTTACAGAAGCTGTTCTCTAGGAGGGATGTCGGAGCTGGAACCTGACGGCGGGCACAGTTCTGAGGTGAGGACTGCAAGCCGAGCAGCAAATGCAAAGTCCTGAGTTGAGAACTGAGCGTGGTGTGTCCAAGTGACCGAAAGAAGAGCCCGCGAGGCTGAAGTACAGTGAGCAGAGGACAGGAGCGGAGGTCGGGGAGGAAAATGTTTGGCCTCGGAGGTCACGGAAGGAATATCAAGCACAATGGTGGAATTTAAGCAGGGGGGCAACGCGCACTCCAGGCTGGAAACAGCCCTGTGCTGCATCCGTCCTACGACTCGAGAAACGGCGGCGCTGAAAACAGGAAAGGGGCACCACTCCCATTTGCAGGGGCTGTGGAGGCCGGAAAGTGGACCCTTCTGACACACTGGGGGGTGGGGGGCTCAATCTCAGATGGGGGACGAAGGTATAAGACTGGGCCTTTCTGAGCGGCGGCGGGCGAGAAAACGTTCCTCGAGAAAAGGCCGGGAAGAGAGGAGTCAGCCCAGAGAAGTGACAGTCGCTCTGCTGGGCGACAGGTGCCTCAGAAAACCCGCCGCTCCCAACTTTCGGGAAACCCTAGCCAGGCTCGCCCTCAGAGCCTCCGCCTTCCATTTCTCGAAGCCGCCGCTCGCCACATTTCCCTCAGGGAGCTCATCCCAGCGCCTGGCAAGGCGCAGAGACCGACTGCACTCAACTTGCGTTCGCAGATCGGCTCCGCCTGACGACGCCTTCGCTGACCCCGAAGCCCCAGCTGAGGCCTGCGGTCGCTCTTCCCGCCAGTCCCCAGGCCCCCTCAGCCCCCGCTCCCAAGCCGGAGCCACTTTCTCCTCAGCCCCAGGCCGCTCCCCGCCTCAACTCACGGGTTGTTATTACTCATTGTAAGTAACAAGCTGCTGAGGAGCCGCACGTTAGAGTGCAGCCCCGCGGCCGCCATGTCTCGCACGTGGTCTATCACATTCATCCTGCCCGGCAAGGCCGCTGGCAGCGGCGGTAGCGGCGCGAAAAGCCGGTAGAAGCTCCTTAGGGAAGACTCCAAAATGGCGGCTTCGCCGGGGTCCATCGGGTCCACAAGCGGCACCGCCCCCAGGAAAATAGGCAACTATTGAAGTGCCTGAGCAAAAAAAAAAAAAAAAAAAAAAGAAAATACAAAAACTCCGTTCTTTCCCCCCAAGCATCCTACGAAGTGGAACAATTTGGTTTTGGGGTTGTTCTTGTTTATTTTGTTTTGTTTTTAGCAAAAGTTATGTCATAGTTTTAAGCGGCAAACTTTATTGAGGACTTACAATGGGCCGGGGACAAAAGGTACTTCAGTATGAATACATGCTCAATTGAAATAAGATGGCTCGGAGAGAAATGTGTGTCTCAAAAATTAATACTAACGTATGGATTTATCATAAATAAGTCAATACAGGTGAGTTAGGGGAGAATCTCCTACAGCTGGAGTTAAATATTTTAATCAGGCGATAGGGGCAGTCCTAACTGCTTTTACAATCAGGCCTGCGCACTAGGCGGAAGGCACCACGCCCCCTTCCTTCAGGTATTGTGTGTACCTGCAGAAGTCAGGCTTCACCCTTTGGAGAACTTCCTTGAGTGCAAAAGGGTATATTTTTACCCTTTGAAATGACTAGCTAGCTCAGAGTGAATAAGGACCAGGTTGAGTTTTAGCCATCTTAATATCTGTGTAGTGGTAACTGCTTGTTGTTAACTTGCATTTCCCTGGTAACACATGATGTTGAGCATCGCATTTGTCGATTGTAGGTCCTATTTCGTGGGATATCTGTTAGCCCATTTTTTATTTGGGTTGTTCATGTTCTTTTTCCTTTTTTAAAAAAAGTTTTTATTTAGGTAATCTCTGACCCCACGGGGGGGCTCAAACTCAAGACCCCTCCAGATCAAGAGTCACATGCTTTTGGAACTGAGCCAGCCAGGACCTACCCCACCCCCTCCAGGTTGTTCATTTTCTTATTGTTGAGTTTTAAGGGTTCTTTATATCTTGGCTAACAGTCCTTTATCAGGACTGTAAAATATTTTATAAATATTTTCTCCCAGCCTGTGATTTGTTTTCTCAGTCTCTTGACCACCTGTTGTTAGGAAACAATTACTTTCAGCAAAATCCTGAAATTAAATTACTAATAATGGCCAGAAAATAGTGCAAATATTATCTTAAAACTTTACATGTCATCTAAATAATGATGCTAGCTTGTGGTCTGTTGAAAAAAATAATAAATCACAGAGCTAGAACAAATAATTTTAAAATTTGTATGGAACCGGACCTCGAATAGCCAAAGTAATATTGAAAAAGAAAACCAAAGCTGGAGGCATCACAATTCCAGACTTCAAGTTGTATCACAAAGGTGTAATCATCAAGATAGTATGGTACTGGCACAAAAACAGACACATAGATCAATGGAACAGAATAAAGAACCCAGAAATGGACCCACAAACATATGGCCAACTAATCTTTGATAAAGCAGCAAAGACTATCCAAAGGAATAAAGACAGTCTCTTCAGCAAATGGTGTTGGGAAACTGGACCACTTTCTTAAACCATACACAAAAATAAATTCAAAATGGATGAAAGACCTAAACCTAAGACAGAAAGCCATCAAAATCCTACAGGTGAAAACAGGCAACAACCTCTTTGACCTCCGCTGCAGCAGCTTCTTATTTGACATGTCTCCACCAGCAAAGGAAACAAAATAAAAAATGAACTATTGGAACCTCATCAAGATAAAAAGCTTCCACATAGGGAAGGAAACAAAACTAAAAAGCAGTTGACAGAATGGGAAAAGATATTTGCAAATGATATATCAGATAAAGCATTAGTACCCAAACTCTATAAAGAACTTATCAAACTCAACAGCTGAAAAACAAATAACCTAGTGAATAAATGGGCAAAAGACATGAAGACATCCAGATGGCTAATAGACACATGAAAAGATGCTCAATATCACTCATCATCAGGGAAAGACAAATCAAAACCACAGTGAGATACCACCTCACACCTCTCAGAATGGCTAAAATGAACAACTCAGGCAATTACAGATGTTGGTGAAGATGCAGAGAAAGAGAAACCCTTTTGCGCTGCTGGTGGGAATGCAAACTGGTACAACTACTCTGGAAAACAGTATGGAGGTTCCTCAAAAAATTAAAACTAGAAAATAGAACTACCCTACAACCTAGCAACTGCACTACTAGGTATTTATCCAAGGGAAATGGGTAAGCTGTTTCCAAGAAGCACATGCCTCCCCAATATTGATACTAGTGCTGTCAACAATAGCCAAGTATGGAAAGAGACCAAATGTCCATCGACTGATAATAGATAAAGAAGATGTGGTATACACACACACAATGGAGTATTACTTGGCAATCGAAAAGAATGAAATCTTGCCATTTGCAACAATGTGGATGGAACTAGAGTGTACTATGCTATGCAGAATAAGTCAGAGAAAGACAAATATTATTTCACTCATGTGGAATTTAAGAAACAAAACAAATGAACATAGGGGAAAGGAAGCAAAAATAATACAAAAACAGGAAGACAAACTATAAGAGACTTAAATACAGAGAACAAACTGAGGGTTGCTGGTAGAGTGGTGGGTGGGAACATGGGCTAAATGGGCAATGGGCATTAAGGAAGCCCATTGTTGGGCTTGTTGGGATAAGCACTGGCTGTTATGTAAGTGATAAATCACTAAATTTTAAACCTGAAGCCATTGTTATACTGTATGTAAACTAACTTGGATTTACATTTTTAAAATTTTTTTAAAGAAAAGAAAAAGAAATAATAAAGATGCCAGTAAAATCTTTAATGAAAAATAAAACCAGTATTATAGTACAAAGGGTAAAAGATATTAATAAACTTGTTAATTACATAAATGTGTTCTTTTAATTTTTTAATGTTTATTTTTGAGAGAGAGAGAGAGAGAGAGCACAAGCGAGGGAGAGGCGGAGAAAGAGGAAGACAAAATCCAAAGCCGTCTCCAGGCTCTGAACTGTCAGCACAAAGCCTGACGCAGGGCTCGAACTCACAAACCTTGAGATGGTGACCTGAGCCAAAACCGATGCTTAACTGAGTGAGCCACCCAGGCACCCCCACTTAAATGTATTTTAAGAACTTTTATCCTACATAATGGATTAGCAAAGACATGAATGATATGGTTTCTGCAACTTGGTCAATGACTGTCAAAACTGAGCATCTTTGGGGGCATGTGGGTGGCTCGGTCAGTTAAGTCTCCAACTCTTGATTTTGGCTCAAGTCGTGATCTCTCGGTCATGGGATTAAGCCTTACATGGGACTCTGAGCTGGGTGTGGAGCCTGCTTAAGATTCTCTCTCTCCCTTTCTCTCAAAAATAAAACACACACACACACAAACTGATCATCTTTGGATATACGTTTTCCATGAACAATATAAACCTATTTGTCAGTTGCTGGAGCACAGCCATGAAAAGACATGAAGGAAATAGCAATTTATACTATTAAGTGAAAGAAGCCAATCTGAAGGGGGCGCCTGGGTGGCTCAGTGGACTAAGTGTTGACTTGGGCTCAGGTCATGATCTCACAGTTTGTGCTCCGTATCAGGTTCTTTGCTGTCAGCACAGACACAGAGCCCACTTTGGATCCTCTGTCCCCTCTTTCTTTGCCTCTCCCCTGCTTGCACTCTCTCTCTCTCAAAAATAAATAAACAGAAGAACCAGAAGCAGAAGCAGAAGAAGAAGCCGCCGCCAATCTGAAAAGCCTACATATTATGTATGACATTCTGGGAAAGATGAGACTAGAAACAGTAAAAAGATCATTGGTTGCTGGGGGTGGGGGGGGGAGGGGCAGGGATAGTAGAGCTCAGTGGATTTTCAGGGCAGTGAAACTTCTATATGATACTGTAATGGCAGATACATTTGTCAAAATTCATAGAATGTACAACAAAGAAACCTAACAGCCATCTGTGGATTTGGGGTCATAATGATGTGTCAATGCAGGTACATCAGTTTGTAACAAATGTTCTCTACTGGTGTCAGATGTTGATAGTGTGGGAGGCTGTGCATGTTGGGGAGCAGGAGGTATATGGGAGCTCTCTGTATGCCGCACTCAATTTTACTCTGAGGCTAAAACCGCTCTAAATAATAAAGTTTACCAAAAAAAAGAAGAAGAAGAAAGAAGTGGAGGGAATATAAAAATTGATCTGTTCTGGATGTCAAACATGCTAGATATACCGCTGTATCTTACACACTTAGACCAACAGCTAGCACACAGTAACACTATATAAATGCTTGCTTTTATACTTTTTTCTACATTTAAAATATTTCATAATTAAAACCACATCTAATAATTTCTTTAAAATGGAGACAATTAAAATGTTCACCAACTGATGACTACATAAACTAAAGGTGGTATATCCACAGAGTGTAATCCTATTCAGCAAAAAAATCAAAAATGAAAAGAACAAATAACTAGTAATAACATGAGTGAATCTCAAAAATATTATGCTAAAAATAAAATCATGCTAGATGAAGGATGCCAGACAGAAAAGGTTACATAATCTCTGCCTCCATTTATGTTTGTTTTACTGTTGGTTTGTTCCAATCTGGATCTAAGAAGGATCAATTCTTGCAGTTGGTTGATATGTGTCTTAAGTTGTATAAGTTCTTCCTCTCTTTGTTTGTTTATTTATTTATTTATTTATTTATTTATTTATTTATTTTTTACCTCTTGCATTTTATTTCATGAAGAATACAGATGGTCTTTAAAGGCATGAGACTGGATAAGATCACCACGTGGATGATTGTAGTTAGAAAAGAGGGTCGAGGACCGGGCAGTTGACAAACAGGTAAATATTTAACTGGTGAGGTGGAAGGCATGACTTGTAGGTTTTGCGAGTTTTCGTGGTGTAAATATTTTACCATGGCCAATTGTAAGGTGCCAACGGTCTAATAATCCGGCACAATTCCTTAAACATACCAATTTCTTTTATTTATTTATTTTGAGAGAGAGCGAGAGAGAGAGAGAGAGAGAGAGAGAGAGAGAGAGAGAGAGAGAATTCCAAGCTGTCAGTGAAAAACCCAGTGTGAGGCTCAATCCCATGAACCACGATATCATGACCTGAGCCATTAAATCAGGAGTTGGACGCCCAACCGACTGAGCCACCCAGGTGCCCCAAACATAATGACTTCTTAAAATATAACTGGCTTCAGCACACAGTTACCCCTGGGGCATCCTTCTGTTCAGTGGTCAGAGAGAAGAGGAGACACCAGTAAAAGAGACTGAGAAGGAACACACAAAAGGAAAGAATAGTAATAAGACAGTGGTGTTCTGGAACCCAATGAAGAATGTGGTTCCAAGAAGGTAGGAATAATCAATTATATATTCAGAGTGCTGGTAAGAGGTCAAAAGAGATGAGATATGGCCACCAGATTAACAGTGTGGAGGTCACTGATGACCCTGACAAGAACATTTTCTGCAGGGTGTGGTCAAAAGAGGATGGGAGGAGGGGCCCCCAGGTGGCTCAGTCTGTTAAGCGTCCAACTTCAGCTCAGGTCATGATCTCACCGCTCTTGAATTCAAGCTCCCAGTCAGGCTCTGTGCTGACAGCTCAGAGCCTGGAGCCTGCTTCAGATTCTGTGGTCTCTGCTCCCCATGCACGCCCCCCCCACCCCGCTCATGCTCGCGCTCCCTCTCTCTCTCTCTCTCTCTCTCTCTCTCTCTCTCTCTCTGTACCTATGTCCCTCTCAAAAATAAATAAATATGGGGCACCTGGGTGGCTCAGTCAGTTAAGCGTCTGGCTTCGGCTCAGGTCAGATCTCCTATTCATGGGTTTGGGCCCCGCGTCAGGCTCTGTGCTGACAGCTGGCTCAGAGCCTGGAGCCTGCTTCCGGTTCTGTGTCTCCTTCTCTCTCTGACCCTCCCCCTCTCATGCTCTGTCTCTATCTGTATAAAAAATAAATTTAAAACACTAAAAAATTAAAATAATATTTGGCATGACATATCATAGTGAAACTGGCAATATATAAATATAAAGAGAGAATTCTGAAAGCAACTTGGGACAAAAGGGCCCTAACATACAAAGGGAAACCTATCAGAGTGGTTACAGACCTATCTACTGAAACTTGGCAGGCCAGAAAGGAATGGCAGGAAATCTTCGACAAAATATGCAGCCAAGAATCCTTTATCCAGCGAGCCTCTCATTCAAAATAGAAGGAGAGATAAAGGGTTTCCCAAATAAAAAATAAACCTTTTTTTTTTAAAGAGAGGATGGGAGGACATAAATGTGAGACAGTGTAGGTAGATCTTTCTTTTCGAGTTTTGCTGCAGAGCAGTGGTTCTTAAGGGAGGGGGGATGATTTTGTCCTTAGGGGACATTTAGTAATGTCTACAGACATTTTGGTGGGGGGCAGGATATTGCTAAACATCCTGAAATGCACAGAACAGACCCCCACAATAAAATGGAGCAGAAAGTTAAATGTATACATTTAAATATCAAGTCTAAAGATAAAGGGAAGGAGGAAATTGGTGGTGGTAGGTAGGGAAAGTAAAATAGAGGATTAAAAAAAAAGAACATGTTTATATGTTGATAGGAATGAAGGAGAACATATCACCGGCTAAATGGCAGGAGAAAAGTTGATAACTTCTATAAAGAAGTCGTGCTAAAACACACCTGTGCAGTTGAAAACCCCACATAAAGAATCATAAGGTGAAAACTTTATGAGAAAAAGAGAAATAAAGGAGAATGCTCCTTTGGAAATTTTTTACAATCCTTTTTATTTATATATTCATTAATGCTAAATAATTTTGAGGAAGAGTGTGTAAGCTGGGGAGAGGCAGAGAGAGAGAGAAGGAGAGAAAATCCCAAGCAGGCTCCATGCTGTCAGCACAGAGCCCAGGCAGGGGTCAGTCTCATAAACTGAGCTGAAATTAAGAATTGAATGCTTAACTGACTGAGCCACCTAGGTGCCCCTACAATCCTTTTTTAAAAAATGTTTATTTATTTTTGAGAGAGAGAGAGAGAGAGAGAGAGAGAGAGAGAGAGAGAGAGAGAAACAAGCTGGCAAGCTGGGAAGGAGTAGAGAGGGGGTCAGAGGATCCGAAGCGGGCTCTGTGCTGACCGCCGATCCTGACCTCAGCTGAAGTCGGATGCTTAGCCAACTGAGCCACACAGGTGCTCCCCTACAAATCCTTTTTATTTTTACTGTTTTTAAAAAAATTTTTATGTCTTTATTTTATTTTGAGAAAGAGAGGCAGAGAGCGAGCAGGGGGAGGGGCAGAGAGAGAGACGCACACAGAATTGGAAGCTGTCAGCACAGAGCCCAACGTGGGGCTCAAACCCACGGACTGTGAGGTCATGACCTGAGCCGAAGTCGGATGCTTAACTGAGTGAGCCACCCAGGCGCCCCTACAAATCCTTTTTAAAATTAAATAACCAAAAGTAAAATAAATTCGTGGTCAAGTTCCACGAACCTAATGGAAGTCAGATGATACTGATTTCAATATTGTTCAAAGGTCATGTATCCTGTTAAAACTAATTTGGGACACTCAAGAGATATACCCAAGACAAGGCCTCTTCTTTCTCATGGAATCATCTTCTAAAACAATCATTTAGGAACTAGAGGAGACTTCAGAGATCATCTCACCTTTAATCTCCATTTTATCAGTAAGGAAACTGAGGCCTGGGATGGTAATTGATGTAAGCAGATACACAGCTGGCCCTGAACTTTTAGGTAAGCCACTTAGATTGTTGAATGATGTGAATACCATGGATAACGTGCAGTGTTGACTCAGATACGTTGGAGGGACAATTTATAAAGTAAATGTTCTGTTTCACTTAAGCTCGTTTCTTAGTGTTCAGCAGCCTCCTAAGAATTGAAATGTTTCCAGCTGCATTAGACATTTTTCTTAGATCTGTCTTTTGTACAAGGAGAAAAACACAACACTTGTAAATTGCTCTAAGGGAAACATTACTTAACATCTCTTAAGTGTCTCCTGGCAGTGACAGCCTTCCTTTCAAGCGGAAAAGTAATTTCAGGTCAAAGGATTTGGAGGGAATACATATGGTCATCTTTTTAAATGATTTTCTTCCTTTTCAGTAAAAGTGACCGGTAAGGGAATATTTTTGGGTGCTAAGGTATCCATTTTATTTATGAACTGGCAGATAAGCAAGGCTAGAACAGCTAACTCCTTCAAATACAGATGCAAACTCAAGAGGGCTTGCCCAAGTCAACTGCCATAGAAAAGTTTTCTGATGATTTGAGTAATATTTAGCAACATTCCAAGAAACTCCTATGACTCCCATGCTTTCTCTACTGATCAAATCTCTTATTCTGACTAACCTTAGATTGATTCTTTGCTAATCCTTTCCTCCTTCCTGATTCATAACTGCTGATTTATCTCAGGGATCAAATTCTATTTCCAAATTCCACTAGAAGTCTTTATTTCTATTCCTGATCTTTCACATATATTTGTATTTGCGGCTGGATTTCACCGAGGCCATCAGCAGCCGCCTCAAAAGCTCAGTGTGCTCAAAACTAAACTCATCTCCCACTTCCCTTCCAAAGGACTCCAGGACCAACTCCTTACTTCTAGAACTTTCCTTGGGGCAATACCAGTTTATGCCTACTGAACCAACAGAATTAACCACAGCCTGCTCTTTTACACTCAAGAACTTGGATGACAAATTATATTGTCACCCAACCTATTTCCATCAAAGGCACTGCTATGTTTCAAGCCAATAGACTCAAAACCGCAATCTGTCATTCAGCTGCTAGATCCAATGTAGGGGAATCCTCCTTTGGGGCGTCTGGGTGGCTCAGTGGGTTAAGTTCACCTCAGGTCAGGATCTCATGATTCGTGAGTTTGAGTCCTGCATCGAGCTCCCTGCTGTCAGTGCAGAGCTTGCTTCAGATCCTCTGTCACCGCCAGTGCTCATAAGCTCTCTCTCAAAACAAAAACAGCAAAAACAAAAAACCTTAAAAAACAGAATCTTGTTTTAGAATGTCCCTCAAATCTCCCCTTGTTCTTACACTCTCAGTAACACCTACTAAGCCCTTCTATCAGGACCACTAATAAACCTTCTTACTCCCTGGTACATATCTCTCCCATCTCTCCACACTCCAGTCCACCTAGTACAATGATGTAAATAACACAATCTTATAAAAATCCTAATTTTATTCTCTTGCCCAATCTTATAAGAATCCTGATTTTATCCTCTCACTACTCTGCTTGAAAATGTAAATATAATAATTCAATGAATATTTACTATGTATCTGCTGTGTGAGAAGCAGTCTGCATTGGCCCTCCAAAAGCTTCATTCATTCAGTCTATATTTGAGTGCCTACTGCATGCATCTTATCTTTGTAGCCATTGGGGCACAGTGCTGATAGGCATGGACCATGGCCGAGTAAAATAACTTCAATAGCAATTAAAGACAGACAGATAATTATTTAGAAGTCTTTTTTAAATGTTTTACTTATACTTTATTTCATAACATGATATTGTTACAACTTACAGTTGCATTTTAAAAAATATAATTTATTGTCAAGTTGGCTAACATAACAGTGTATGCAGTGTGCTCTTGGCTTCAGGAGTAGATTCCAATGATTCATCACTTACATACAACACCCAGTGCTCATCCCAACAAGTGCCCTCCTCAATGCCCATCGCCCATTCTCCCCCTCCCCCATTCCCTCATCAACCCTCAGTTAGTTCTCTGTATTTAGGAGTCTCTTATGGTATGCCTCCCTCCCTTTCTGTAACTATTTTTTCCCCTTCCTTTCCCCCATGGTCTTATGTTATGCTTCTCAAGTTCCATATATGAGTGAAAACATAGGATATCTCTTTCTCTGACTGACTTATTTCACTTAGCATAATACCCTCCAGTTCCATCCATGTTGCTGCAAATGGCAGGATTTCATTCTTTCTCATTGCCAAGTAGTATCCCATTGTATGTACAAACTGCATCTTCTTTATCCATTCATCAGTTGATGGACATTTAAGCTCTTTCCATGATTGGCTATTGTTGAAAGTGCTGCTATAAATATTGCGGTGCATGTGCCCCTATGAATCAGCATTCCTGTCTCCTTTGGATAAATTCCTAGAAGTGCTATTGTTAGGTTGTAGGGTAGTTCTATTTGAAATTTTTTGAGGAACCTCAACACTGTTTTCCAGAGCAGCTGCACCAGTTTGCATTCCCACCAATAGTGCAAGAGGGTTCCCATTTCTCCACATCCCTGCCAGCATCTGTTGTTTCCTGAGTGGGTAATTTTAGCCACTCTGACTGGTATGAGGTGGTATCTCAATGTGGTTTTGATTTGTATTTCCCTGATGATGAGTGACGTTGAGCATCTCTCACGTGTCTGTTAGCCATCTGGATGTCTTCTTTGGAAAATTGCCTATTCATGTCTTCTGCCCACTTCTTAACTGGATTATTTGTTTTTCAGGTGTTGAGCTTGGTAAGTTCTTTATAGATTTTGGATACAAGCTCTTTATCTGATATGTCATTTTCAAATATCTTTCCCCATTTCATCAGTTGCCTTTTAGTTTTGTTGATTGTTTCCTTTGCAGTGCAGAGGCTTTTTATCTTGTGAGGTCCCAATAGTTCATTTCTGCTTTTATTTCCCTTGCCTTTGGAGATGTGTTGAGTAAAATGTTGCTGTGACCAAGGCCAAAGAGGTTGTTGCCTGTTTTATCTTCTAGGATTTTAATGGTTTCCTGTCTCACATTTAGGACTTTCATCCACTTTGAGTTTATTTTTGTGTATGGTGTAAGAAGATGGTCTAGTTTCTTCTGCATGCTGATGTCCAGTTCTCCCAGCACTGTTTGCTAAAGAGACTTTTTTCCCCATTGGATACCCTTTCCTGCTTTGTCAAAGATTAGTTGCCATTGGTCTATGTGTTGAAGTCTTTTTTTTTTTTAAGCCTATTTATTTATTTTGAGAGAGACGAGAAGAGAAGGGGAGGGGCAGAGAGGGAGAGAGAGATCCCAAGCAGTCCCCATGCCATCAGCACAGAACCTGACATGGGGCTCAATCCCATGAACTGCAAGATCATGAACTGAGCTGAAATAGTCAGATGCTTAATAGACTGAGCCACCAAGGCACCCCTAGAGAGAAGTCTTAAGAGGATTGTGACCCTCTTGTGACACTCATGTGACAAAATAGCAAATGAGTGATTTGTTTTTTAAAGCACCCTGAGAAACAAGAACTTGAACAGATACCTATACACCGGTGTTCATTACAGCATTATTCATAATGGTGAAAAGGTAGAGAGACAACCCACCAACAGATGAATGGATAAAAAAATGTGATCCATCTATTCAATGGATTATTCACTCATAAAAACGGATTGAGTTCTGATAAGTGTTACAATATAGATGAACCCCTAAAGCATCAAGCTAAGAAGCTAGTCACAAAGGGACAAGTATTGTATGATTCCCCTTATATGAAATATGTAGAATAAGCAAATCCAGACACAGAAAAGTAGATTGGAGTTTCCTTAAGAGGAAGGAGCATGGGGAGTTATTTAATAGGTACAGAGTTTCTTTTTGGAGTAATAAGAAAGTTTTGGAAATAGATAGTGGTGATGGTTGCACATCTTTAGTGTAATTAATGCCACAAAATAACACATTTAAAATGGCTAAGATGGAAGATTTTATGTTATATATAAAACTTAATAATATGATAAAAAAAAACCCATTGAATTGTGTACTCCAAATGGGTGAATTAATAAAATTTAAATTGTTTCAATAAAACTTTTTTTTTAATGTTTTTTAATTTATTTTTGAGAGACAGAGAGAGACAGTGCAAGCAGGGCAGGGTCAGAGAGAGAGGGAGACAGAATCTGAAGCAGGCTCCAGGCTCTGAGCTGTCAGCACAGAGCCTGATGTGGGGCTCAAACGCACAGACTGTGAGATCATGACCTGAGCTGAAGTCAGATGCTTAACCGACTGAGCCACCCAGGCGCCCCTCAATAAAACTTTTTTAAAAAGCACTTGAGAGTCAAGTGCAGAAACTATGGAATGGCTTAGGAAAAAAAAAAAAAAAAGAACAGGAAAAATGATGGTTGCTCAATAGATCTAAAGGTGCTGGATAAGAGCAAAATGGTGCCCTGGTATGGAGAATCTGTCCTGTTGTCTTGCTAATAAAATAAAGTTGAAAGTTCTAAGCCTGACTCTGGTTCTCAAAAAATGTGAGACACACCTCCTCCTATGGTCGCTTCTTCCCTATCATGCTCTCTGCCCTAAGGTTTCCTTCATGGCAGGCTTGGCCATACCACCTACATGGCTCAATACCCTTTTCTCATCAAGCCTGCTCAATCCAGCTCACTTGTTCTAATGCCAGTTAAATGCCATCTACATCAAATCTTCTCCAATTGACCTCAGCTCTAACAGTCTGTGAGCTCCTGCAACACTGGGCAGTAGTGCCAGTCTCTCAGAGTCTCTTGGTTCTATCTCATTACACACATTTCTCATGACATGGTTAAATCCTGGAGAGTTCATATTTACATTTCCTGTACATCCTTTCAGTAGCTGGCACAGAAGAATGAACAGAGTAATCTCCTGATCTTGTTGCCTGAATGCAGCAAACATCGTATAATGGCCAGGAGGGACGGCACTGGATTCAAATAGACTCAGGGTTGGGTTTTTTTTAATGTTTATTTATGTATTTATTTTTAATTTTTTTAATGTTTTATTTATTTTTGATACAGAGAGAGACAGAACATGAGAGGGGGAGGCGCAGAGAGAGAAGGAGACACAGAACCGGAAACAGGCTCCAGGTTCTGAGCTAGCTGTTAGCACAGAGCCTGACGCGGGGCTCGAACCCACAAACGTGAGATCTGACCTGAGCCGAAGTCGGAGGCCTAACCGACTGAGCCACCCAGGAGCCCCTTTAATGTTTATTTTTGAGAGAGAGAGGGAAGAGAGAGATAGCGTACAAGTAGGGGAAGGGCAGAGAGAGAGAAATGGGAACAGATGATCTAAAGCAGGCTCCATGCTGACAGCAGAGAGCTCAACCTAGGGCTCAAACTCAGAACCACGAGATCATGACCTGAGCCGAAGTCAGACACCCAACCAACTGAGCCACCCAAGGTGCCCCAAGACTCAGATTTAATCACCATTTCTGCCAGCTTCCAGGTGTGTGTTTGGTCATTTCATTTCTGTACACATCAGCTTCTTCCCCTGGGAAAGGGGGAATACTTGTATCTACCACAATAGTTCTTGCAAGGGTTAAAGAGAATTTTAAAATGTAAAGTGTTTAGCACACTGCCAGATCACCTGTATATTGGAGCTGTGGTGTAAAAGCAAAGAAAATCCTGAATGATGATTTATCTCAACATCAACACAGAACAGATGTAACCCTAACATTATACTTCCCTAATGGAATGTTCTTCCAAATTTCTATAAACAAAATGAAAGGAGAAACAAATCAAATGGCTTTTGGTTTAGTAGTATCACATCCCTTTTGGACACAGCTTTGAACTCATTAAGGTTTTCAGTACTCATAATTTTGGAGAAAAGGCAAATGCAAAATAAAATAATCCTCATAAATCTTGTTTGAGTGTTTTTACATACTGTAATCTTCCTACGCATACGACGGTACTTAGTGGCATATTAAAATGATAAATGTAAACAAGGATCCTTAAGAAAAAACAAGGTAAATGTTGTCCTTTCCTTGTTTTTGGCTAATGTCAACTTTTTCTAGTATTTGGTCTTCTACCAATCTTTTTTTTATTATTTAAAAAAAGATTTTATTTTTAAGCAATCTCTACGCCCAACTTGGGGCTTGAACCTACAACCCCAAGGTCAAGAGTCCCATGCTTCACCAACTGAGCCATCCATGTGCCCCCACCTATCTTTTTTAAAAAAGACATTTTCTCCCTCTGATTATTAAGGTACCATATGTATGACTGAATTATAGAATGCATCACGCAGAAGGGACACGTCTTTATAATTGTGTTTTTACCCCAAGACAATCACTGTTAACAGTTTGGTGTGTGCGCTCCTATAATTTTTCCTGGAGTGCATACGATTAACAGGGATGGAATCACACTATAATACTGTCCTTACTGTCCTTTTTTTTTTTAATACTAAGGTATATTCCCATGATGGGATAGAGTGAATCCTTTACTATTTTTAATGGCTGCATATTTCGTTTTCTGGAGGTACCCTATTTTATCCAGTTCTCTATTAGAAGATGACTGAATTATTTCAAGGTGTGCATGTGTGTGTGTGTGTGTGTGTGTGTGTGTGTGTTTTAGCATTCCACAATGCCAAAGTTCAGTTGCTGTATCAAAAAGAATGAATATTTAAAACTCTAATACAATTTTTAAAAGAAAATGAAAAAAAAAAGATAATTATTATAAAATTACCTTCCCTAAAGAGCCATGTATACCTTGTAACAATCTTCTTTTAATGTGGGCATTTCAGTTTGATGAAAGCTGCATTTTAACATCTACTGTGCTTCATGTGTAATTTATTTTGGAGTCTTTGGTAACTGTTCTCTTAGCTACATTAAAAAACAAAACCGCAGTCCTGAAACACAGCACTGATGGAAAGGGTCTGGAGGCACATTTTAGTTCTTATTGTCTGCAGTCCCCCTGCTGACACTCACGGAACAGGTACCATGGTGACTTGTTGCTGATAAAAAGGTTCCATAATTTAAAAAACAAAACAAATCAAAAAACCCTCATCTGTTATAAACAACCCTTTAATCTTGATATGAATCACTGTGGCTTCTTTTTCTCTCTTTCTGACATGCCTGAGTTCTTTTTAGAAATTCTAACCCAAACACCCAGATTTGATCTTAGAAATCCTCTTTTGGGCTATTGTAACTCATACATTACAGTTATACACTCACCCATAACAATGTGGGAGTTAGGGGCACTGATCTTTCCCGTCCCCGACTTAAAAATCTACATGTAACTTTTGATATTCAAGGTGGTGCTCAGCTGGTATGGTCCTCATGCTGTGCCCACTTCTTCCTGCGAAGCCCAGGGATGCAGGAGCACCTAAAGATGATGCTCTACATGTGGCATGTAAAGAAGAGTAACGCAAGAAAACTGGAGAAGCCTTGATCTCCACTGACCTCTTTAAATGGCTGCCCCATTCAGGGATTACTTCTAGATTCAAGAGAAAAAAACAAGATCCCACTGCACTTCAAATTGGGTTTTCCATGGGGCGCCTGGGTGGCTCAGTCGGTTAAGCCTCCGACTTTGGCTCAGGTCAGATCTCACGTTCATGGGTTCGAGCCCCGCGTCAGGTTCTGTGCTGACAGCTAGCTCAGAGCCTGGAGCCCGCTTCCAGTTCTGTGTCTCCTTCTCTCCCTGACCCTCCCCCTCTCATGCTCTGTCTCTCCTGTATCAAAAATTAAGAAAAAAAAATTTTTTTTTTAAATTGGGTTTTCCGCACTGTGGCCAAATACAATCCCAGCGTAGACACAGAAACAACTGCCTCTTAAAATGAAAGCCAAACACATATAGGCTCCATAGAGATGGCAGTGCAGGAACTTTATGTCCAAAGGACTCAAGGCACTTTCTGAATTATCTAGCTTATAACCTTAACATACCAGGAAATATATAATCCTATAAGTATTTGAAACAATTCATGAGAGCTATTTTTGTGAGCCAAATAATGAAAACCCCTTAAATGCTAAAAAAAAAAATTGGCCAAAGAGAAAAGTGAATGTCACATAAGGATGGATTAAATAGAGTCCAGAAATAAACCCATACATTTATGGTCAACTCATTTTTGACAAGAGAGCCAACTTGAAAAGGAAAGGATAGGTTTTTCCTAACGTACCATGACAAATGGATGTCATGTCCCAAAGAGTAAAGCTGGGCCTCTACCTCACATAATATATGAAAGGAAACTCCAAAAGGATCCAAAACCCAAATGTAAGAGCTAAGAGTATAAAACACTTAGGAAATTATACTCAGGTGTAAAATAACGCTTTGGATATACAATAGTTTTTTAATTAAAAAATTTTTTTCTAACATTGATTTTTGAGAGAGACAGAGCACGAGCCAGGGAGGGGCTGAGAAAGAGAGGGAGACACAGAATCTGAAGCAGGTTCAAGGCTCGGAGCTGTCAGCACTGCTAAAAACAATGTTTTTTAGATACACCAAAAGCACAAGCCACTGAAGGGAGGAGAAACTATAGAAATGGGAGCAAGTTTCTGCAAATCATGTATCTGATGAGGGTCTAACATTCAGACTATAAATAACTCCTGTAACTTGACAACTAAAACATTAAAAAAAAAGTCAAGTAAAAAATGGGCAAAGAATTTGTATTTCTTCAAAGAAGATACACAAACAGGCAATATCTACATGAAAAGATGCTCAACATCATTAATTATTAGGAAAATACATACCAAAACCACAATGAGTTACTGCTCCATGCCTACCAGATGGTTATAAATAAGTCACAAGTGTGGGAGAGGACATGGAGAAACTAGAACTCTTATTCCTTGCTATTGGAAATGTAAACGGGTGCAGCCACTGTGGAAAAAGTCTGCCAGTTCTTCAGAAAGCTAAACATAGTGTGATTCAGCAATTCCACTGGTAGGTATATAACCAAGAGAAATGGAAACGTATATCCACACAACAATTTCTACAGGAATGTCCCTGGCAAAATGGTTCCTAACAGCCCCTAACTGGAAACAGCCCAGATATCCAGAAACCGATGAATGGATAAACAAAATGGGATATATATAAATATACACGATGGACACACAATGGAATAGTACTCGGCCCGAAAAAGGAATGGCGTACTGATACAGGCTAAAAGACAGATGAATCCTGATATTATGCTAAGTAAAAGAAGCCAGATACAACAGGAGAAATACTGTTTGATCCCACTTATATGAGGTGCCAGGAGAGGTGAATTCAGAGACTGAAAGTAGATACGAGATTACCAGGAGCTGGGTATTACAGTCACTGGTGGTTTAATGGTGAGTGTTTCTGTTTGGGGTACTGAGAAAGTTTTGGAAATAAACAGTGGTGACGGCTGCACAGTATTGTGAATGTAATTAATACCACTGAGCTACACACCTAAAAATGGTTGAAATGAGGCACCTGTTTGGCTCAGTCACTTAAGAGTCTGACTCTTGATTCCG
Source organism: Suricata suricatta (assembly GCF_006229205.1). Lineage (NCBI taxonomy): Eukaryota > Metazoa > Chordata > Mammalia > Carnivora > Herpestidae > Suricata > Suricata suricatta. The sequence goes on along the minus strand of NC_043713.1, from coordinate 81,733,738 downwards.
GCTCAGGTCATGATCTCATGGTTGTGAGAGCCTGTGCTTGCTCTCTCTCTTTCAAAACAAATAAATAAACTTAAAAAAAAAAAGATTGAAATGGTTAATATTATGTTTTACCACAATAAAGAAAAAGAAAAAAGGAATGGAGTGCTGAACCTTGCAAATGTTATTCTAAGTGAAAGAAGCCAGACACAAAAGGCCACGTTATATGACCCCATTATTGGGAAGAGTCCAGAAAAGGAAAATCCATAGACAGAAAATAGATCAGTGGTTGCCAGGGACAGACGGGGTGGGGAAGAGGACAAGAATGAAGAGAGAGGTGACCACCATTGAATTGTACACTTTATTATTTTTTAAATTATTATTTTTAATGTTTGCTTATTTATTTATTTACTTACTTTTCAGAGAGAGAGAGACAGACAGACAGAGCATGAGCGGGAGAGGGGTAGACACAGAATCTGAAGCAGGTTCCAGGGTCTGAGCTGTCAGCATAGAGCCCGATGTGGGGCTCGAACTCATGAACTGTGAGATCATGACCCGAGCCAAAGTCGGACGCTTAACCGACTGAGCCACCGAGGCACCCCATAATGTTTATTTATTTTTGAGAGAGAAAGAAAGCACGAGCTTGGGAGGGTCAGAGAGAGAGGGAGACACAGAATCCGAAGCGGCTCTAGGCTCTGAGCTGTCAGCACAGAGACTGATGAGGGCCTCGAACCCACAAACTGTGAGATCATGACCTGAGCTGAAGTTGGACGCTTAACCGTCTGAGCCACCCAGGCATGTCATGAATTGTACACTTTAAAAGAGTGAATGTGATCTCAAAAGATTTTTAAGTGAATGTCAAATATAAGCAATAAAGTTTTTTGACATGGAATGTTAGAAATTTCTTTATTGTTTCCTCTTCTTCTTAAGCACCAGCTTAATAATGCAGAAAATTTCAAATCACCCTTCGACAACCCATTCTTCCCCCAACCACCCGAATTCTTGATAAAGAGCTCTTCAAGTGAAGACATGCTCTCTTCTCTCTTCTGTATAAAACTTTATCAAATAAAGGCAAAGAACTGTGTACATCTTGCTGTAAAAGGCTGCCCATGGCTGCGGGAAGTGTCTGCCCAGGCTCCTTTTACTGTCCAGGTCCTGAGAGACTCTTGTTCATGAACTGTCTCTTCACAAAGCAAGTCCACCACTAACAAGAGGGGATAAAACAGAATGGGTAGTAGTTGTCACATCACCATGCAAGTTCAAGCTAAGGTCAGAATGTTAATTTATGTAATAACAAAATGTCATCTTGGCCTGGCATCTCTTACGTTATAACCTTCTTGAAAACACATGTAAGAAATGTTTTTTGACTCACAAAGCAGTCAAAACTATGACAAAAAAATGTAATACGTTCAAGGTATCTCACACAGAAAATCTGCCCTATGGGTTTACAATGCCCTAACATAAAGAACACACAACCGAAAATGCTGATCATATGCAGTTCATTGTTCAGTGCGACTCACCGAAACCCTACTATGTACTAGGCACATACTCAAAGTTGAGCAACACTGCAGGGCAGAGACTAAAGTATTCTTGCAGTGGAAGACCTTAGTTTATTTAATGGTAGCTACATGAGAAAAGGTTATTGATCAGCTAAATAGGTAAAAGAAGGGGGTCTTACCTTGCTAGGTTTATCATTCTGAGGGTCAAAAACTTTCTCACAAAGTCTCAGTCCGGTCTCTTGTCTCAGCTGCTGCAAGTAGGCCCTCATCACCTCTAAAACAAGAGAGAACAATAAGAACAGTAAGAAAAATCCTGAGCATGGATCCCCAATTGTGCTGGTTGCTGCTCTGGACAGTGACCTTGGCGATACATTTCTACACATTCAGACACGATAAGAAATAGAAATGGTTTGTAACCATTTTGGTTCAAAAGATTCTCTACGTTATACTTGTTGCCAAGAAGCTTTTGTGAGAGTGACCGGTAAGAGGGGATCTGCACTAATGATTCGCTCTCAGCCCGTACGCCAATCAAGAGAAGGAACAGAGTGGGTAAGAAGCTAAAGGGAGAAAATCTTGTGCCACAGAGAGGGAGGTGGGAGCCCTGGTCTTACCATCTTCCTGTTTGTTTGCAGGTTTGGCATAAATTGCATTAAGTGGAAAACCAGGCTCTCCAGGAATGGGGAAATTGGTGATTCCCAGGGTATACATTTCTTTCTCACCTTGGCTTTTGGAATTGCACTTAAAAAAAAGAGAGAGAAAAGAAAGAAAAAATTATACACACACATATTGTACAGAGAAAATGACAGTAATGTCCAATCTGTAAGTTTTTAGTCTAAGTAGACGCGGCTGGGATTACTAGTGTTTTTGGGTGCCCTTGGGCTCCTTCGCAGAATACTATTTTAAATGACGAAAATACACAAAATTACAAAAGAAACCGTTTATAGTCAAACACAGTACTTACAATATAAAAAAGCCAAATTTATGACCTACTCATCCATGCACTTCTTTACTGATGCACTACATGACAAGATCCAGGCAGGGGGCCTAATAACTAAAATTTGAAGTAGTAATGAGTGAAAATAAAATTTCAAAACATCTTCAACTCTGAATGTAATAGGAAAATGCTGCGATTTCTACTGAAGAAAAAGTCACAGGTATGGCATAGGCTACTGTGGGTTGTTGCCTATGTTAATAATTATAGTAAATGCTAAATTTCAGTTACAAGTTAGTGAAAAGAAAGACAGCATCTTTTTCCCATTCAAGTCTAGCAACCAATGAATTACATACCCTTGGACCTCAGGTTAACAACCTCTGAGCCAAGAGTTTAAAAGAAAGATTTCTGGGGCGCCTGGGTGGCTCAGTCAGTTAAGCGTCTGGCTTCGGCTCAGGTCATGACCTCAGGATTCGTGGGTTCGAGTCCCACATCAGTCTCTGTGCTGACAGCAACTCAGCCTGGAGCCTGCTGCAGATTCTGTATCTCCCTCTCTCTCTGACCCTCTCCTGCTCACGCTGTCTCTCTCTGTCTCTCAAAAATAAACAAAAAGCATAAAAATAAATTAAAGAAAGATTTCTGTCTTGGGAAGACACACACAAGGCCTTAAAAACACCACACCCTTATCTTCTCATTAGTCAATTAAATTATAGGTTTAGAATCCACACTCAGAGTTTCCTCGTAGGTCCGGGCTCTAAGCCAGAGAAAGCACGTCTACTTGTCCGTAAAGTCTCCACAAGCTCAGAGGGTTACGCAGGTGAACATGTTAGTGCTGTGCTTTCCTGATAGACAATCATCCACGTTTAATTACCTTTTGGAGTTTCTTCAGACACTCAGAAATGTAAAGAGTTATATATATCAAGGTTCTATCAGCTTCATTCTGCAGGGGTGGGGTGGCGGGGTGGGGGGGGAAACACAGAAGTTAAAAACAGTCCTCATGAAAATATAACAATCATGAGCAATAAAATTCAAGCTTTGTCTTTTGAGCATCAACCGAAGACTACAAGTAGAGTTCCTAAAGCATCAAAAGTTCCATTCTCCAAATGCAGTCGCCTCCGGCCACCTGTCTGTCCACTCCTGGGGAGGGAGCTGCCTGTCGCCATCCTGAGCTGTGTGGCTGTCACTGTCACCTCCAGTGCCCTCACCTCTGCATCCCCCTTGCCTCTCAGTCCCTGGAAGTTGTGCCAACAGCACCTTCCTCCGTGTAGAAGAATTACTAGAGCTGCCTGGAAAATGTGAGGAGGACCATATGGTCAGCGACCTTTTAAAGTTCTTTCAGTTCAGGATTTCTGCCAAGAACAAAACCCTTCATGGCTTTAACGGAGGAAGCAGCTATTTCATGTGCATCTCCTTTTTTTTTTTTTTTAATGTTTATACATTTTTGAGAGAGAGAGAGAGAAAGAGAGAGAGAGCATGAGCAGGGGAGGGGCAGAGAGAGAGAGGGAGACACAGAATTTGAAGCAGCTCCAGGCTCTGAGCTGTCAGCACAGAGCCTGACACAGGCTCATGACCTGAGCCGAAGTCGGACGCTTAACCTACTGAGCCACCCAGGCGCCCCTTCATGTGTGTCTTGTTCTTAAAGAGCTCAATGAGCCTACCTCTTGATCTCACCAAAAGGCAAATGTGAAGATTGGATGTTGAGCAAATGTGGCACATACTTCAGGTCAAATTGCCACAGATCTACAGTCTTAAAAACAACAACAACCCCAAAACCTATACATGTCCTTATTTTTAAGATCATATGACACTGAGGAGAAATGAAATGTGGCAAAATCACATTTATTTACACCTATCACACACATAACACTTAGACCATGCATTAAATACAGAAAACACTGAGTATCACAGGACTACAAGTTAGACTACAATTTGTAGAACAAGAACCTACAAAGATTTTCACACCTTGATTCTGAAAGGTCAAAGTCTGGCAAGGAGAGGTTGAAGTTCCGTATTCTAGAATATTATCAAGAAAAGTTGTTGACGGGGTGCCTGGGTGGCTTAGTTGGTTAAGCAGCTGACTTCAGCTCGGGTCATGATCTCACAGTTTGTAGGTACGAGCCCCGCGTCAGGCTCTGTGCTGACAGCTCAGAGCCTGGAGCCTGCTTTGGATTCTCTGTCTCCCTCTCTCTGACCAACCCCCGCTCACACTCTGTATCTCTCTCTCTCAAAAATAAATAAATGTTTAAAAAAGAAAGAAAAGTGCTGACATTCCTGTAACTTGCTCATAGGAGGAACTCAGAAAAGTTCTTTTTATTTTTTTCCACCTCTCCCTCTCCTTTTCTGCCACCCTCCTTCTCCCTTCCTCTTGACCTCATTCCTCACAAGAACTAAGGGCACTCACTAAGTGTAGTTGAGGAAAGGGCCAGAAGCACTGAAGTTTCTTTATTTCTCCATTTTAGGTGCAGGACACAGAAGTATACAAAAATATCATATCGTGTAGGATTTTTAGTTTTGGACTGACACACAGTAGGAGCTTTACCAATACTGATAATAAATAAAAATGTCTAGATCATGGGTTGGCAGACGTCCTCTGTGAAGAACCAGAAAGCTCAGGTTTTGTGGGCCAGTCTTTGTCACACCTATATGACCCAGCTGCTGTGGCGTGAAAGCAGCCATAGAAAATATATTAAAAGATGTGTGTGACTGTGTTCCAATACAATGTTATTTGTAATAAGAGGCGGCAGGCCAGATTCGGCCCTCAGGCTGTAGTTTGCTGACCCATGGTACAGACTTTGGAGGAAAAATGAGAAACTAATGTTGACATGGGGTCTAATATTAGGCACTATTCTGGTTTTTAAAGTCATACAATCTCATTCAGTTTTATTTATTCCTCAGAACCCTGAATGCCAGGTAGATTATCCCCATCACAAAATTAAATATTAAAAGCTTTGTACTTTACCTTAATCTCATAGTTTTTGAAGAAAACATTGGCCTTGAAATAATAGATGGCTTCATCCACAATATCCGTATCTTTTGCTAAGCAGGACACAAGGGAAGGAAGGCAGAGAATATTAGCTAAATACAAAAATAATACTTAAAAAAAAAACCCAGCACAATGGTCAAAAGTCTTGGAGGGGAGGGGTGCTTGGGTGGCTCCGTCAGTTAAGTGTCCGACATTGGCTCAGATCATGATTTCATGGTTCCTAAGTTCAAACCCGCATTAGGCTCGGCACTGACAGTGCAGAACCTACTTGGGATTCTCTCTCTCTCCTCTCTCTGCCCCTCCCCCACTCACTTACACATACTCCCTCCCAAAACAAACTTAAAAATGGAGTTGAATAAAATCAAATGAGGCTACTGAGACCAGAGGTCTTTAGAAACAATTTCTAGGAAAATAAGTACATATATGGTTTATCTATTTATTTTTTTAAAAAGCTTGCTATTTTTAAAAAGTTTATTACAGAGAGAGAGGGGGAGAGAGAAGCTCAAGGAGCCCCCCTACTGTCAGCACAGAGCCCGATGTGGGGCTTGACCCCAAGAGCTGGACGCCTAACGGATGAGCCACCCAGGCACCCCCATGGTTTATTCTTAGAGTGTTGTTTTTATAAAAAATGCACTCATTAGAAACAAATCAATCAACACAGAAAAATATTTTACTGTCACCCTAAATCTCACTACCTAGAAATAACTACTATTAACATTTGGTGAACATCATTCCAGACATTTCTCAATGCATTTATAAAAATAGACTTGAGACACAGACTAACTTTGATAAAATGCTATTTAAAACTAAGAAGTATGCAATGTAATTTGATTTGAATTTACATCCTGCAGTTTCAGGGAGGGAATCTCAACTGTCATTTAGGAATATACTAGGCTCAAGTATACATCTTTCTATGATACTAGGACTTAAAAAATATACTTGTACAAAGTGTTTTAGGTGTTTAGAGACTGAGAAAAGCCAGAAATACGTTGTGACAAAGACAGATCTCTTTATACAATTTCTTTGGCAGTTTTTTGCTTTTCTTTTCCTTATTTTAAAAAGGTCAAAATCCCAGGGTCTTGATATCCGGCAGCTGGCTGCAGAAATGCACAGACCGTTTTTTCCCCCAGAGACAGTTATTTATATTTCTTGTCCGTCACTGCTACAGCTCCCACACAGCAGAAACGCAAGGCGATCCTGAAGGCTGAGCACTCTGTGATGCAGCTGACTTTAACGCTGCTTGGGCCCCTGCTAAAGAATTTCAAAAGAATTCGAACTCTAGACTCTCTGTTCTCCCAATCTGCAGAAAAGGAAACCTCCTCAGAAGATGCAGTATTGTTCACGAAACCAGCTAGTTCTCCTAAATGTAAAACTGTGGGGGGTGGGTTATAAGATACAGAACTTAGAAGTGTGTCTCCCACAAAAAAGTGTTCAAAAGGTATCTGTCAAATGTAAAAAAGATTTTTTGGTTCTGAGAGAGAGAGAGAGCAAGCAAGCAAGTGGCCAAGGAGGGGCAGAGGGAGAGAAAGAAAGAATTTTAAGTAGGCTCTACCCTCAGTGAGGAGCCCAACTTGGGGTTCAATCCCATGGCCCCAGATCACAACCTGAGCCTAAATGAAGAGTCGGTCGCTCAATGGACTGAGCCACCCAGGGGCCCCATAAATAAATTAATTTGATTAATACTACCTATTATTTAGCTCAGAGCACAAGTTAGTACTCCTTCCTAATTCCTGTTTAAATTAATCTGTCTCCTGAGGAGGTGTCACAGGTCACTTCCTATCTACAGAAACCATGAAGATCTGGTTTCTTGGGGCCCCCTTCTCCCTTAAGGGCCCATGAAATGTTGCAAAGCTGGTAATTAATTAGAAACACTCCATCCCTGGCCAATTGCATCTTCTAATCTATTATCTTCTTTCTTTGCACTGTAATTCTTTTCCTTTATACTATTTTTCTCCTTTTTGGTCCCCCCAGCCCCGCATCTGCTCCTTTTTCTTCATCTCAGAATCAAGTAAAAACTATGGCGGCTCACCCAATTTATACTGAGTTTACTGAGCTTTCCACTGTTGTTAAAAACAAAATTAAGAAGAGATCGAGTCAAATAGTCTGGCAGAGGAATGGAGGTGGGGTCAGTACGAGACTGACATTGAAAACCAGGGTGTCAGAAACCTAACATGGAAACCAGTGCAGACGCTTTCCGGGTGCAGGGAAGCCATGTCTAACACAATACAAATCACACTGTTGGCAGAACATCTTAGAATGTGTCAGAAGAGTCTAAAAAGAATGGGGCTTTCTAAACAGCAAGACGTGGTTCAAAAAAAAAAAGAGACAGTGAGTACCAAGAAAGAAAGCAAAGATCTAAAATTCAGAAAGGCAAGAGAAAGAATGCGTAATGTTATACAGGACACGTCAGATTTAAGATCGAAGTACAGCTGGAAATGAAGATACTGAAGAATGAATAAAGGAAATAGAATCAGGTGGGGGAAAGGGTTAAAATGTTTTGTTTGTTTGTTTTCCCAGCCATAAGACAGAGAAAGGGTGGGGACATGGTTTTCTACGGAAATAGCTGTATTAGATCACTTTGTAAGAACTGACAGGGGGATGACAGAACAGTGTCCAGAAGCACATTTCCTCTCCCCGCTCAACAAAATATTCTGTAGAACTCAGCAACAACAATACACCTTCTTACTAGATGCAACATATACTCATGATCTTCAAAGGCCTGGAATGCAATATCCACCAAGCATGGAGAAAATACAAGAGCCATCTGAGACCGAGGACTGAGCGAAGACTTTGCCTGACTTGATAACGTCTCAGGAATGCTAGATGTTTCCTACTAAAATCTGAAAATAATGGAAAGAAGTTTTGACTTACTCTCTCTAGGGGCGGGTCCTTTGAACTGACTTCTGATAGGCAACAGTGCCATGTTTCCAATGAGTTTGGTGTCAGGGTCCATGAGAGAAGAGTGGTAAGCCTGTCGTGGCAAGCCAGGTAAGAATACGGAAACAGAAAGAACAAACGTCAGCGAGGCACACAAGGAACATTTCCCCAAAGGAAAAAAGAGTAACCCACCCGAGACTAACTAGGGGAGGGGGAAAAAGGGATGGCAGCAGTGATGTGCTGGAGCTGGCTCCTACTGGCTCATGAAAACGGGACGTTAAATTCTGAGGAATTTTGACAAATTTTGAAGGAAGCTGGTTGTTAAACACAGCTGTTACTAAAAATCAAATTATATACATTTGCAATTAAACGCATTATATTAAAAACATAGGTAATAAGTACTCAGAATTACTTCCTATTACTTCCTGTTTTTAAAAATTTCACTATAGACTATGATCCTAAGGTTGTCTATAACTTTTCTATCTTTGTGGTAGAAATACTATGTAATATGTGCCACTGTGCATCTTCCAAGTTCATGTTCAGAGACATCACATTTGTAACTGGTCAGAGTATTTATGCTACAGAGATAGGCAAACATTATATAAAATCAGGGGTACACCCTCCCTCCCCATGCTACTGTTAAACCGGAACCCAAACACTGGCTTTTCGTTCTGCCACTTCCTGGTTATATGTTTGACCAAGACATCACTTTTCTTTTCTTAGCCTATTTCCAAATTTATAAAATGAAGAGTTATCCACTGCCTTCAGTAGGTGTGGGTTAAAGGAGGAGGAGAAACCACATTTATGAAAGCAATTTGTATGCTGATTCCTAGTTCTGCCTTTTACCAGATGTCTGGCTTTCAGTAACACAAGAATGGCCCCATTCACATATTCATTCATTCACCGAATGATAACCAAACACCTTCTATGCGCAAGGCATGGTGATAAAATGGTAGGCAAGGCCAGTAGATCTCTGTCCTGGAAGAGCTTTCAACCTAAGGTTGGCAGATATTAAATAAACAATCACAGGGAAGTCCAGGAATGAGCACAGGACTTTAAAGTCTGAGCTTAAAATCTGGCTTACCATCAGTACACAACCTTGGGTAAGTTACTTAACTTCTCTGGGCCTCAATTTTCTCCTCTGCAAAATGGGTTTGTCTCCCCATTAGACTGTAACCGAGTGTAGGGGTTTGTTGGACTTATTCACAGCTGTTAACAGTACCTGGCAAGCAGTAGGTGCTCAGTGATTTTTTTTTGTTGTTGTTAGTAATCACATTATTGAACCTCCTTTTCCTCATCCGCAAAATGGAGACCATGATGACGATAAATTTGCCCCACAAGACTGGCTGTCAGCAATGAAGGACAAAGGGCCTGCTATCAATTTTACTCCTGCTCTGATGCACACGAAAATAGAAACATTTGGTAACCAGGAGCCGACCTTGCGTCTGCGTTGGCGGCCCTACACCCAGAAGCTAACCGTGGCCACCACTGCCGGGGGCGACAGAGGAGGAATCCAGGAAGTGGGGTCTGACAGTGACAAGCAGCGGGAGGGACCCGCCCCCGGGGGCTGAAGAGGAAGTGGGCCTGCGGGGGGCTAAAAAAAGAAAAGCCGGACCCTAGACTTGAGTATTAAAAAATAAAAAGCACAGCCCTTGGCTTCTCAGCTCTAGGAAATTTTGGTGATTCTGCCGGAGTCCGGGGATACGGGAAGAACGAGAAAAGGGGTCGGCACGAGCGAAAGAGGGGAGAGGGGCCGAGGCAGCCTCCTCTGCACGCTCAGTGTCTCTGGCCCGCTCTGCCGCGGCCCCGTCCCCCCTGGCCGACCCAAGCCTACGACAGGCCCCCTCTCCTCGCTTCTCCGCTTCCCAGGGCCCGCTTCCTCTCCGCCCTCCTCGGCTCGCTTCTCTCAGCTCATGCACGACTTCCCGCCGCTCTCCCCAGTTCTTGCCATCTCCCCACACCGCGACTTCGCTCCCTTACCGGCATCTTGGAGGCGCCCGGTTTCAAGCTAGACCAGGAGACTGGGGTTAGAGCGCTACGCTTCCGGTCCGGCGTCCCGGGCGGGGTAGGCGGAAGTGAGCCGGAAGGGGAGGGTGAAGGGAGGACGCAGCACTTCCGGTCTTGCAGTCTCTGCTTTGGCGGCTGAGGCTGCGCTGGGAGGAAGGGACACCAGAGGGCACCCGAGCACTAGTGACGCGCATTGCGTAAAGTGTAGGCGAAATGGAGCTGGTTCTTGGGTTACAGAATCCTAAGGCTCACTCATCTCAAAACTTTTGTTTTTCCTCAAATATTATATTTTCGGTGAAGCATTCCCTGGATCACAGTATTTTAATTTTTAAAAAATGTTTATTTTCCAGAGAGAGAGAGAGCACAAGCGGGGGAGGGACAGAGCGAGAGGAGGACGGAGGATCCGAATTGGCTCTGCGCTGACAGCAGCGGGCCCCATGGTGGGGCTGGAACTCAGGAATTCCGCGAGATCATGACCTGAGAGATCATAACCTGAGCTGAAGTCAGATGCTCAACTGACTGAGCACAAGGGTCACACTATTTAAAATTCAACCCCAATCCACTCCCGTGTCATCCTTATTTCTCTTTTATCTACAGTTATGATTCTTTTATTATTTAGCTTACTTTTGGTATTTATTTCCCCGTCCTTGTGAATGTCAAAAAGGCAGGGATTTTGTCCATTTCATACACTATCATATCCCCTGTGCCTGTAATAGCGATGTACATGATAAGCATCACTAAATATTTGATGAGTGTATGAATGAACCCAACTGGTTCTAACAATGGGGAAAAGAGAGCACTCAGAGAGGGATTTATGCATTTCCTGACTCCAATTTTTCTTGTGTAAAAACTGCAAAAACGGACTCCGGGTTTGAATCCTAGCTCCAACATTTACTATCAGTATAATTTTGGGCAAGTTAATTAACTTCTCTATGCCTGTTTCCTCACCCGAACTGGAGATAATATACTTATCTCATTGTTTTGTGAAGATGAAATGAATTACATGTAAAGTATGTAGAACTTAAATGCCTGGAACATACTAAAAGCTCAGAAGTTTTTTTTTTACCTGTTACTAGGAAGCACCTCATGTGTTAGTTTGCAAACTGGCCCTTGTATACAGAAACCAAGAAGACTGAAGAGGAAGGCCAATCCAGATATACTGGTGGTAGTTCTAATTGAAGGAACTTACTTGAAAGGGTTATCTTTGGCAAGAGTAGATGTCCCCACTTACCTGCCAGAGTAAGTCTATACAGAGGCCATAATTGGGTTCAGTCACATCCAGATGGGCTCAGCACCTTATTCTCTGAAGACTTTGTCCTTAGAACATCTCCCACAGTGAGCAGTGTAAGGGATGAGGAACCTCAGAGAGCCTGGGTCTGCTTCAGGGTCAACCAGTGGTCACACCCTCTTGATTATCTTCTCCCACATCACCTTAAGGGCCAAGTTCATTGCTGCCTCAGGCTATTTCTGCCAGTCCCTCAGACTGGAATACTCTCCCATGTTCCCACAAATGATTCCTTATTCAGGTTTCTGGCCAAATAGCACCCTTTAGGAGCTTTCATTGACAATGAGCTCAAAGTAGCCTCTTAGTCACTCTCCTGTTCATTACTGTTTTCATTCCTTCCCATTCCTTATCAAGGTTTCCTGGTTTATGGTCTCAAGGGCCCAGCATGTTAACTCCATGAGAGTGAGGCCTTGTCTGGTCTGAGTGCTCCCATTTATCCCCAGTGCCTGGAACCCACCAGTAAATTTTTACACAGAATCATGGGAGGCTCTCCATCAAGATAATGAAATCCTTGAGGACTGGAATGGACATGCTCATCTTTGAAACCCATGTCTAGAGGGGAAGGAAATTCAATTTGTTCCTTCACTTCTTGTCCAGAGGCACATACCAGATTCCAGAAGCTAAGCCAGGGAAAAATAGTTCAGGGAGCAACGAGGGCAAATGAAGTTGCCTTTCCTTTCTTCCATGGCGATAAAATTCCTAAGAATTCACAACCTTGGGAGATCAGCGTGTTTTCACCCTTTCATACTCAGGGCCACAAGGAGAGTCCCCAGGCAGGACAGCATATTCCCATGATGCCCATTCATGTTCTCTCTTGATTGCCTCCCCCATGACAAGAGCTCCCACCAATGACCATGATGCAAATGCCTGCCTTGTACCTGTAGCCTAAGCCCCCAGCCAAGTTACCGCTGAAAGCTACAGCTTCTCACAGTTTGCACGTCTTTAGTTAAAATGGATCAAATGTGACGCTACAGGAGTATTCCCCGCTATCTACGCCCAAGAATGATTACAATTCAACTGGAGCTGTGGGTTAAAGGGCTTACTTTGTATTGCTAGAAGATCTGGACCAAAATGACCAGTGAAACCTGGGCCCATTATCAGGATTATATGAAAGTGAAAGAAATCATGTTTCTTTTTTACCTTTAAAAAAAGTTTATTTTGAGAGGAAGCGCACATGTAAGAGAGAGCAGGGGAAGGGCAGAAGAAGACAGACAGAATCCCATGCAGGCTTTATGCGGTCAGCACAGAGCCCAACATGGGTTCTAACTCACGACTGTGACATCATGACCTGAGCCAAAATCAAGAGTTGGACACTTAACCAACTGGGCCACCCAAGCACCCCAAGACTATATAAGGTTATTTCTTAGCACACGGTCTGGCAGAACTCCATGGGTGTTTGCAGGGCCCAGCGCACAGCAGATTCTAGAGAAGTATCTGTTGATTGACTAGCCATTCTCCATGCTCTCACACCCAATCCCACTGAACTTAAAAACACTGAAAATAAACAATTTGACCAATGTGCACATTAGTTAAAAATAAAAAATTATTTCTTTAGCATTTTTGTTTGCATGTTATTCTGGGAAAGTATACATTTTTAAATGCTAAGAGACTAAAAACTGCACTTTTGGGGTGCCTGGGTGGCTCAGTTGGTTGTGTCTGACTCGGTTTCAGCTCAGGTCATGATCTCGCGGTTCATGAGTTTGAGCTCTGCATCAGTCTCTGCACTGACAGTATGGAGCCCGCTTGGGATTCTTTCTCTCCCCTCTTTCTCTGCTCCTACCCTGCTTGCTCTCTCTCAAATAAATTAATAAGCTAATAAATAAAGGAAAAACTGCATTTTAAAAGAAATCATTGACTATGTTTTGATGACTGGGCAAATTTACTCATTTAAATATTTGCCCTGGTTTAGTATTTCTTTCTTTCTTTCTTTCTTTTTTTATGAGAGAGAGAGAGAGAGAGAATGAGTGACAGAGAGCGCACATGTGAGTTGGGGAGGGGTAAAGGGGGAGAGAGAGAATCTCAAGCAGGTTCCATGCTTAGTATGGAGCCTGATGCCTGATGTGGAGCTCGAGCCCACGACCCTGGGATCCTGACTTTTTTTTATCTTGAAATCTAAAGTTGGATGCTCAACTGACTGAGGCACCCAGGTGCCTCTGGCTGAGTATTCCAAATTCTGACTGGAAAACAAGAGTGTAACAAAAGGTTAGTGCTATTTTCTATTTTTTATTTCTATACATACATATATATTTTAAAAGTTACTGTTCATTTTTTATTTACACAATTTTCAATGTAGGAAACATTGATGTAGGATACATTTTCAATGTAGGAAAACTCAGAGATATAGATAAGCAATGGTCTTAACTATATCCTTCTAGATTTTTTGCCTTTCGACACCCATACATCTATTTTGTTACACTAATTCCTGCCTCTCCAAAAAAACAACCCTTCAAAAATGACAAAAATCCAACAGTAGAAATAAAGGTAGACTGGGTCCTAAGTGCACCACAGGTGCTCATTCATACAATATACAAGTCTATGTGCATTCATTTAAATTTCAACGTTTGAAATCTGAAGTGATGCTGTTAAAATGATACTACAAGATCCTCCTGCAACACCAGCCATTGACGACTAACTAGAACTTGAGTCAGGCATGCTGCTGCTAAAGAGCCAAGTATTACTTTGTTCATTAAAATAAGCAGCTTTCCAGCACTGCATCCTTCGAAGAGAACCATGTCTTGCTGGCTCAGCCACAGTGCTTCACATATATGGTTACCACCTAGAAAATTCTTCATTCATTCTGGTGTCCTTGAAAATACTCATCAAACATAGAAGACGACTCCTCTTCATGTTCCTGACACACAGAACGAAACAGAAAATATTCATTTCCCCTAAGTTAGACCTACTATGTGCTTATGTATTTCTCAGCTAATGCTCTACCAGGAGATAGTGCCCAAATGCATTTTAGGTGTCTTTTACAGTGACGAAAGGCATGAGTGATAGAATTTTTCCAGCTAGGTGGTAAACTAAAGTGCTTATATCTCCTTGGAAGCATTTCTTACTTGAGTTCACACCAGCTGACTCTCAGCTGAGATAGTGGCCTATGAGAACTACCACCAGGCTTCCCAGTGATGTGTAAGGGCAGCCTAAGTTCAACTGGATTTCATCTCCTCTTTGCACTTGCCCCCAAGCCCTGAGGACAAAGAAACTTAATAATACTGTAGCCTCAGTAACAGGGAGTAGAACTGAGACCACTTGTTGAGCCCAGATGTCAATTTCAGAGGTCTCCCAGAAAAGCCCAAGTCACCCCTGCTGCCTAAGACAAAATTTAAGGAGTTGCTGGGAAAATGCAAGAGGCCACCGAGTGCTGGCAAACATGGACACCAAAACTCAATAATCAAAATTACCTTTGGTTCTTTGAATTCTAAGTCCTCTCCATACTGAATGGCAAAATCAATATGCTGTAACACAATGTTCATGCTTTCTTCGTCTGACTGATCGTAGGGTAAAAATCGAACCATGCTGTAGTCATCAATCTGTAAGTTGGGAATTTCAGAAAGGGTCATTCTGAAGCTGTACAAGACATAATTTCCAACTTTTATTTTAGTTTATTACCATTTATGCTTCTGATTTAAAACATCTGCGTGTGGAAGGAGGGGGGAGGAGGAAGAGACACAGAACAGCAGCAAATCATCATTGATTTTTCTGGCCTCTGACCTCCCAGATACTCATTAACTTACTACTTAACTAGACACTGACTGTTTCATAGGTATTTATCTGAATTCAACAAGCACCAGGGATTTCAAAAGGGTACAGACAGTTCTGAAGTCCCCAGAAAGCTTATCAGCTACTGCCAATAGAGGGGCGCCTGGGTGGCTCAGTTGGCTAAGCATCTGACTCTTGATTTCAGCTCAGGTCATGATCTCACAGTTTGTCAGTTCGAGCCCTCCTTTGAGTTCTCTGCTGTCAGCACAGAGCCAGCTTCAAATCTTCTGTAACCCCCATCTCCCATCCCTCCCCCACTGTCTCTCTCCTCTCTCTCAAAATAAACTTAAAAAAATTTTTTTTTAAACTTGAATAGCTTACCAGTCCACATATAGCTTTAGTCAATTTTTTGAATTTTTTGCTTCTTAAGTCACTTGCAGAATCATCTAATAAAGAATACATATCTGGATCTAGAAACCTTCAAAGGAGAGAAAAATGACTCAAAAATAAAAGAATAAATCAGGAAACTAGTTTTATAGACTGACAGAACTTCACATCTCTGCAATTAAGATCTGATGGTAATGGAAGAAGTGAACTCACTTTTCAATTTCCTTTTTAGCTTTCTTGCTCAGCAGATCCATTTTTGTCATGACGTTAACTTGTGGAATTTCTAGAGAGATCATGGCACTCAGGGCTGCCAAGATGCCAGAGATGAACTGAAGGAGGAAACAGAAAAGGGAAGATGAATTAATTGTTGCCAACAAAATTTGCTGATTTCCACATAAAAGAGAGGCTTTTGCTCCTCACTGGAACAAAACTGGTCTAAGTTAAAGAAATGCTAATCCTAAAGAAAAGACAGTCCACTAATCAGATGGTTGACATTGGTTTCCAAAGGTGAGAATAAAGAGGGAAGAGGTAGATTTAATTTACACTAATTGTGGGGGCCCTGGCTGGCTTGGTCAGCTGAGCATGCAACTCTTGATCTTGGGGCTTAAGTTCAAGCCCCACATGGGTGTAGGAATTACTTAAATATAAAGTCTTAAAAAATTTACAGTGATTACAAACCTCAATTTAGATGTTATCTTAACCCCTTTTCACTGAATATTCCTTAAGAGCAATTAATGGGAAATACAGTTCATAAACTAGACAAAATGCCCTCAGAGAATTAAAAATAGACCTACAAACAATGCATTTGCCTCGTTTTTCTTGGTAAATAGTTCCCCCAAATCCATATCATATTTTGACTTAAAAATACATAATTATAATAACTGATAAGGGATAGTAACTAATTCTGGAATGAAGTTTTGAAATGTCCAGAATCACACAGTGGTTAAAGAAGACAGTCATCTGCTTATACTCATGACTAAAAAATCAACATGACTGATCTAAACCCTGAGGGGCGCCTGGGTGGCTCAGTCGGTTAAGTGTCCAACTTCGGCTCAGGTCATGATCTCTCGGTTTTTGACTTCGAGCCCCACGTCGGGCTCTGCGTTGACAGCTCAGGGCCTGGAGCCTGCTTCAGATTCTGCGTCTGCCCCTCCCATGCTCATCTCTCAAAGTAAATAAACGTAAAAAAAAAAAAAAAAAGTAAACCTTGAACGACTCCACCATGAACTGAGAGTCAACGAGAAAAACTCCACAGACTCGGAACTCCCACTGTTCCAGCTGCTGGACCAGTTGTTTCATCACAGGCAGGTGCGTATACAGCTCAATCTGACCTACGTGAAGAATGAGAATGAGACCAGTATAAACAGGAAATACGTGAACTCATTAAATTACACAAAAAACAATTTCCCAAAGGATGGTTAAAGAAGGGAATCAAAAGCAAGTGCCATAAAGGTGTGTTGTGTGGGAATGTTCCTCAAGCTGTATGCTTGGATATATGCACTTTTCTGTGGGCTCAATTAAAAGCAATGGAAAATAAAGTGAGGGCACAAATGATCACAGCTAGGTTAGACTCAAGTCTAAAAATCACGATTTTGGGGCACCTGGGTGGTTTAGTCTGTTAATCGCCTGACTCTTGATTTTGGCTTAGGTCATGATCTAATGGTTTGTGAGATTGAGCCCCATGTCAGGAGCCTGCTTGGGATTCTCTCTCTGCCTCTCCCCTGCTCATGCTCTCTCTCTCTCTCAAAACTAACCAACCAAACAAATAAATATTTTAAAAAATAGGTGGCTCAGTCAGTTAAGCACCTGATTTTGGACTCAGGTTATGATCTCACTGTTCATGGGTTTGAGCCTCATATTGGGCTCTGTGCTGACAGCTTTGGATCTTCTGTCCCCCCGCCTGCCCCTCTCCAGGTCTCTCTCTCTCTTTCAAAATAAATAAATAAATATTAAAAGTAAAATAAAATAAAATTCACAATTTGGCTTAAGAAGTTGTGTGTGAGTATCTGTCCCCTACCAACCTCACCTCATGACATTTCCCAGGGTTTCAGTGCTCCAGCCCCACAGGCCTTTCAGGGCTCCGAACCCACCCCTCTTTCCTGTCACAAGGCTTCTGGCATGCTGTGCCCCCCACCTGGACCCTGGTTTCCCTCACCTTCACCCCACGGCCCAGCTTACAGGCCACTTGATCAGAAGCCTCCTAATCTTGCTATGTGATGGGCTGTGCTACTCCTGCGGAGAACCTATCAAAACTGAATATTAAATAGTAATGTGGGTTATTTTGTTCATTCTATTTAGCACTTCCACTTGACTGAGGGTTCCGTGAGGGCAAAGGCCATGGCTTCCTGGCTCTGTATGGTATTCCCAGAATTCAAAGTAAACTAGAGTTGATGAATAAGAGCTTTGTACTTCATTGCGGTATGGCTTAGAGCTACCAAGGCTCAGTCCACTTTTTCTCACTGAGGGTAGAGCCAGCAAAACCTCAAGGAAAAGGTCACGTTCAAACTGCAGACTTACCTGGACAGTCAAAAAGGATATAGTCGTCCTCTACGTGGCCAAGACAGTTCTCTAGCCAGTCAAAATTATTGGCAAAGTATTCCATGCAAAATACCAATCCTCCATTGGGACCAAACCGCAGAGAGTCATCCTCCATGACATCATCCACCTCGATCAGTTCCCGAATGTCTGCACAAGATAGAAGGGCCCATCCAAAAATTGTTATCCGTACTAGTGAGAGGTAATAATTATATAATAACTCATATATGTGAAACTATTTCTGTACATGATTATTCACAGTAGCAGTGTTCGTGGGAACTAATTAAATAAGTTACTGTAGAACCAAATAATGGAATCCTATGTAGCCATAAAAGGGAGAAGCACTTTAAGTATGGGTATGATAAAATCGCCCAGGTATACGTAAACAAATTAAAAAAATTTTTTTAATGTTTATTTATTATTAAGAGACAGAGAGACAGAGTGCGAAGAACAGGGGAGGGACAGAAAGAGAAGGAGACACAGAATCTGAAGCTGTCAGCACAGAGCCCGACGTG
Organism: Suricata suricatta; assembly: GCF_006229205.1. Taxonomy (NCBI): domain Eukaryota; kingdom Metazoa; phylum Chordata; class Mammalia; order Carnivora; family Herpestidae; genus Suricata; species Suricata suricatta. The sequence goes on along the minus strand of NC_043713.1, from coordinate 81,715,041 downwards.
GGGCTCAAACCCACAAACTGCGAGATAATGACCTGAGCCGAAGACGGCCACTTAACCGACTGAGCCACCAGGCTCCCCCTAAACAAAAATTTTTTAATGTTTATTTTACTTTTGGTAAAGAGAGAGACAGAGTGCAAGGAGGGGCAGAGACAGAGAGAGAGAGAGAGAGAGAGAGGGAGAGAGAGAGAGAGAGAGGGCGGGAGGGAGGGAGGGAGGGAGACACAGAATCTGAAGCAGGCTCTAGGCTCCCTGCCTGTCAGCACAGGGCTCCAACTCACAGACTGCAAGACCATGACCTAAGCCGAAATCAGACACTTAACCAACAGAGCCACCCAGGAGCCCCTTCCAGCTATAGTTTTAAGTTAAAAGTGCAAGGCGCAGAACTCTGTAAAAATGCCATCATATGTGTTAACAACAACAACAAAAGACAAAAATGACTCTCTATGGAAAAACATCCTACAAACTGGCAACACTGGATGCCTCCAGGTAGGGAGCTGATTACTGAGACACAGGGCTGGGAGGGAGGCATTTTCCTGTATAATTACTCTTTGTACCTTTTGCATTTTGAACCATGTAAGTACATACTACCTATTCTAAAACAAGTAAAACCAAACCAAACCAAGAAAACCAATTACTGTTTCTTAACATGATGACCTCAGGAAGTTACTTAACCTCTCTGTACCTCACCTTCCTTATTTATAAAATGGGGGACAAATCATATATCCTGGGATAGAAGGATGAAGACTCCATGGAATAATGTAGCTAAATCACTGAAGCAGGAACTTAAAAATTCTGGTATATGCATAGTTCTCCTCTACGACTAATTTTGGAAATCTATTATTTATAACTTTCTACCATAAGTTTTTTATGTTTGTGTTCAAATTTACAATCTCTGGGGGCGCCTGGGTGGCTAAGTTGGTTAAGCACCTGACTTTGCTCAGGTCATGATCTCGAGGTCTGTGAATGTGAGCCAGTCAGGCTCTGTGTGGACAGTTCAGAGCCTGAAGCCTGTTTGGATTCTGTGTCTCCCTCTCTTTCTCTGCCCCTCCCTTGCTCATATTCTGTCTGTCTCTCTCTCTCTCAGAATGAAACATTAAAAAAACAACCCCCATAATCTCTGTTCACAGAGAAATGCCTCATTCATAGCCATGTTTATATGGATAATATCTTCCTCCGCACTTCCTCTCCCCCTATCCATGAGATAAACATCTAACCCAAGTTGGGACAATAAAATAAGTCTCTAAAGATGACTCAAGGAGTGCCTGGGTGGCTCTGTCAGTTAAGCATTCGACTTTCATGATCTCACAGTTTGAGGGTTGCTCTCTATGCTGACAGCTCAGAGCCGGGAGCCTGCTCTCTCTCTGACCCTCTCCCACTCGTGCTCTCTCTGTGTCTCTCAAAAACAGATGTTAAATTTTTTTTTTAATTAAAAAATAAATAAAAGGATGACTCAGGGACACAAGTCAGTCACTAGGACACCTGGACCAGAAAGTGATGTGAACCTGAAGTTGGAGGCACTTTGCTGGGCCACCTGAAGCTGAGAAAACAGGTCTGTAAGAATGAGAAAAAAGCGGGGTGCCTGGGTGGCTCATTCGGTTAAGCATCTGGCTTTGGCTCAGATCATGATCTCACGGTTCGTGGGTTCGAGCCCCGTGTTGGGCTCTGTGCTGACGGCTAGCTCAGAGCCTGGAGCCTGCTTCAGATTCTGTGTCTCCCTCTCTATCTGCCCCTCCCCTGCTCGGTGCTGCCTCTCTCTGTCTCTCAAAAATAAATAAAAAACATTAAAAATTAAAAAAAAAAAGGAATGCCTGATGTAGAGGAAAAAAAAAGAATGAGGAAAAAAGCAGAGAAAGACAGAAAGCCGGCTTTAGTTTCTGTTAGTTTTTGTGTTTTGAGTTCTAGTCTCTCATAAAGCCTTGCTCTTGGGTTTTGCAAGAGATTCCCTCATTTCTTCTAAATAATCTTCCTTTTACATAAGTTGCCTTGTGCAACGAAACAATCCCAAAGCAATGCAATAACTTTTTCTCAAGAAGATGATTCCTTCATGCCTCCTTCTCTTGATTCAACCTGCCACCCCACCACCCCACTTCATACCCATTTCCAGCCACTCTGACATCCCGGTGGCACACAAGTCATTAATAGAAATCAGAAATCACCCAAGGAACGTTTCCCATTTTCCCACCACCACTATCACATGGTGCCGTCCACCCCGCCTTCCCTCCGCTTACAAGGAGGAAGCACCCCACTCCAGGGACACCTGACAGCTCAGTCGGTGGAGCGTGCAATTCTTGATCTGGGTGTTGTAAGTTTGAGCCCTCTGTTGGGTGTGAGGATTACTTAAAAATAAAATCTTTAAAGAAAAAACAAGCATCCTACTTCTAGTGAAGGTAAAACCCTTCACTTGTTTGGGATTTCCCCTCCCCTTCTCACTCGTGAAGTTATTCCCACTGTCCGGCATTTTCCGTTTCCCCTCTGCTCCTTTTACAGTGAAATGTCCTCATCTCCGAGGTGGCCTCTGGGCCACTCTTCAAACTGCCCCGCTGAAACCGCGAGGCGGTCACCACCACCTCATGTCTGCACACCTGACACCCACTCCTGTCCTCGTCTTACTCAAATTCCCAGCCATCTCGGACGTCACCAAGCACGAGCTCTTTCTTGAAACAGTCTTTCCTTCTGGCTTCTGTGACACCACATTTTTCTGGCGTTCCTACCTCACTGACCCCCTCCTCCACCAGACTGCTGAAGATCAGACAACTGCAAGGCTTGGTCCTGGGTCCCCTTCTCTCACCATACTGCTTCCCGAGTCGATCTCATCCAGGCCTGGAGCTTCAGGTTCTGTGTATATGCTGCAGATTCAGCACTTTATATCTCCAGGCCAGACCTCGTCCCGGAGTCCCAGACTATGATATCCAGTTGGTTCCTTGATGCTGCCTCTTACATACGTCAGACCTCTCAAGCAAAGAGATCAACCCCAAACCTAAAGAGACTTGTGTTTCTTCCTGGTAAACGGTATCATACACTCTCTTCAGCAATTCAGGCCACTCAAGTCAGAAACCTAAAGTCACCCTTGATGATTCCTGCCTTTCTTACACCCTTCTGGTTCACTCTCCCAAAGAAGGCCAATTCCACTTGCAGAGTAGACACCGAAGGCATCTGCGCCATGGCCACACTAGTCCAAGCCACCTACACATCTTCAAGAGCCATACTGCTAGCCCCTGCTTCTACTCTTGACCCTTAGCATCTCTGTTTTTCATCAGAGAGCCAGTATCTTTAAATATGTATATTGGGGCACATGGGTGGCTCAGTCAGTTAAGCATCCGACTCTTGATTTTGGCTCGGGTCATGACCTCACAGCTCAGGAGTTCAAGCCCCTCTTTGGGTTCTGTCCTGTGTGGAGCCTGGTTGGGATTCTCTCTCTCTGCCCCCCTCCCCACTTGTACTTGCTCTCTCTCTCTCAAAATTAATAAACCTAAGAAAAAAAAAGATGAATGTATTTCTTAAAAAAAAAAATCAGGTATCAATCCTCTCCCCTGCTTTAAATGCTCCAATAGCATTCCACCGCTGACAGGTACTATAGATTGTGTCCCCTCGAAATTCCCACGGTGAACACCTAATGCTCAAGGTGATACTATTAGGAGGTGGAGCCTTTGGGAGGCAATTGGGTCATGAGGGTGGTGTCTCATGAGTGGGATTAGTGCTCTAATAAAAGAGGCCCCAGAGAGGCCCCTCGTCCCCTTCCATAATGTGAGGACACAATGGGAAGTCAGGAGTCTACCACCTGGAAGAGGACCTTCACCAGGACCCGACTCTGCTGGCACCCTGCTCTTGGACTTCCATTGTTGGTAAGCTGCCCGGCCTGTGAGGTTTTGTCAAGGCAGCCCAAACGGACTAACAGGGATAAAATCCAAACTTCTCATGTCCTACTGGCACCTACCCACCCCTTTGTTTCACTCACTAAGTTCCAGCTTATTGACATATTTGCTTTTTCTGGAACATACCAACCCTTCCTGTCTCTAGGCTATTTATTGCCCTGACGTTCCCTCATCTTGGAAGGCCTCTCCCCCGCTTGGTGAGCAAGACTATTGTCATCAGGTCTGGGCCCAAATCTCCCTCCCTGAGACTTCTCCCCGACTACCTTTCTTAAAGCATCTTCCCCACTTAATCCCACTCACCAGCCTATTTGTAACCCTTATGACAATCTGTTTGTCATTTTGCTAATTTCCCCGCTAAAAGATCCAGGAAGGCAAGGATAACATCCATCTTGCTCTCTGCCAGAATGCTGGTGTCTGGCATAAAGCAGGTGTCCAACAGACCTCTGAGTGAACAAATTAAAAGAATTTTAAAACAAAACGGTCAGGCTGCTCACTTATACTATGATCAACATAAACCTGATTCACCACAGCAGGACTAAGCATGAAAGGGACAAAAGGGAAGTGTGATGAGGGGGGGGTCAACTCACTTAACTCTTAAACCAAAGACCAGGAAATGTCACCTATGTCCACGTAAGTGCTTGTCACCGAATGACATTTTGCCTCATGCTATTCACCATAAAACAGGGAAGCAGACCGTAGAAATTACAATTTTCAGCTTTTGTGCCAAGTAGCTCACTTCTCTACCTGCTTATTTTTCCTAAATGAGGGGGCGAGCCCTGCTCAGGACTCACCAGCCATCACGGAGTAGCTGAAGTGTTCTGCTGCAGGATCTAGGTTCACAACTTGAACAGATCGATTGAGGGCTTCACAGTGCTGGACCATGGTGGCACAGTAGGTGCTCTGTAATGTCACAAGGCATGAAGGGTCAAAGCAGCAGGCAGTGCAGTACTCCCCCCTACACCTCCAGAGTGGCACCCCATATCCCTTGGTCAGTATCCACTAAGGGTAAAACTATGCCTTTGTTGACCAAAGAGCTGACTGAAAACAGGAAAAGTACTGGGCTAGGAGTTGGGGACACCAGACTGGGCTGTGGATCCAGACCTGGTTGGGATTTGTGGGTAACTTTAGGAAAACTTTGCCCCTTTGTTTTCTTGTTTCTTCCTTCCTCCTCCCCCCCGTTTTTTAAAGGTTTTATGTTTATTTACTTATTTTTTGATTTGAGAGAGAGAGAGAAAGAGAGAGAACATGCATGCACAAGCAGGGGAGGGGCAAAGAGAAGGAGACTGAATCCCAAGCAGGTTCCACACCATCAGCACAGAGCCCAATGTGGGGATTGAACTCATGAACCGCAAGATCATAACCTGAGCCAAGATCAAGAGTTGAATGCTTGCTTAACCGACTGAGTCACCCAGGTACCCCTTAAGATCTTATATTTTTTTTAACTTTTTAATGTTTTATTTATTTTTGATACAGAGAGAGACAGAGCATGAGAGGGGGAGGGGCAGAGAAAGAAGGAGACAGAACTGGAAGCAGGCTCCAGGCTCTGAGCTAGCTGTCAGCACAGAGCCCGACGCGGGGCTCGAACCCACGATCGTGAGATCTGACCTGAGCCGAAGTCGGAGACTTAACCGACTGAGCCACCCAGGCGCCCAAAGATCTTATTTTTAAATAATTTCTACACCCAACATGGGGCTCGAATTTATAACCCCAAGATCAAGAGTGTGGAATGAAGCAGCTAGGTGCCCTGCCCCTCAGTTTTCTAACCTCTTAATTGGGATGGCCTCTAACAACCACTAAGGCTCCTTGTTGCTCTAACATGCAAAAAGTGGAATTTTAAAAGAAGATTTCTGATCACACCATGCAGCACACACAACGTCTGTGTAACACACAATATCTCTACCAGGGTGATTACGGTGCAAAGATTTAAGTAGGGTGGTCAGGGATGAGGTCCCTGGCGGGGGGCCGAGGGAGGGGGATGTTTGAGCCAAGGGGTGTGACTGTGCTTGCCAAGCCAGGGAAAGAGTAAGTACTTCAAGATGAGAGCACACTGGGGTCAATAAATAGCCTAGAGGTGGGCTATCAGTTTGCAACTTTTGGTTTAGAGAATTCTTTATCCCTCATGTAATCCTTAACACCCTATGTTAAAATCTCTAGGCTACTTTTCTGTCTTTCCTACTCTCTAAGGGCAGGGATGTGTTGGGGCACCTGGGTGACATGGTTGAGTGTCCAACTCCTGATATGGCTCAGGTGGTGATCTCAGGGTTGTGGGATTGAGCCCTGTGTTGGGCTCCAGGCCCAGTGTGGACCCTGCTTGAGATTACCCCCCGCCCCCGACTTGTGTGCTCGCTTTCTAAAGTTTAAAAAAAAAAGAAAGAAAAAGAAAAAAGGAAAGAAAGAAAAAGAAAAGGGCAAGGATGTGTCTTATTCAGCTTTACAAGCCTAGAAACTAGCATGGTACCTGATACATAATTATTTCTAATTGACTGACGTAGTATGTTTGGATATAAACTCTACAAGGGCAGAGGTGTGTGTGTGTGTGTGTATGTGTTTTACTCACTACATCATCCCCAGGGCCCAGAACAGTGCCTAGCACAAAGAATATGCTCAGTGAGTACTTCTGATAGTAGGCATCAAAAATTTGTAGAAAGATACTTGTCTAACATTCAGAAAATTAATCTGGAATATTCTTCTATTATCCTTTCTCCTCAGTGACTTTTCACATACTATTGTCTCTGCCTAACAGGAGGCCCTCCCCATGCATCACAATATAGTTTAACTGACAAGGCATCTATCAGTCTTCCCAAATAGACTAGAGGCTCTGGGTAGGAAAGGGCTATATTACAGTCACAGGTAGATCTCCTGCACCCAGAAGAGGTCAAGCCTTAGAACAATGTCTTTAAGACTGAAGTCAGACTTCCAGGTTCCAGAGCTTTTCACACTCCTGTTATTTGACCAATATCTTCACCATTTCTGTAATATTTGAATGCTCCTCATATCATCCCGCTAATACTTGCTTACAAGAAAAAAATAATACCTCTATTGTAAACAGGAAACCAGGTATATTTATCATAACATGAAGATAATCATAAAATTAAATGTACCTTTAAAGGTCTTTTTGTTCTAGTTAAATACAAAGGTCTCTCAAAAGCTGAGTCTAAGATCTGATCTCTGAAGACAACTGGGGATTAAAGTATTAAATATACAAGCATCAAACCGACAATTACACCTCAATGCAAACAAAGGGAATTGAAAAGGGAGTAACTTTCTCAATATACGATTCAACATTCACCAATGTTAGGTCTATGTACCTCCTAAAAGCGCCTCAAACACCAGAAGTCCATGTCTCAAACCTCTAAGAAACAGTGACCAATGAGACCACACTCGAACCTTCTGTGAGCGAGACAGGGCCGGATTCTGGAGTTACACAAAACTAGATTCGAACTCCAGCCACCACTCACTAGCCGTGTGCTCCTGGGCAAAGAACTTAATTAACCTTTCTGTGTCTCATTTTCTGTAAAATTCCCCATCTGTAAAATGAGAATAAGAAGACTTCTCTCACAGTATCTAAAAGCAGTATCTGGGGCATTAGTATATTATAAACATTAGCAAGCATCGTTCGTTACTCTCCACTTTCAAAACCACAACAAAGAGCGCTGAAGCACAGACTGCAGAGGCGAGCCGCCCAGGGTCTCCAGGGCACGCGCGCGCCGGTGCTGTCGGCAGGACCGGAACCTCCCTGCTTCCCAGGAGCTCAGACTTTTCTCCCGCCAAACGCTCACCTTCCCGCTGCCTGCCGGGCCCATGACGAGCTGCGCATACCGAGGCATACCGGCGCTCGGGGCTCCGGCTGCTGCCGGCGGCACAACACCGCGTTCGACCAGCCGGCTCCCTTCGGCCTTCGCGCGGCGCTCACTGAGTTCCGGGAACACGTCCAGCGAACCAATCGCAATCCCAAATCCTTTTGTGCCTTCTGCTCCGTTACATCCCGGACTACGGAGCGTCCCGCAGGTCAAATCTCGTGTGAAACTTTTCTCTGGAAACTCCGGGGAGGGCGGGAGGGCGGTTTGCGCGTGCGCAGAAGTAGTAGACGCAAATAGGCGGTTGGAAGGCTCGGGACGCCGGGTTGCCTTGGCGATAATGGTTAACCGACCACACTCAGCATCCCTGCGCCTGGGGTTTTGGTCCTTGGTTTGGGTATCGAGGTGTTACCTCTGTGGTGGCTCTCAAGATTTTCCTATGTAGAGGGTCTGAAATACTAAGGTGCAAGGCATCTTCTGTTTTAGGGGACATGTATATTTCCTTCTCGTGACTAATCCCTTCCACAAAAAAGATGCAAATGTGCAAGCGCGCAATCAACTAAAGTACTCCTGCCCCTCCCCCAGTTTAACTCCAGCGTCGCGCATCTGCCCTCCCCGCGCTCCCGAAGCTATTCGGGCAGTGTCCGGAGCGCGTCGGAGGGGCTAAAATACCGCGTCCGGCTCTTCCCCCGCGATATCGCCCGGCCTGACGCACGCGTGCTGACGGGGGAGGGGAGAGGGGGAAGCCGCTTCCTGACGCCGCTCGAGGTCCGGGCACCCGGGAGGAGATGCCGGGCCGGGGTCCGGTGTACGACTGGACAGAATGCAGCTCTTCTGCGGAGCCTCCCGCAGTGGCCAGAACTGAGGGTGCCGGCGGCGGGTGAGGCTGAGGGGCCCTGACGGGTTAGGGAGGACGGCGACCCACCCGGGTCGTGATCCCCTGTGGAGGAGGGGGTGGGAGTTGACTGCTCCAAGGGACTGGTCCCCAGTGCACTGAAGTGAGAGGAGGGAGAACCTTCGTTGTGGCCGGGGTGGCACAAATGGAAGCCGACTCACAGTTGAGGGGAAGGGCTTGTGAGGTAAGGTTGACTGTTGGTGCAACGACTAAACGCGGGGACTGCGACAATTGGCCTGGGTGCATTTTTCTGCCCCAAGGGGGCGCTGCGAAACCTGCTGGGAAATACGCCGTCAAGTCACAGGATCTCTACAAAAAGAGGGGGTGGGGGACAGAGCAGAAACCGAGGCTCAGCGGAGGGCTTCCAAGTCCATAAATCAGTGCCGCATGTGCGACGTTAGCCACCTACGTGTCCAAGGGATTCATAATGCCAATGAGACAGAGAATTACGAATATTAGAGGCACCTTGATCTTGATATTTTTTCCCCATAGAAGTTTTTCTTCATAAAGCCATTTTATTTTTAAGCAGGGTGGTTTTTTTTTTTTTTACTGTTATTTATTGGATGCTGAAGACAATTAGTCGCCAGTACCTCTTCATTCCCTCCCATCAGTTACTCCCTGAAAGTGATAGCCGCAGGGTGTACCTACCCAGTTCTGCACACAGTCATGGCTCCTGCACCCATGACCGCATCTAAAAAATGACCATAATGTACTGAAGACTTTTAAAGATAAGGTCTTGGTTTTTTTTTTTGTTCATTAGTGTTTGGCGAAGTGTGGGATCCTGGTATATCAAGAGATAAATGAACACTTGGTCACTGAATACATTGAAGGAAGAGAGAAGGAAGGGTATTTTCTTTTAATTTGAAAAAAGAAAAAAGAACTTGTGCAAAAATAGAAATATTCCAGTCCAGTTTATCAGTTCCAGTAACCTTAATTATATACAGTAAAGAACAAGATAATCTTCCCCATATCCAAGTTACTTTATTAAAAATAGAGACAGCAAGAAAATACCACAGATCACACAGAACCCCAGACTACTTTGTTGAGCTCAAAGTAGGAATTAGATTAAAAGTCTATAAAAGTAAGACCAAATCTGGCTTAAAGTAAATCCTTTCTAGTATGGTTAAAAACCTCAGATAACTTACTTTGGAAAAGCCTGGAGCCATTAAGATATAACCAGGATTACAGGAGAAAATTTACAAGATATTCTTTCTGATAGAAACATGAAAAGTAAAAAACATACTCAATACTGCCCTTTTTTCATTTAAGATACTTTTTAAAGGTAACGTTTATTTATTTTTTGAGGGAGAGTGCACCTGTGTGTGAGCAGAGAGGGAGACAGGAGACAGAAAATCCCAAGCAGGCTCAGAGCTCAAATCCACCAACCAGGAGATCATGACCTGAGCCTAAATTAAGAATTGGATTCTCATGGGGCGCCTGGGTGGCTCAGTTGGTTAGGCCTCCGACTCGGGCTCAGGTCAGATCTCACGTTCGTGGGTTCGAGCCCCGCGTCAGGCTCTGTGCTGACAGCTAGCTCAGAGCCTGGAGCCTGCTTCCGGTTCTGTGTCTCCTTCTCTCTCTACCCCTCCCCCTCTCATGCTCTGTCTCTCTCAGTATCAAAAATAAATAAAACATTAAAAAAAAATTAAAAAAAAAAAAAGAATCGGATTCTCACGTGGTCAGCCACCCAGGTGTCCCTAAAATATGTGTGTTCTTTAATGCTTATAAAGCTGTCAATTATTACATATTATTTACATCTTTTTTTTGTCCCAACAGATCACCTGAACTTTCTTATTATCAGAATTCCAAAGGTATTGGTGAGTAGAAAATATACAACAGATAATGCCTATAACTAACATGGTTTAGAGATACTAATTTGGCTATAACTACAAACACAATGGAGTTTTAAAACATTTATTTATTTATTGAATTTACATCCAAGTTAGCATATGGTGCAACAATGCTTTCAGGAGTAGATTCCATATCTGTTTAGCCCATCCCCCCTCGTGCCCCCACCCCCGATAGTAACCCTCTGTTCTCCATATTTAAGAGTCTCTTGTGTTTCACAATGGAGTTTTAAAAACAGACTTTACTGGCCTCCTGTGAACTTAAAATTTTCAAAGGACAATCCAGCAGTTTCTTTTTCTCTTGTTAAGATATATAACATCAAGCATTTTATTTTTTTAATTTTGTTTTTAAAGTTTTTTTTTATGTTTATTTTGACATAGAGAGTGCGTACACACCCACGCACAAGCACACGCACACACACAAGCAGGGGAGGGGCAGGGAGAGGGGAACAGAGGATCTGAAGCAGGTCCTGTGTTGACAGCAAGAGACAGCAAGAGAGCCTGATGCAAGCTCATGAACCTTGAGATCACGACTGGAGCTGAAGTCGGATGCTTAGGAAACTTAACCCACTGAGCTACCCAGGCGGCCCCCACATCAAGCATTTTAAAGAGTACTTCAAAATAGCAATGAATCTGAAAAGAATTGTGTTTATAACTGATGTTTGAAATGCCCAGGGGATGGCCTGGGGTTTATACACAAATTGAAGGGAAAAATTCTAACTTGAATAACTTCAAAGGGCAAAATATTTCTCAACGCTGCTATTTTTCCTTTCACTTGAAATAAAAGATAAAGTTGCTCGAGTTAAAAGAATAAGACAGAACTCCAAAGGCCTCTCACTAATTTTTTTGCAGAGGGGGGGAGCAATTTCAATTCGATGCTATATAAACTTGGATTCACTTTATTTTTCCTGAGAAAAACATAGACATATATCTATGTGTCTATATATAAAAATGCATATATACATATAAATAACGTGGTTGCTTTAAAATGAAATTGCTGGATCATATGGCAGCTGTCTGTTCAGTTTTTGAGGAACCATCACACGGTTCCCATAACTGCTGCACCATTTTACATTCTCACCAGCAATGCACAGGGTTCCGATTTCTCCACATGCTAGCTAACACTTGTTTTCATTAAAAAAAATTTTTTTTTAGTGTTTATTTATTTTTAAATTTTTTAATGTTTATTTATTTTTGAGAGAGAGACAGATTGTGAGCAGGGGAGGGTCAGAGAGAGAGGGAGACACAGAATCAGAAGCAGGCTCCAGATTCTGAGCTGTCAGCACAGAGCCCGATGTGGGGCTCGAACCTACGAACTGCGAGATCATGACCTGAGCCAAAGTCGGACGCTTAACTGACTGAGCCACCCAGGGGCCCCTTTTAATGTTTATTTTTGACAGAGAGGGAGGGACAGAGCTCAAGTAAGGAACCAACAGAGAGGGAGACACAGAATCCGAATCAGGCTCCAGGCTCAGAGCTGTCAGCTCAGAGCCCGATGTGGAGCTTGAACTCTCAAACCCATGAGATCATGACCTAAGCTGAAGTCAGACGCTTAACTAAATGAGCCACCCAGATGCCCCTGTTTTCATTTTTTTAAGTTTTTATTTATTTATTTATTTATTTATTTATTTATTTATTTATTTATTTAGAGGAAGAGGGAGAGAGAGAGAGATAGCAAGCAGAGGAGGGGCAGAGAGAGGGAGACAGAATCCCAGGTAGGCTCCGTGCTGCTGGACTGAGACTCAGGAGACTGTAACCAGAGATCAAGTCAGATGATTAACCGACTGAGCTACCCAGGCATCCCTGTCAAAATCTTGAAGAAATAAATAACTAAAAGTTTAATATGTAAAATTGTAATGGCCTTTGCTGTCAATCTTGAAACAAAAGTATACTTATTTAATTCAACTTACTGAATATAAACTTTTAACTTAAAAATCTGTTCTGCCAGCTTTATTTGTAATAGCCTAAAACTGGAAACAATCCAAATGTCCACCAACAGGTGGACAGATACCTATCTCTATATCTATCTATATATCTGTATCTAGAGATATGTATCAAGAATAAAAAGGAATGAACTATTGTTACACATCACACAGATGGATTTCAATATAATTATGTTGAGTGAAAGAAGCCAGACACAAAACAGAATATATGCTGTATGTTTACATTTGTATCAAACTCAAGAAAATGCGAACTACTCTGTAGTGATACTAACTGTAGTGATAGAAAGCAGATCATTGGTTGCCTGAAGGGAGAGAGAGTGTAGGAAGGTGGGGAGTGTTTCAAAGAATAATTTCTTGGTTAAATTTTGCCAGATACTGTTTTCCTCCAAACTGCTAATGAAGTTTTTACCCTAAATTAAGTTACTGGTCTCAATATGTCTGAAACTGAAAGCTAGTTTCATTCTTCTAGATATGTCTCAAATTTTACTTTGTATTAAAAGACTGTTCTTTTAATCTACCCACATTGGTATTAAAAACATTGAAATAACAGAAATTATGTAAAAATGTTTCTGCAAAGCCCTTTGAGTTTTAACACTGCCTCATCAAAGGTATAAAATTTGTGTTATTCTATCTTTTACCTTGAGTTTAATGATAAAATATTGTCATAAATTTTTAAAATGCAAGTCTTACATGTATATTCTTGTCTTTATGGTCTGATGTATGAGTAAACAACATAGTTTGCATCTCAGATGAGTTCAAAATAATATAGTCTATATATAATGATATATTTCTATATAGTAAATATTTATAAATATCTTGCCTTTTGTGTGCTCTAAAACCAAATGGCATATCATACAGCTTCTTCAAATTTAACAGAGTGACTCATATTATTACTCCAGGATAGTTAGGGACACATGTAAATATATAGATATTAGTAATTTGTTGAGTACAGCTTTGCTCATGAAATTTACCTAATAATGTCCTTGCCCACAGAGAGAATCAAAGATGGACCCAACATACACATAGCCAAGCTGCAAGAGTTATGGAAAGCTCCTCAAATTCAAGCCATTAACATCCCTAAATCAATGACAGAAGTGTCTTTTCTAAAGGTATGCTAACTAAATAGCAGTGCTTTATTTAAATACCAAATTCTTTGTATTGAGAGCTGAACATTTTTATTGAAGGTCTGCTACTTAGAGGGTAAGGCACTTCAGAAGACACGTACACCCAGCATATTGTCTAGGACTCCGTAAACATCTCCTGAGTAAACTCATGAATGTATGCAAGCATTTTATCATTAGAGATTCCTTATCATAAGAGTTCATTCAGGCCTTCATGATACTTGACATCTACTGTACCTTTACTCAGGGAGCTCAGTGGCCCTCAGAAAGGTTGCATTCTAGAGATGGAAACCCAAACTCCTAGATTTCACTGAAGGACTGCAAAATTAGAGGCAAGCTAAATAAAGAAAATGGCAATAAGCATTTTACAACTGTTGAACCTCTATTACCTATTCAAGGTCATAATGGGCATATGTGTCTTAGTTAGAGGAAAGCAAATTAAGGTTACAAAAGATCTGTGCAAACGGTCAGTTTTTCTGACCAGCCTTCTGAGTTTTCACTGGATTTACAGCCTGTTCAGTTCAGTAACTCCTGTGTGTGTGTACACAAATGCATGTACAGTGGAGCCTTGCATTTTAAGTGAGTGTTACGATCTAAAATCAGCAAGTGAAAACTTAAGTCAAAATTACTTTCATCAAAGATCAGTAGACGATTCCTCAGTCTGTTCAACACAGACAGTTATTTTTCTGGTGCTAGAAAAGACTTTGTTTAGTAAGACTAAGTAGAGTAGCTGAATAGTTGAGATAACCACATGATACCTCAAAAATACTTGGAAGGCAAGATGCCCACATTCACAGGGAGGCACGCAGGAACTAAGACTCTCTGACAGAACAGACACGCTCTATTCTCCTTATCCTTTCAGGGCACTGGTTCTCAAACCTCATTGGGCATTTGAGTCACTTGAGTGGAAACAGCAGGCAGAGTCACTTGTACTGTTTAAATGGCCATCTCTTTCTCTTTTTGGCTAAATTAGCGTAGTTGAATTGGAGTAAGTAAAATGTACAAATGGTACAGCTCTCCTGAACATTCATCCTTTCAGATAAAGACTATTGCCAACCTCTGTCCTACAGTGCTTACACGACTTGTTTGTATTCTAGCAGCCAGACCTCACCTCAGGCCAGAAGCGCTATCTGTGCAGCATTGCGAAGATCTATAATGCGAACTATCTGCGGATATTGATGAAGAAGCAGTATATACATGTGATCCAGCGCAGCTCACAAAAGCCAGGCAGGTGCACCTCGTTTGCTCCTCATGGGTTCTCACTTAAAACGAGAGGGTCTTCTAACAGAGCTGATCTGTATGACAGGTGTCCTCACTCACCACAGGAGCCGCCTGGGTTCTCGTTCCTCACAGAAGCAGCATTACCCCTGCACCACCTGGCGACACCAGTTGGAGAGAGTGGACGCGGGGCCTTCTGACATTGCAGCTGCACCTGCACCTGCAATGATCCTACAACATTCGCTCTGGCGACCAGTGAGAAACAAAGAAGGGTCTGTTTCTTATTGTTTTAAAGGAGGAAAATATATCCCAGTTTTCTTTGAAGGGTAGCTACATGAGATTAAAGCTTGTTTCCTACTATGTTCATTTTGCTACATTCAGAGTAGGTTAGACAAAAAGCACAAAAGGATGTTACTTTATGGTCTCTTTACTGATCTGATGGAATGTGCCACTCCTTTTAGAACAGTTTGTGGAATTGTAAACATTTCTTGATCAGCTAGAGATATGGCAGACTGCCCTTTTTAGTAATTCCCACTCAAATCAAAATAATACAAACACTTCCAAAAGGAGCATATGGTTGCTTTTGCACAGGGGAATACTATAAACAAAGAAGGAAAGAAGAAAAAAAAAGAGTAGGAAGCTTGATTATTCAACCTGCACTGTCATACTGAGCATTTGCATTTCAGGGTTAATAAGTCACAGGGAAATTCAGAGATTGAAAGAGTCTTTTTGGTGATGCTGGCAGCTTAATCAAAAGAATTTGTATGGTCTTCTACATGCATTAGATAGTTGTTCATTTCACTGACTCCCATTAAGATACTTCTCTTTCTTACAGTTTGAAAACTGGATATGCATCCAAAACAAGATGTAAGTCACTGAAAATTTTTAGAAAACCAGGCAGACTGTTCATGCAATCAGGTAAATGTGGATTTTTAAAAATGTTTGTTTATTTTTGAGAGAGAGACAGAATATGAGCAGGGGAGGGGCAGAGAGAGGGAGGCAGAACTCAAAGCAGGCTCCAGGCTCTGAGCGGTCAGCACAGAGCCTGATGTGGGGCACAAACTCACAGACTGAGATCATTACCTGAGCTAAAGTCGGATGCTTAGCCGACTGAGCCACCCAGGTGCTCCCTGCCTTTTTTTTTTCCCCACACAAAGTTTTAAAATAGCATTTTAAAAGATTTTATGGTTAAAAAATATTTTTTAAAGGTTTATTTTTGAGAGGGAGAGTGTGCAGGGGAGGGGCAGTGAGAGGGGCAGGACAGAGGATCTGAAGCAGGCTCTGCGTAGACAGCAGAGAGCCAGATGCAGGGCTTGAGCTCATGAACCAGACAGACAGAGATCATGACCTAAGCCGAAGCTGGCGCTCAACTGACTTAGCCACCCAGGTGCCCCATGCTTAAACAATATTAACCCAATATAGTTTCATTTCTATTACAGAAGACATTAACAAATTTAGAATATGATTTGCTTTTAATTCTCCAAATAAAATAAATATGAAATATAGTTTTTTTTTTAATCTAAAGGAACACACTGCTCAAGGGAGTAAAATTTAAGGCACTTCTAATTCTGAATGAAGGTATTTATAATATCAGGGTCAGAGACTTAGAATGAATTTCTGAGAACTCAGAGCCACAAACATGACTTTTTTAAGCCATAGCACTTAAAAAAATTTTTTTAATGTTTTTTACTTAATTTTTGATACAGAGAGACAGAGCATGAGAGGGGGAGGGGCAGAGAGAGAGAGGGAGACACAGAGTCGGAAGCAGGCTCCAGATTCTGAGCTTATCAGCACAGAGCCAGACACAGGGCTCGAACCCACGACTGTGAGATCATGACCTGAGCCAAAGTCAGAGGCTTAGCTGACTGAGCCACCCAGGCACCCTGCAAAAAAAATCTTTTAATGTTTATTTCTGAGAGAGAGTGTAAGTAGGGGAGGGACAGAGAGAGGGAGAATCTGAAGCAGGCTCCAGGCTCCGAGCTGTCAGCACAGAGCCCAATGTGGGGCTTGAACCCACAAGCTGCGAGATCATGACCTGGGCTGAAATCAGACACTTAACTGACTGAACCACCCAGGTACCCCAAGCCATAGCACTTTTATGAGATAGTGTAATCTTTGAATGGACAACATATTTTGTATAGCACCATAGTTTACAAAGGGCTATATCACCTATATCATTTTGTTTAATATTCAACAACCCAGTGGAAGCAAGCCAACCAAGTGATATTATCAAAATTTTACCGGGCAGCTCAGACAAATCCAGACTCAGTAAGGATCGGCCTAAAGGATCTTTCTATCACAAGTAGAGAATGCCACAAAATGAAAAAGGCAAAAAAGGAAGAAAGGATGCTCAGAAGTATTCCTCAGAATTGATAAATTGGAGAGGACTAAGCTGAAGTTAAACAATTTCCTAGTTGCTACACAATGAGTAGAGAAGTGGGTAGGAAGGAAGTGGGGAAGTTAGGCCTTCTGAGCTCCTGGCCCTTGGCTGTTATGACGGTGCTGCTCAGCTCTGCTGCAGATTCCATAGTGTGCCAGTCCAAGAACTGCGGGAAATGGCAGGGGAAACAGTGTCTCCAGAAAGAATAGCTAGAGTAATGCAGATAGGGGGAAAGGGTCTGTGGTCACCGGGAGAAGGGAGACGGGCAAGAACGTAGGGCTCACTGAGAGGAGAATCCTGAAGCCGTAACTTTCCCGTAACCAAGAGATTTTGAAAGCAAAGAGAAAATAGGACTCAGTAGCAGAGAATTTGCTATACAGTAATGACTTGAATACAGTACTTACTGAGGTTTCTTATTTTTAAAAGTAAGATATTTGGGGGAAGGGAGAAATTATTAAGTTTTGAAAATAGCAGGCCATTTATTTTTGTGAAAGGCTTATTACTAAGGTAGGCCATTTTGAAGGTTGTACTTATGTACAAATCTCAATATTCAGGATGAAATATTTTTATTTTCAAAACAGACATTATAAACCTATTTTCCTTTCAGTTTCTACAAATGATTCTGAATCATACATGAATGAAGAAAAAAAGGAAGAAGATTTACTAAATAAGTGTATGCAGTCAATGTCGATTGAAGAACAAGGAGAACATGTGATGTGAATTTGACAGTCTTGTCTTGTGAGTTCATGAGGTGCCAAAGGTGGGGGGCTGGGGTTGTGAACTGCGTCCTCGCTCTATGTTTAGGATAGTATTGTTATTCAACAGTAAGTCATTAAGTAATTTTAGTTTGTTCAGAAACTTTTACAGTAGCGTAATTGGTTTGATGATGTTCCATGTGCTAATGATACTTGTGTAATAAAATTTATGTGTAATATTTGCTTGTATTTCTAGCTAGATACAATTAAAAATTTTCTTGTCGCTTAAAATTGAATTATTTTTCTTTAACTCTGACAAACTGTATAATTCTTTTTCTGCTTACAATAAATCCTAAAACAGCAATATTAGAGTTTCCTACACATTTTTTTCCTGACTGGGCCAAGAGAAGCCCTGAAATGTCCTGACACAGAACAGCATTTAACAGACACGACACCCTGACTTGCGGAGAAGGTGCTTAATAAATACTTGCTGCTTGAAATCAACTTAAAAATAGAAATATCAGTTTGCTCTATTTTATGAAAATCGCCAAACACTTGGCCTCTCAAGCTAGAGTAAGTTGTGAGTGATTGTACTAACGAGAGGATTCTTCACATTATATATTCACTCAAGTTTGCTTCCGGAATTTCTAAACATTAGTGTTTAAAAAAATGCGTATACACATATACATATAAACAATACAGTTAAAACTTGAAAAATAGGAACAGGCCAATTTAAAGGAACAGTTTGAGGAATTATTGCTGATTTAATATGTCAAGATAGTATATTTTTGGAAAATAAAATCTGAGCCCAACATTACATTATAAGCCACAACGTTGTAAGAAATGAGAGTGCCCTGAAAGGTCACTCCATCTACCTCATCACTTTAATGCTTAGGTGCATTTTATTTTCTTTTATTTTTTATTTATAAAATGTTTTAACTTAAAAAATGTCTATTTTTGAGAGAGAGAGCAGGGAAGAGGCAGAAAGACCAAGACTGAGGATCTGAAGTGGGTTCCTAACTGACAGCAGAGAACCCAATGCAGGGCTCAAACCCATGAGCCCCAAGATCATGACCTGAGCCGAAGTTGGATGCTTAACCGATTGAGACACCCAGGTGACCCTTTTAATTTTTTTTTAATGTTTATTTATTTTGAGAGAGAGAGAGAGAGTGCAGGTGCAGGGGAGAGGCAGAGTGAGAGAGGGAGAGAGAGAATCTCAAACAGGCTCTGCCCTGTCAGCACAGATCTCACAAACTGTGAGATCATGACCTGAGCCAAAATTAAGAGTTGGATGCTTAACTAAGCCAGCCAGTCACCCCTTTTATGATTTTTAAAAATTAAAACAAGCTTATCAAGAAAGTATAAATGAAAGGTTAACTGTTTATTATTGAAGAGAAAAATGTATACAAGAAAGTCTAGATTCTTTTTCCTCATGCACACACTACTTTTGTAATAAAGTTCCAAATATCAACTTTGAAGATATTTACAAGGATAAATTTTTCTTAACACGTGACCATTTACTGGGTGGTGGACATTTTTCATATAAATCATATATGGAAATGGAATATATTCTTATAGTTTACAAGAAGCTCAAAACACTGTATTAACAGA